>NC_133896.1:214105082-214416673 GCF_964199755.1 Larus michahellis
CCCCGCCAGTGCACGCTGTCCCCTGGATGCACACCGTCCCCTGAATGCATGTTGTCCCCCTGATCCATGCTGTCCCCCCAGTGCATGCTGTCCCCTGAGTGCATGCTGTCCCTCCTGTTGCATGCTGTCCCCCCAGTGCATGCTGTCCCCCTGATGCATGCTGTCCCCCAGGCACCTGCTGTCCCTCCTCCTACTGCATGCTCTCTCTCTCTCTCTCTCTCCGGGCACGTGCTGTCCCCAAAATGCATGCTGTCCCTCCGGACACACGCTGCCCCTTCAGACACACGCTGTCCCTTCAGACACACGCGGTCCCTTCAGGCAACTCCTGTCCCCCAAGACACGTGCTGTCCCTTGAGACACAGGCTGTCCCTCTGGGCACGTGCTGTCCCTCCAGACACACGCTGTCCTTTCAGGCACCTACTGTCCCTCGAGAACACGTGCCGTCCCTTAAGACACGCACTGTCCCCCAGGTGTGTGGTGTCCTGCCGGATACATGGTGTCCTTCCGCATACATGCTGTCCCCCAGGTGGGTGTCCCTCTGGACGCAGGCTGTCCCCCTGGACACACGCTGTCCCCCAGATGCATGCTCCCTCCAGACCCATGTTGTTCCTCCAGATGCAGGCTCTCCCTCTGGACACACGCTGTCCCCCTGGATGCGTGTTGTCCCCCTTGATGCATGTTGTCCCCCTTGATGCATGCCGTCCCCCCAGATGCACGCTGTCCCTCTGGATGTACACTGCCCCCCTGGATGCACCCTGTCCCCCCAGATGCAGGCTGTCCCCCTGGACACCCACTATCCCCTTTGATGCATGCTGTCCCGCTGGGTGCACGCTGTCCCCCTGGATGCATGCTGTCCCTCTGGATGTACACTGCCCCCCTGGATGCATGCTGTCCCTCTGGACACATGTTGTCCCCCCCCAGATGCGTGCTGTCCCCCTCAATGCACACTGTCCCCCTGGATGCACGCTGTCCCTCTGGACACGTGTTGTCCCCCTGGGTGCACGCTGTCCCCCTTGATGCATGCTGTCCCCCTGGACACATGTTGTCCCCCCAGATGCACGCTGTCCCCCTCGATGCATGCCATCCCCCTGGGCACACGCTGTCCCCCTGGATGCATGCTGTCCATCTGGATGCATGTTGTCCCCCCCCATCTGCATACTGTCCCCTGGATGCATGCTGTCCCCCTGGACACACGCTGTCCCCCCAGACACACAGTGTCCCCCCCGATGCACGCTGTCCCCCCGAACACACGCCGTCCCCATGGATGTCCTCTGTCCCTCGTCCCCCCGAGCAGCGCAGCGGGTGCGTGCTCTGACCCGGGGCACGCCGGACGCTCGCAGGGGACAGGCCGTGTGTGACAGCGGGGCTGAGCCACCCAGGGTGCCAAAGCCCTTGCAAGCCAAGCTGGAGGTGCCCGTGGCCACTGTGTCTGGGGCTCGCTCATACCCAGGGACCCACTGAGGTGGCTCCTCTCGGGGAAAACAGTGGAGGAAGGGGAGGAAGCTGCTGCTGGAGCGAGAGGGATGGAAAGGGAGCCATTTAAACCCCTACCAGCCTGCCCACGGGGCTCAGCCACCTTCTTGGGGAGGGAAATCAGCCGCCGGGGAGCGGAGAGGGCTCTGCCATCGCGCTCGGCCCCTAATTAGCCCTGGCTCCTGGGCTCTGGGATGCGGGGGCTGCCAGCGGCCCCCCGGCACCCGGCGTGCTCTGAGCTGTCTCCATAGAGACCCTCCGAGGGCTCCATCACTTATTCATCACCGGCATCGCTTGCTTGGCCGGGCCCCTTCGTTATCCAGCTCAAAATCCGGCGATAGTAATGACAGGAGGAGCAGCAACAACAGCAAAACCCTTCCCTGCCCACGCCGGGGACGTGCTGCCACCGGGTCCCCATCGCTGGCATCTCCCGGGGACAGGGATGTCCTTGTGCTAGGACACCTACATCCTTGCCTGGCATCGGGTTCATGCCGTGGCTCGGTTCCTTCATCCTTTTGCCTGGGTGCTACGGGACTCCCAGTGCTGGGGGTGACAGGGGGGCTGTCGGATCTGGGGGTGGCAGCGATGGCAGGAGCTGGGATGGTGGCCGGGATGGGGATGGGAAGAGCAGGTCATTCCTTCACGTGGCTCGGGGTAAGGGATGGAAAGGGAAGGGGTGTCCCTGGGCAGGGCAGAGCCCGTGCCCCACTGCAGGCAGGTCTGGGGCAGAAGGATGGGGCTGGGATGCCATGGGGCTGCGTGGGGGTGCAGACACTGGGGTGCAAATGTGGGGCTACGGCGGCAGGGGGGGGGAAATGGGGGGCTTCGCGAGGTGCAAACAATGGGCTTGACAGGATAAAAATCACTGAGGTGGGGGCTCCGAGCATCCCTGGGGTCAGGGCTCAGAGCATCCCTGGGATTGGGGCTCGGAGCACCCCTGTGTCAGGGCTCAGGGCATCCCTGGGATTGTGGCTCGGAGCATCCCTGGGGTCAGGGCTCAGAGCACCCCTGGGATTGGGGGTCGGAGCATCCTGGGATCAGGGCTCAGAGCATCCCTGGGATTGGGGCTCGGAGCATCCCTGGGGTCAGGGCTCAGAGCATCCCTGGGATCGGGGCTCAGAGCATCCCTGGGGTCAGGGCTCAGAGCATCCCTGGGATCGGGGCTTGGAGCATCCCTGGGATTGGGGCTCGGAGCATCCCTGGGGTTAGGGCTCAGAGCATCCCTGGGATTGCGGCTCAGAGCATCCTTGGGATCAGGACTCAGAGCATTCCTGGGATTGGGGGTCAGACCATCCCTGGAATCAGGGCTCAGAGCATCCCTGGGATCGGGGCTCGGAGCATCCCTGGGGTCAGGGCTCGGAGCATCCCTGGGATCGGGGCTCAGAGCATCCCTGGGATTGGGGCTTGGAGCATCCCTGGAATTGGGGCTCAGAGCATCCCTGTGGGGCTGTGGGGGGGAGTGGGGGATAAAGATGGGGCAGCATGGGATGCACAGACGGCACGTACGAGACTGCAAGGGCGGGTAAATCCTGGGTTGCTGCCCCCTCAGCTGCTCCTCCTGGGTCGCAGCATCCCCCTGTGCAGCGTGGGGGGTACCAGGCTGAGAGACTCCCCCCGCCGTGGGGTGACTGTGACCCCTGTTCCCATGGCAGGGGGGTGGAACTAGATGAGCTTTAAGGTTCCTTCCCACCCTAAACCCTCCTCCCCAGCAGCAATACCCTCCTGCCCCGCTCTTCCTCCCTGCCCCGCCGCTGCAGGTCTTCCTCGCTCCCGCCCCTGCCCAGCTCCTGCCTGCTGCTGCCCAGGAGCAGAGATTTCATTTTTAATGGGAGAGGAAGGAGCCGGCGGCTTCTTCCTGCGGTTCCGGAGCGGTTTGGCTGCGGCAGCCGCCGCTATCGACCGTCTGGGCTCACGGAGCCACCGGACGCCCCGAGCCTTGTCCCCAGGGTTGGGCGGTGGCTGTCCCCAAGCATCCCCCCCCCCACCCCCCCTCCCCGCTCTCCGGGGAAGGGATGCAGCAGCATCCCCCCGTTCCAACCGGGACACGCAACAACCCTCCCGCGTTCCAGCCCCGTTTGCAGCCCTCGCCAGCCCAGGCCCATGGCGCTGGGCAGGATTTATCGGTGGAGAAACCGTCTGCCAGCAGCAGATGAGGTATCGATCCGCAGCCGGGTGACATCCCCGCTGGGTGACATCCCCGCTGTGGCGGCCAGCCCCGGCCGGGGGGATTAGCGGCCGAGCGGCAGAACAGATGGATTTATTTCCGCCTGAATTTCGAGCTGGCAGCCGAACTCCAGATTAGCAGCTCCGGAGAAATAACACCTCAATTTATCTGGAAAAACAGCAGCTTGAGGAGCGGCCGCGGCCCCGGGGCTGAGCCCGCGTGGCCTCTGCGGCAAGGAGCGGTCCATGGGCTGCCTCAGTTTCCCCACTTGCCACCCCCCACCCCCCCCAGCTATGGAATGTGGGATGCAGGGTGGCATTTTCAGCTCCGGGGGCTTTGCTGCAGCCCCTGGCATCTCACACCCCGCTTCCCCGTCCCCCGTGTCCCTGCGCCTGGCCACGTCGCGTATGTGTGTGTGTTCCCCCCCCTCCTCCTTCCTCTTGGGGGTCGGGGATGCCGCAGGGACGGTCGGGGAGGTGTCACGGCCAGGATCGGGCCCTGCGATCCATCCCAGCTCCTCTGCCGCCGCGGCTTAATGAAGCTTCACTGATGTGACATGATTTCCAGCAGTGCTGGCACAGCTGGTCACCACCGAGCCACGCATCCCCTGCCCCCCAACCCCCGGCTCCCCATGCAAGGCGGCACCCGGCATCCCAGTGCTCCCAGTATACCCAGTATACCCACAGCTGCTGCTCTGGGGGCAGCTTTCTGCAGCTTCCCCTCCTAAATACCGCCTGCAAAGGGGGCTGGGGGCAGGGAGAAAGGTGCTGCCGGTCTTTTGGGGGCTCCGTGGGCTTCGAAGGCTTCCAAAAGCCCCCCCCCCAAAAACCCTCGGTTTTGGTGTTTTGGTGCCGTTTGGGGCCAGCGCCTCCTGCTCTCCCCCAGGGAGAAAACCGAGTCTGGTGGGTCTGAAACACCAAAAGGGGTTTCTTTTGTGTGAAATAAGGGTTAATATTTACTCGCCGGCGTGGACTTCGCTCCCTCCCCACCCGGCAGCCTCCCAGCTGGAGCAGGGCTGGCAGAGACACCCCCATCCATCCACCCCGGGGGCGGCAACCGGGGGGGGAAAAAAAACCCAAACGAGCGGAATGAAAATGTGGAAAACCGGGCTGGGAAACGCGCCCCCGCGCCCCCTCCCCAGCACCCGCCTTCGTTCCCCGCCGGCCAGGCCGAGGGGCCGGTTGCCGCATGTCCCCATCCGACTGTGACATTCCCCTCCAGGGCCGTGGGTCCCGGGGGGGCCGCACGCGCCCGCTGAGCCGGAGCAGCTCATAATTACACCGGCTCGTTAATGAGCTGACGGGGAGATGCGGGCGTGCTGGCTGAGGAGCAGCGCCTGCATGCCACCGCCGTGCTGCAGCCCCATGTCCCTGCCACCCCTGCGTCGTGTCCCTGCACCCCCGTGTCCCACTGTCCCATCCCCAGGCACCCCGTGTCCCTGCATCCCTGCGTCCCACTGTCCCATCCCTAGGCACCCTGTGCCCCTGCAGCCCTGTGTCCCTGCATCCCTGTGTCCCTGCATCCCTGTGTCCCACTGTCCCATCCCCAGGCACCCTGTGTCCCTGCATCCCTGTGTCCCTGCATCCCTGTGTCCCACTGTCCCATCCCTAGGCACCCTGTGTCCCTGCATCCCTGTGTCCCACTGTCCCATCCCCAGGCACCCTGTTCCCTGCATCCCTGTGTCCCTGCATCCCTGTGTCCCTGCAGCCCCGTGTCCCTGACACCCTTGTGTCATGTCCCTGCACCCCCGTGTCCCACTGCCCTGTGTCCCTGCATCCCTGCGTCCCTGCAGCCTCGTGTCCCTGCTTCCCTGTGTCCCACTGTCCCATCCCCAGGCACCCCGTGCCCCTGCATCCCTGTGTCCCTGCATCCCTGTGTCCCACTGTCCCATCCGCAGGCACCCTGTGTCCCCTGGCACCCCTGTGTCCCTGCATCCCTGTGTCCCTGCAGCCCTGTGTCCCACTGCCCTGTCCCCCGGCACCCCTGTGTCCCTGCATCCCTGTGTCCCACTGTCCCATCCCCAGGCACCCCTGTCCCCAGGCACCCCTGTGTCCCTGCAGCCCTGTGTCCTTGCACCTCTGTGTCACATTCTCCTGTCCCCAGCCATCCTGTGTCCTTGCATCCCTGTGTCCCACTGTCCCATCCCCAGGCACCCCATGTCCCTGCAACTCTGTGCCCCTGTACTCCCGTGTCCCTGCATCCCTGTGTCCCACTGCCCTGTCCCCAGGGACCCTTGTCCCCTGGCACCCCTGTGTCCTGCAGCAATGTGTCCCACTATCCTGTGTCCCTGCCTCCCTGTGTCCCTGCAGCCCCGTGTCCCTGCAGCCCCGTGTCCCACTCTCCTTGTCCCCAGGCACCCCTATGTCCCTGCATCCCTGTGTCCCACTGCCCTGTCCCCAGCCACCCCCTGTCCCTGCCCCCCTGTCCCTGCAGCCCTGTGTCCCTGCATCCCTGTGTCCCACTGCCCTGTCCCCAGCCACCCCCTGTCCCTGCCCCCCTGTCCCTGCAGCCCTGTGTCCCTGCAGCCCTGTGTCCCACTGCCCTGTCCCCAAGCATCCCTGTGTCCCTGCAGCCCTGTGTCCCACTGTCACATCCCCAGGCACCCCTGTCCCCAGGCACTGCTGTGTCCCTGCACCCCTGTGTCCCTGCAGCCCCGTGTCCCACTCCCCTGTCCCCAGTCACCCCCTGTCCCTGTACCCGTGTCCCTGCACCCCTGTGTCCCACTGTCCCATCCTCAGTCACCCTTGTCCCCGGGCACCCCTATGTCCCTGCAGCCCCATGTCCCACTGTCCCATCCTCAGGCACCCTTGTCCCCGGGCACCCCTATGTCCCTGCAGCCCCATGTCCCACTGTCCCATCCCCGGGCATCCCCGTGTCCCTGCAGCCCTGTGTCCCTGCCCCCCTGTCCCCAGGCTCCCGTGGGCGAGCAGTTGGGGACAGGGAGGTGCGGGGACAGCCCCACACTGTGCCCTTGTGCGGGCTCAGCAATGGCCCTCTGTCCCCCGGGCAGCTGTGCCAGGCCCGTCACCCGCTCCCGCGGTGGCTCCGGTGACAATGACGTGCCAGGCTCGGCACAGACCCTGCGAGCTCCTCGGGGGGGTGGCTGGCTGCCAGCCCCACAGGGAATCTGCTAGCCCTATGGGAAATCTGCCAGCCCCACGGTGAATCTGTCAGCCCTATGGAAATCTGCTAGTCCCACAGGCAATCTGCTAGCCCTATGGGAAATCTGCCAACCTCGTGGGAAACCTGCCAGCCCCATGGGGAATCTGCTAGCCCTACGGAGAATCTGCTAGCCTCATGGGAAAACTGCTAGCGCTATGGGAAATCTGCCAGCCCCGTCGTGAATCTGCTAGCCCTATGGGAAATCTGCTAGCCCCACAAGGAATCTGCTAGCCCCACGGGAAACCTGCTAGCCTCGTGGGAAATCTGCTAGCCCCACGGGGAATCTGCTAGCCCTATGGAAATCTGCTAGCCCTACGAGGAATCCACTTCATGCACAGAGCTCAGGACCCACATCCGAGCTGGCAGGATCCCTCGGAGCCGCGCAGATGCTCAGGTCCCTGCAGCGGGGTGTCCCCAGAGCTGGGGACCCCCCAGGGTTTGATCCTGTGGGTCCGGTGGGTCCCATGGTGGCCCGGTCAGGGCGACGGGCACGGTCAGACCCTGCCCCATGGGAGCTGGTACTGGCTCTGCCCTCATCCCAACCTCTCCCTGAAGCCCCCCCACCCACCATGGGGTGCCGAGCCATGCCCCCCCCAGGCTGTGCTGGTGCCCTGCTGCTGCCTGCCTCATTAAGGCCGGCAGCTGACGAAGCTCCCAACACCTCCTCTTGCTGCCATCTCTAATTATAGCCCAGCTGGAGGGTGACTCACCAGGAGCAGCCCCCGGCAGGGTCCTTTCCCCCCCCCAGCAACCCCCAGTGGGGTCCTTCCCCGCCTTCCCCCCCCCCAGCCCTTGGGGTGCCGGTGCTGCCCCGGCAGCTCAGCATCCCACTGCCCCGATGAAGGGGTGTCTCTGCTTTCGGGGTGGTTTTCCACCCCGGGTGTGTGGACCCACACGGTTCAGGGCCGGAGCAGCTCCTCGTGATGGGAATTGCCGTTTTCCAGCCCCAAATGGCCGTGGTCACATCCTGGCTGCTGGGGGGATCGGGGACCGGAGCAGAGGGCTGTGCCCGTCGACCTTGCTCCTGCCACCACGGGGTGCAAAAAGCTGCGGTGACAGGAGCACCGAGTACCGAGTAGCTCTGTTCGACGGTTGGGAACAGGCTCTGTGGGGTTGGGAACAGGCTCTGTGGGGTTGGGGACAGGCTCTGTGGGGTTGGGGATGGGCTTCATGGCATTGGGGATGGGCTTTGTGGGGTTGGGGATGGGCTCCATGAGGTTGGAGATGGGCTCTGTGGAGTTGAGGAAGGGCTCCGTGGGGTTGGGGACAGGCTCCGTGGGGTTGGGGACAGGCTCTGTAGGGTTGGGGACAGGTTCTGTGGGGTTGAGGAAGGGCTCCGTGGGGTTGGGGACAGGCTCCGTGAGGTTGGAGATGGGCTCTGTGGAGTTGAGGAAGGGCTCCGTGGGGTTGGGGACAGGCTCTGTGGGGTTGGGGACAGGCTCTGTGAGGTTGGGGATGGGCTCCGTGGGGTTGGGGACAGGCTTGGTGGGTTTGGGAATGGGCTCCATGGGGTTCTGGATGGGCTCCGTGGGCTTAGGGACAGGCTTGGTGGGGTTGGGGATGGACTCTGTGGGGTTGTGGACGGGCTTGGTGGTGTTGAGGACAAGCTCTGTGGGGTTGGGGACAGGCTTTGTGTGGTTGGGGATGGGCTCCCTGGGTTTCTGGACAGGCTCTGTGGGGTTGGGGACAGGCTTGATGGGATAGGGGACAGGTTCTGTCGGGCTCGGGACAGGTTCCATGGGGTAGAGGATAGGCTCTGTGGGGTTGGGGACAGGCTTTGTGGGGTTGAGGACAGGCTCCATGGGGTTCTGGACGGGCTCTGTGGGGTTGGGGACCGGGTGCATGGGATGGAGATGGGTTCCATGGGTGGAGCGCACCGCTGGTCCCAGCACCCGTAGCCATCCCAGGGGACCCTTGCACGGCCGCGGGAGCTGTGCCCTCGTGGGCATGATGGGGTGATGCACCAGCACCCACTGGTGCCCCTCGCCCACCTCAATCCCCCCATGGGGACCCTCTTGGGGACAGGGTGGGGACGGTGGGGTCCTTCCCCACCCAGCGCAGGGGGGCTGCTCCCCAAACCCCAGGGCGGTTGGCAGCCGCGGCTCCGAAGCTGTTGGCAGCATCTGCTGCCATCCCGGCGGCGCTTATCCCTGTTGCCATGGAAATGAATCCTGCCAGCGCCCGGATCCGGCCGACTCCTGCTGGCCAATGTGGGAAACTGAGGCAGGGCTTGACCTTGGCGGTTGCCAGGGCTAGTGGGTGTCCTCACTAGGAGGAGAAGGACCGGAGCCAAAGCGGCCGCTGTTGGGGACGGAGAGCAAAGCAACTCGCCTGGGGTGAGGTCCATGTGGCTTCGTGCCATCACCCGGAGTGAGGTGCCCATCTCTGTGTGCCATTGCCAGGGGTGAGGTGCCCATCACCATGTGCCACCACCCACGGTGAGGTGCCCATTGCCATGTGCCATCGTTCAGGGCAGGGTGCCCATCAACACGTACCATCACCCAGGGTGAGATGTTCAGCACCATGTGCCATCATCCAGGGTGAGGTGCCCGTTGCCATGTGCCATGGCCCAGGGTGAGGAACATATGGCTTCATGCCATCACCCAGGGTGAGGTCCCCATCACCATGTGCCATCACTCAGGGCAAGGTGCCCATCACTGTGTGCCATCGCTCAGGGCAAGGTGCCCATCACCGTGTGCCATCGCCCAGGATGAGGTACATGTGGCTCCATCCCTCATGCCATCACCCAGGGTGAGGTGCCATCACCATGTGCCATCACCCAGGGCAAGGTGCCCATCGCTCTCTGCCATCGCCCAGGATGAGGTACATGTGGCTTCATGCCATCACCTGGGGTGAGGTGCCCATCACCATGTGCCATCGTCCAGGGCAGGGTGCCCATCAACAAGTGCCATCACCCAGGATGAGATGTCCATCACCATGTGCCATCATTCAGGGTGAGATGTCCATCACCACGTGCCATCACCCAGGGTGAGGTGCCCATCGCTTGGTGCCATCACCCAGAATGAGGTGCCCATGACCTGTATCATCGACTGCAGTGAGGTGCACATCACCGTGTGCCATCACCCAGGCTGAGGTGCCCGCTGCCATGTGCCGTTGCCCAGGGTGAGGTACATGTGGCTTCATGCCTCATGCCATCACCCAGGGTGAGGTGCCCATCACCCTGTGCCACCATGATGTGCCGTTGCCCAGGATGAGGTACATGTGGCTTCATGCCATCACCTGGGGTGAGGTGCCCATCACCATGTGCCATCGTTCAGGGCAGGGTGCCCATCAACAAGCGCCATCACCCAGGATGAGATGTCCATCACCGTGTGCCATCATTCAGGGTGAGATGTCCATCACCATGTGCCACCACCTGGGGTGACATGCCCATCGCTCTGTGCTGTCACCCAGGGTGGGGTGCCCATGACTCGTGCCATTGCCTGCAGTGAGGTGCCCATCACCCTGTGCCACCACCTGGGGTGACATGCCCATAGCCTTGTGCCATCACCCAGGTGAGGTGCCCATCACCCTGTGCCACCACCCAGGACGAGGTGCCCCTCTCCCTGCACCCGTGCCCACGTCACCCTTCGGTCCCAGCCCCATGCCAGCGCAGCGCTGTGGGCCGGGGACCCTCCAGCCGCCGTGGGGACAGTGTCCCAGCCTGGGGGTGCTCCCCCCACTCCGGGGCAGTACCCGGGGAGGGGGGGGGAGGGCTGCGTCTAGGTGCCCCTGGGCACGGCGGGGGGTGGCCGGGATGAGCCCCCCCCCGCCGTGTGGCCGGGGTGGCCCCGGTGGCTCCGGCCACTAGATGGCCCTGCGGCTCCGCCGGCCACCCTGACCCTCCCCCCCTTCCCCCCCCCCCCGCCCAGACCCCCTGACCCCCCCCGTCCCCGCCGTGCTGCGGGGCGCCGCCAGAGGGGTTGCGCCCCTACGAGCCACCCGCGCATCCCCACAGCACCCCGTCCCCGGGGAGCAGCAGCAGCAGCACCCTTGGGTGACAAATCCCGTCCCCCCCCCCCGGTCTCACCTTCCCCCGCTGCCCCTGTGTATTCTCTGATGGCTGATAGCGCGGCTGTGCACCTTAGCGTCTCGGAGGCTTTTTGGGGTGTTTTGCAGAGATTTAGGGGGGGTTTATTTGATTTTTTTTTTTCCCCCCAGTGGGGCTGTGCCACAGGGTGTGTGGGGGGGACGCACAGCGCGGGGATACACACGCCGTGGGGGGACACAGCGCGGTTGGGGGCTGTCTCCTCGCGTTCGCCGCAGCCTGGCGGCGGAGGGGAAAGGGAATTTGGGGGGACGTTGGGGCTCCGGGATGCGCTGCCGAAGCCTCCCCGGATGGCAGGGATGGGGCACGGCCCCGGGCACCCGGCAAAGGTGGAGAATCCCCTGCAATCCCTGGATTTCCCACCCCCTCCAGCTTCTCCTGGCAAGTGGGGTCCCTCGGGGGGTCCGTACTGGGACCAGCACTGCTCAACATCTCCATCAGTGACAGGGCCAGTGGGAGCGAGGGCACCCCGCAGCGAGGTTGTGGGTGACACCAAGCCGAGCGCTGCGGTGACGGGATGCCATCCAGAGGGACCTGGACAGGCTGGAGAGGTGGGACCACACGAACCTCATGGGGTTGAACCAGCCCAAGTGCAGGGTCCTGCACCTGGGGAGGGGGGGCAGCCCCCAGTCCCAGCCACAGGCTGGGAGAAGAGAAGGCTCCGGGGAGACCTTGGAGCCCCTTCCAGTCCCTCAAGGGGCTCCAGCAAAGCTGGGGAGGGACTCTGGATGAGGGAGGGGAGCCATGGGACGAGGGGGAAGGGGTTTCCACTGCAAGAGGGGAGATGGAGCTGAGATCTGAGGCAGAAATTCTTGGCTGTGAGGGCGGTGAGCCCCTGGCCCAGGTTGCCCAGAGAAGCTGTGGCTGCCCCATCCCTGGAGGGGTTCAAGGCCAGGTTGGCCGGGGCTTGGAGCGACCTGGGCTGGTGGGAGGTGTCCCCCCCCGCAACTAAAGATGGCAGGGGGTTGGAACTAGGTGGCCTTTAAGATCCCTTCCCACCCAGACCCTTCCATGATTCCATGATTTTCTGGTTAAGTGACGGTCGCTGGTGGCTCAGGCCAGTTTAGCTCCCATTTCCCGGAAGCATGGGGGCAGCCGAGGGGTTCACGGGGTTTGGAGGAAGAGCGGGAGACCTTCCTTCCCCCGGTCCCAACCTCCCTCCCTCTGCGTGGGGAAAGGGGGGGCGGGATGCCAGGCGCAATATCTGCTTCCATGGCCCCCCCTCTCCTGCCTCCCTCATTCCTCAACCGATATTCCAGATATATCTTTTAATTTCGGGGGGAGCAGCATGCCCAAATCCTCAGTGCTTGTCCCTGGGAGAGGAGGGGACACTCGGTGGGGGGGTCCGAAGGCGATGGGGTGGGATCTATAGGGTGGGAGTGAAGCCCCTGCATCCTTACGGGGGTGGGTCCCCCAAGTGGGGTCTTCTCCAGCGTGTAAGGTGGGGGTACCCCCCCCATCCTCGAATGAGGAGGGGGTGCGCTTCCAATGTGGGGCTTGTCTGGGGGGTGGGACACCCCCGATGCCCCCCAGGGAATTGGGGGGGGTGGGCTGTCTCTCCTTACCAAGCCCTGCCCCAAAATGTGGTGAAGCTCCCAGTGCCCGAGCTGGGAGGATGGGGGGGGGGGAACCCCAAGCCTGGGGCACAGCTCTTAAAGGGGGGGGGCGTCACTTTAGCTGGAGACTGCCCGGGGCAGTGGGGAGAATTGGGGGGTGACCCCCGCCCATAAAGGGGGGATGTGCAGGGGAGGCACCCCCCAACCCAAACCCTCTGCCCCACACCCCACAAGGGGGGGGGGGTTTCACATGGCGGGGGGGGGCTGTCCCCCAGATGCCAGACCCGTGGGGGCACAGCCGGTACCTGCCCCATAGGAGAGCACTGCCCGCCCCCACCCCACACTGGGAGCACCCCCGCCCCACAACGGGGAGGGATACCCCGACCCCCGCCCCACACTGAGACCCTCATCCCGACCCCCGACCCCCACCGGGGGGGGGGATACTCCGACCCCCGCCCCGCAACGGGGACCCCCACCCCCCGTCGGGGAGGGATACCCCGACCCCCGCCCCACATCGGGACCCTCACCCCGGCCTCCACCCCACACCGGGGAGGGGTACCCTCACCCTCTCCCCACCCCGGGGACCCCCCCACCCCGACCCGCACGGGGGAGGGATACCCCGCCCCCGCCCCCCTCCCCACACCGGGGACCCTCAATCCGACCCCCGCCCCACCCCGGGGACCGATACCCCGACACCCACCCCACACCGGGACCCTCACCCCGACCCCCACCCCCCACCTCCGGGGGAATACCCCGACCCTTTCTCCCACCCCCACCCCCCCCCCGCCGCCGCCGATGCTGCCCCGCGGAGCCGGCGCGCAGCAGGTGCGGAGCGGAGCGGGGCGGAGCGGGGCGGGGAGCGGCGGGGCCCGCAGCCCCTGCCCGGGGGCGGGGGGGAGAGAGGGGGCCGGGCCGGGCCGGGCCGGGCCGTGAGGAGCCGGGGAGCGGCGGGCCGGCAGCCGGCATGGTGCTGGGGCTGCAGCATCTCCTCACCGCCCTCCTCCGGTTTTTCAGACGGGGCCAGCAGGTTTTCCTGAAGGTGGAGGACGCCGTACCCGGCTCTGAGGCGCTACAGGTAGGGACGGAGGGACCCCCACCCTCCTCACACCCCCAGGGGTGTCCCCTCGGGTCCCCCCGCGCTCCCTACCCACGCGGGACCCCCATCCCAACCGCCTCCTATCCCTCCCGGGACCCCTAGCCATCCTTCCCTCCCAGTCGGGACCCCCGACCCGCCTCCCTTCCCACCCGACACCCCCCAATCCACCTTCCCCCCCGACTCGGGACCCCCATCCCAACCTCCTCCCCTCCACCCGACACCCCCGACCTACCTCTTTTCCTACCCGAGACCCCCCTAACCCACCTTTCCCCCCACCCAAGACCCCCGACCCACCTCCCCCCCACCGGGGACCCCCATCCCAACCTCATCCCCTCCCACCCGGGACCCGGGGAAGCGGGGGCTGGGGCAGAGCCCACTCCCCACCCGCTCCCGGGGGTGCTGGGGGGCTCCCGGTTTATGCTGGGGGCGGGGAGCACGACACCGGGAGCGCTGGCGGGGGGGGGGGACACGGAGGAGCCTGGGCTGCCGACCCGCCGTGCTCGGCACTGCACGGGATCGGGGTGCGGCGGGACAGGGGCGTGCGGGACCCCTCCACCCCACACCGGGTTGGCGGGGGGGGCTTTCTCCATCCCGCTTAGCCCCCCTCCTCCTTGGCGGCGGGGCTCGGGAGAGCCGGGGACAGGCTCCTGCCGGGAGGGGAAACTGAGGCACGGAGCTGCGTGAGCGGCCCCGGGGCAGGGGGGGGCTGGCCGGGATGGGGAGCACCGGGGAGAGCGGGCAAAGGGCTGTCGTGCCCCCCCGCCCCGTTACCTCCCACACCCCCTCCTGCAGCTGTGGGGGGGCGCTCACCGAGTGCATGGAGCCGTCCGGGGCGGGGGTTCCCGGGGTTGGGGGGCTGGCGGGTGTCCCCGGCACGGGGTGGGGGGGGGGTGTCCCCGGGCCTTGGGGACGCGCTGGGCTCGGTGTCCCCCCCGCAGCCACGCAGGAAGGAGGCGGTGGCGGGCGGGGGGGAGGCGGGTGTGCGGATCCCGGAGGAAATGGGCTGGACCGGGCGGCCCCGATCCCGATCCCGGCCCCGATCCCGGCTCCGATCCCGGCGGCCCCGCAGCGCCCTCCCGCAGCCGAGCCGGCAGCCGGGGCCGCGCCATGGGCACCCTCCAGGACAATGTGAGCGACCCCCGGGGTGGGTGGTGGTGGCTGGGGGGCTTTAGGGGGGGGTGCCATGCGTCCGGGGGTCCCTCGTGTGGTGAGGGTTTTGGGGGTGCCATGCTTTTGGGAGTGCCAGGGAATGCGGGTCCCCTCTCTCTGTCGGGGTCCCCGCTCCCCCGTGTCCCCCTGCCCTGCTCCGCTCGCCCCAAAAGCTCCTCAGCGTGCCCCCTCCGTGGGGCAAAGTCCTCGGGGGGGGGGGGGTGTCATGCTGGGAAGGGGAGGACCCCAATAGCTCCCTGCCCCAAGTCCTCCCCACCCTCTTTGCGCAAGTTGTCCATTTTGGGGGGGGGGGGGGAAGGGGGAAAGGCTGCACCCCAGTATAGGGATGGGAAAATGGTTGGTCCATTGTGCTCCTGCGCCGTCAACGCATCCAAATTTGGGGAAGGGGGGTGGGGGGGGTGGTCCCGAAGGGATTCGCCCCAGCCCGGAGCGCTCCCACCCCATCTCGCCATCCAGCTGTGTCAGATCCCTGACCCCAGTGCCAGGCAGCACCCATGGTTTTGGGTGCGAGAGTCGTGGCCGTGGTGTTCCTCCCCGCCCCCCCCCACCTCCCCCGGCATGGCCAGGGTCTGCCTGGGGGGCACAGCCCCTCTGCCCTGCTCCGGTGGGCTCTGGGTGGCTCCGGGTTCAAGGCCGGAGCGAGGCAGGGACTGGGAAATGAAGGGAAGGAAACGCTCTCCGGGAAACAGCCAAAAGCTGCTGACGGAGGGAAAGGAGCTCAGCCATGGAGGGGCGGGGGGGGTGGGGGGGGGGCATGGGGTGCATTGAGCCCCCCCCCGGAGCGGCAGGGTGAAGCCTGGGGACATCAGAGCTGTCACCCGGCACAGGGACAGGACGTGTGGCTCCGTACTGGTCAGGGCAAGCGGCCCTTTCTGTGGTGTGGGGGTCCCCGCGGGTGCCAGACCCGCCAGCACCCAACTAACCCTGTCTGGGGAGGGTGCTTACAGCTGGGTGGGCTGCAGTCCCGTCCGTCCCCCCCCCCCGGGGGGACCCAGAGGTGTGGGGGGACCTGGAAGGGAGCCACAGAGTCACAACCCCCCGTCCTGGTGGGGCAAAAGCCACTCAGATGCAGGATGGGGCTGGCTTTAACCTGGACTGGTCTGGGGGCTGCTGGGGTGGCACCGAGGTGGGGGGGGGAGGAGGGGGGCACGTGTGATGGGGCAAAGCTGCCCCCCCCCCCCAGCCATACCCATCGTGCAATGCCACAGTGGCATGGAGCAAAGGGACACGACCAGGGACGGGTGACATGTGAGGGATGGGTGGCGGGGGACAACACCTGTGGGGGTGGGCGAGAAACAGCTCCCCCCACCCCCTACCCCCCCCCCCCCAAAATGGTCCAGGACCCCCTATCGTGGGCGGTGCCCTGGGTGCTGGCCACGTTCAGGACCCCCATCCCCAAACCCGGGGTGGGGGGGGGTGTATAGGGGATATATATATAGGACTTGGGGCTTTATTCCCCCCCCTCCGCTGGACTCCCCCCGACCGCCCCGCTGTGGGGTGAGGCTGAAGATGGCTGTGCCTCCTCTCCCTCCCTCCCAGCCGCCGGCCCCAATGCAATTACCCGCTGCCTGGCCCATGAATCAAACCCTAATTGAGACGCTTTCGCAGCCTGGCTGAGCAGGAAGGAGCTGGGAGGGGGCAGGGGGGGGGGCACACAGTGCCCAGGGCCTGGGAGGGGGCCCCACGCTGCACCCAGAGGCTGTGGGGGCCACGCTCGGGTGCTGCCCCCCCCACCCCCTCCTCCTATTGCTCCCCATTCTATGCTGGGGGTGCGGGGCTGCTCCTGCCTCAGTTTCCCCACGCGGGGGAACGCGTTGGGGGGGGGGGGGGGTGGCGGCGTGGGGACAACGCGCCCGTGGGCGTTTGTCCCAGCGTTTCCTCCGACGGACACAAACACATCAGCAGGGCAATAAAGCGGAGGAAAGGGCCGGGGCGCTTCTTTCCATGACGCGGGGCAGGGCCGGCTTCCTTCCCCCACCCCGCAGGGGCCCGGGGGGCAGAGCGGGACCCCCAGGCCAGAGCGGGGGGTGGGGGCACCCCAGTGGTCCCCAGCCCTAAGGATCCCCGCTGGCAAAAGCTCTTCCTGTCCGGCCGCTCCGAGGAGCGGGTGCTCGCGGGTGCAGGATGAGCCCCTGTCGGCATTGCGTGTGCCCGGGCACTTTGGGGCTGTGGGTCCCGGCCCCCTCGTGCCCCACGGCGTATCGCACCGGGCTCGTGGCCACCTCTAGGGATGTGGAAACGGGGCTGGGGTGCAGAAATGGCCTGGTTGCGGTGACACAGCTCTGCACCGGCCAGGGGGGGCTGCACGGAGAGCCCAGACACTGGGGTGTGGGTGCTCCTGGGGAACCCCAGGGATGGAGGAGCCGGGCGTGGGTGCTCCCGGTGCACCCCGGTGATGGAGGAGCAGGATGTGGGTGCTCCTGGTGCATCCCAAGGATGGAGGAGCCAGGGTGGGGATGCTCCTGGTGTACCCCAGAGGCAGAGGAGCTGGAGTGGGGGTGCTCCTGCTGCACCCTAGAGTTGGAGGAGCAGGATGTGGGTGCTCCTGGTGCACCCCCGGTGATGGAGGAGCAAGGTGTGGGTGCTCCCGGTGCATGCCAGGGATGGAGTAGCTGTGGTGTGGGTGCTCCTGGTGCATCCCAGAGGTGGAAGGGCCGGGGTGTGGGTGTTCCCGGTGCATCCCAAGGATGGAGAAGCTCGGGTGTGGGTGCTCCTGCTGCATCCTAGAGTTGAATGAGCAGGATGTGGGTGCTCCTGGTGCATCCCAAGGATGGATGAGCAGGATGTGGGTGCTCCTGGTGCCCCCCAGGGACAGAGGAGCCAGGTGTGGGTGCTCCCGGTGCATCCCAAGGATGGAGGAGCTGGGGTGTGGGTGCTCCTGGTGCCCCCCAGGGACAGAGGAGCCAGGTGTGGGTGCTCCCGGTGCATCCCAAGGATGGAGGAGCAGGATGTGGGTGCTGCTGGTGCATCCCAGTGATAGAGGAGCCAAGTGTGGGTGCTCCCGGTGCATCCCAAGGATGGAGGAGCTGGGGTGTGGGTGCTCCTGGTGCCCCCCAGGGACAGAGGAGCCAAGTGTGGGTGCTCCCGGTGCATCCCAAAGATGGAGGAGCTGGGGTGTGGTTGCTCCTGGTGCACCCCAAGGATGGAGGAGCAGGATGCGGGTGCTCCCGGTGCAAACTGGGCAGGGGGGCTGCATGCAGGCACCGGTGCTGGGAGATGCAGCGTCGGGTGGGGGGCAGCCAGCGCTGGGCCAGGGGCGGGGGGTTTGGTTTGACCTTCGGTGTTTGCTGGAGGGGAGGAATTTCTCGCGCTGGGTCCGGCATCGCAGCGTCGTCCTCCCAGCCACGATGGGCACCGCCGCCGCTGCCACCCTTGGTTTTTTGGAGCCGAGCTGAGACATTTTGCGGGGAGGTGATGGCAGAGACCGCCCCCCCCTCGGCCTGCGGCAGGGGGTGGCTCGGGCACTCGGTGTCTTGTTGTGGGGACAATGGCATCGCTGGCAGTGCAGGGCGGGGAGAGGGGTGAATTCAGCGGGGTCTTCTCACTCATCCCATACTGGTGTGACGGTCGGGGGGTTACTGGGGAGGGCTGAACCCAGGTCTCACCTGAGCCCCCCCCGCGGAGCATCCACAGCCGTGGGGAGGCTCGTCCCCAAAACTCCAGGGCTGAGGAGCCAAACCAGCTCCGAGGCGACCCTCTCGGAGGTGAGTCCATGGATTTAGGGACTGGGCTGGGATCTGGAGCTGCTGGATCTTTGCAGCCGGATCCGGTCGCATCCCTATCCCATGGGAAGGGAAGAGCTGCCCTGAAGAGGGTGTGTGGGGAGGGAGATGGATGCTGGGGGGGAGGGGGGAGCAGATGGGGCGCAAGGCTGGTTCCTGAGACTCCCTGTTCTTGGCGCAGGAGAGGGGATCGCTGCTCCCAGCCCGGCTCCGTAGGGATGCTGCCAAACCCGGGAGCAAATCCTCCCCGGCAGCTGCGTGTCAGCCAGAGCGGGGATTTTCTCCCTGTTTTTTTGGCTCAGGCAGGTCCTCGCAAGGTGCATCCCTCTGCCACCCACGTCTCTGGCGGGCGCATGGAGCCCGGCACCTTTGGGTGCCCTGGGCATGGCTTTGGGACGGGCCATAGACAAGGGGGTTGGAGATGGGACCCCCGGCTGGGTGCTGCTGCTGCCCGGATGGGTGCCGATCCATTAAACACCAGTTCTCTAAACCTTCCCGCGTTGGGAACCATTTAACGGGTGGCTTTGGGCCTCCCCTGGCTGTGCCTCAGTTTCCCCATCTGAGTAATGAGACACCCCCCCGCCCCCCCCCCCCCCCCCCCCATTCCCAGACTCCTCCCCGACGGCTGGGAGCTGGATCCCGTCACCAAACCCTCTTATATATGGAAAATAAAAGAGGTCCAGATGCCTACGGAGCGACCCCCACCCCCCACTCTGAGGGAGGCGGCTCTGCCAGCCCCCCGGCCTCCCGGGGCCCTGCTCCGAAGCTCTGCCCCAGATTGAATTCCTCCTCAGCTGCAGATGGCCGGGAATTCAATTTTCCCAGATCCCATCAGAGGCTGATAAACGATCCCCCTAATCACCCTGCAGATCCCATTAGCGCCGGCCGTGCCGGGAGAGGATGCAGGAACGCTGCGTCTCCCCTTCCCATCCCACCGCTCCGAGTCCCCCTTCCCATGGGACACGGCTTTTCCCTGTGTTCCCAAGCCCCTCTCCATCTGCATCCCTGGAACGCCACAATGCTCCCGAGCCGAGCCAGGCCAGCGGAGCCTGGGCACAGCCAATCCACCAGAAAACATCTAGGAATACCCTAAAAACCCAGCCAGGAGGTGCTGGTGGCCAGCGGGGACAGGAAGGGGACCATGTGCCAGGGAAAGCCTTCCAGGAATGCCGTGTCCTGGGGACGTGCGTGGTGCCAGCTCCCCTCCAGCACTGCCTGAAACGTCGCTCGGCCCCATGCCCGGCTCTGTCGCAGCTGCCAGCACCAAAGGGATGGCACCGGCCACCCATCACAGCTGGGTGCCAGCACGGCGGCGGCTATAAATGTCCCTGTCCCTCGGGGTGACAACTGTCGGGTACCAGGGATGCTCCTAATGATGGAGCAGTTTCCCTGCGGCCGCCTGGGGAGGATGGAGAGGGCTCGGGGTCTGGGGCGCGGGGAGGGCGTGGGGTGCCCGTGGGATGAGAGGAGGGTTTTAGGGATGTGGGTTTTCGGGTGCCTTCGTCCTCTGTGTGCCCAGGTGGCCCCCGAGCCCTGGCAGGAGCTGGCATCGCCTGCCAGGATGCGGCCAGTGGTCCGAGCAGATGCTCGGCCGTTTTCTACCCTGAGTTTGCAGGATGGAAACCCCCAGCCCATCCATGGGATTGTCCTCCCCGGGTCTGGGCACCCCCCTGGCCTCGTGTACCCCACAGCTGGGCCTGTCCCCCCCACTGTCCCCGCCTGTCCCCATCCTCCGGCACGTTATTTATGGGCACCGCAGCCTTGCAGGGTGGCAGCTCCCTGCTGGGAACAGAAGGGCAGCGGGGTCAAGTCCCTTCCCAGGGATGCCAGGGTGTCACCGCAGTACCACTGCAGCCCTGAAATGGGCTGGGGCAGGTGACACGGGGCTGAGAGGGGTCCTTGTCCCTCTCCCTGCCATGGGACATGGGGCTGAGAGGGGTCTATGTCCCCTCCCTGCCATGGGACATGGGTTGGGACAAGTGACATGAGGCTGAGAGGTGTTGATGTCCCCTTCGCTGCCAGGGTACATGGATTAGGGACAAGTGACATGGGGCTGAGCAGGGTCCTTGTCCCCTCCCTGCCATGGGTTGGGACAAGTGACATGGGGCTGAGAGGGGTCATTGTCCCCGTCCCCACCATGGGACATGGGTTAGGGGCAGGTGACATGGGGCTGAGAGGGGTTGATGTCCCCTTCACTGCCAGGGTACATGGATTAGGGACAAGTGACATGGGGCTGAGCAGGGTCCTTGTCCCTGTCCCCACCACGGGACATGGGTTAGGGACAAGTGACACGGGGTTGAGTGGGGTCCATGTCCCCAATGTGCAGGCAGCGTTGCAGGCAGCAGCCCCCCTGCCCTGGCTACGAGGTGCACGGGGGATCCCAGGGGACACGGATGGGGGTCTGGAGGGGCCACGGACAGGGGACCTGGGGGTCCCCATGGTGCAGGGGACCAGCCACTTTCCTGCTCCTTGCCATTTGTTTCCCACCGAAATAACAAGGTCCTTCCCTTCCCGGCGGGAGAGACCCCGGCCTTTTCCAGCTCCGCTCTTATCAACAACTAATTAGCGGCAAATCGTTTAGCCAGCCCGGCCGGGGACTGCCGTTCCAAGAAGGCCGCGATGTTCTTGGGGACGGGAAATCCTTGAGGAGGACGGCCGCGGTCCCGGCCGTTTGTCCTGCCCGACAAAGGCACATCAACAGGAAGCGACCTTGACTCCGGCCCCGTTCCATCAGCGAGGCTGGGATGGGTGGGGGGGGACGGGGACGGGGACAGACCCGGGGAGCATCCCCCAAGGTCTCGGAGGATGAGGCAGGTTGGAAAATTTTGCTTGGAATATTTGACATCCCCCGCTGGGAGAGTGCGGTGTCCCCAGGGAGCGTCGGTCCAGCTGGCCCAGGACTGGGTGGATGGTTGGCACTAGCTGTGCAATGGCCCCGTGCACAGCACTCCGTGCAAATCACGGAATCACGGGATGGTTTGGGTGGGAAGGGACCTTAAAGGCCACCCAGTGCCACCCCCTGCCCTGGGCAGGGACACCTCCCACCAGCCCAGCTTGCTCCAAGCCCCGGCCAACCTGGCCTTGAACCCCTCCAGGGATGGGGCAGCCACAGCTTCTCTGGGCAACCTGGGCCAGGGGCTCACCGCCCTCACAGCCAAGAATTTCTGCCTCAGATCTCAGCTCAATCTCCCCTCTTGCAGTGGAAACCCCTTCCCCCTCGTCCCATGGCTCCCCTCCCTCATCCAGAGTCCCTCCCCAGCTTTCCTGGAGCCCCTTGAGGGACTGGAAGGGGCTCCAAGGTCTCCCCGCAGCCTTCTCTTCTCCAGGCTGAACCCCCCCAACTCTCTCAGCCCGTCCTCCCAGCAGAGGGGCTCCAGCCCTCCCAGCATCTCCGGGGCCTCCCCTGGCCCCGCTCCGCCAGATGGTCCTGTGCAGCCCCCCGCCGGGTGTAGCCCCCCCAGCACCGACTCCTGTCCCCAGCCAGGCGATGCCTTGCTGGCCGCTGCGATTCCATTGCACCCTCCTGGGCTGGAACTCGCCGGTGGAGCACCAGCACCTGAAATGACTCGGAAAACTGCGATATTTTTTTTTTTGGTGGTTTTGGTTTTTTTTTTGCTTGGGTTTTTTTTTGGTGTGTGTATGGTTGGACTCGATGATCTCAAAGGTCCTTTCCAACCATGAAGATTCTCTGATTCTATGATTTAAGGAGAAGCGAAGAGCTCACGCTGGGGCTCTTTGTGCCTGCTAGGCGCTGGTTACGGCTGTGGTTACGGCTGTGGTTAAGCGCGGGCAGTGCGGGGGCGAGGAGGACGCGGTGGAGGGATGCGCTGAGCTCCGGGCTCGGCGCTGGGGGGCTCAGCACAGCCCCTTCCCAACCCCAGTGCCTCTCCGAGCCGGTCCTGCACGCCTGCCACCCTGCACACCCAGGGAAACTGAGGCAGGAGCGGGCATGGAGGGGTCCCAATGTGGGTTTTTTTGGGGGTGGCTGGCGCTGGAGGCTGGCATCCCCCCACCCATGGGCGTCCTTATCCCAGCGTTGCTGCATGCCAGGGTGACTCTGTGCCAGCCCCTGCTCCTCATCCATCTGCTGCAACAGGAGCCCGGGCAAATGACCGTGGGGAGGCAAGAGATATCCCAGAAGTGTTTCCTTCCCGTTTACGCTCATTATCCCCCTATAAAAGATGAGGTAATTAAGGAGCTACCTCGGGTTACAGGTTGTTGCTGCCTGATTAGATTAAAGCAATGTAATTTGGGAGCGAAAGCAGTGCTCTAATCCGGGATGGGCAGGCTGGGAGGTGATGGATGGCTTCCCGGCCGGGGCTGGGCAGAGCTGCTCTCTGTCTGTCCATCCCTCCGTCCTCTGATGCCGTGGACCTTGTCCCAGGGATGCTGCTGGGAGGGTATCAGGGATGCTGTTGCGGGGGGGAGAATCAGGGATGCTGCCCTGGGGGTGTCAGGGATGCTGCTGGAGGGTATCGGGGACGCTGTGGAGGGGTGTCAGGGATGTTGCCGGGGTGTATCGGGGATGCTGCTGGGGGATGTCAGGGATGCTGTTGGGGGGGAGAATCAGGAATGTTTCTGGGGGGTATCAGGGATGCTGCCCCAGCAGGTATCAGGGATGCTGCTGGGCGCATATTTGGGATGATGCTGGGAGGTGTCAGGGATGCTGCTGGGGGGTGTCAGGGATGCAGCTGGGGGGGTATCAGGGATGTTGCCGGGGGGGGAGAATCAGGGATGTTGCTGGGGGGTATCAGGGATGCTGCCCTGGGGGTGTCAGGGATGCAGCTGGGGGGGTATCAGGGATGTTGCCGGGGGGGAGAATCAGGGATGTTGCTGGGGGGTATCAGGGATGCTGCCCTGGGGGTGTCAGGGATGCAGCTGGGGGGGTATCAGGGATGTTGCTGGGGGGTATCAGGGATGCTGCCCTGGGGGTGTCAGGGATGCAGCTGGGGGGGTATCAGGGATTTTGCTGGGGGGGGAGAATCCGGGATGTTGCTGGGGGGTATCAGGGATGCTGCCCTGGGGGTATCAGGGATGTGGCTGGGGGTGTCAGGGTTGTGGCTGGGGGTGTCAGGAATGCAGCTGGGGGGTATCGGGGAGGCTGCTGGGGGCATGGGGGAT
The DNA here is from genome assembly GCF_964199755.1 of Larus michahellis. Lineage (NCBI taxonomy): Eukaryota > Metazoa > Chordata > Aves > Charadriiformes > Laridae > Larus > Larus michahellis. The sequence goes on from NC_133896.1 coordinate 214,128,595, forward strand.
GCTGCCTCCATATCCCCACCCCGACGGAGGGCGTTCCCTGGGGAATGGTGGCCGTGGGGCTGGGGATCCTGGGGCAGTGCAGGGACGAAGACAGGGTGACAGGGACCTCAGCGGTGTCACTCAGAGCTGGCTGGAGGGGACAGCAAAGCGGTGGGGACCTGCTGCCTTCAGGAGAGTCGCTTCCCAACTCCCTGCCTCAGTTTCCCCACTTGCGATGTTTCAGCCGGGCCGTGCTCTCTGCCTGCGCAGGGCTCCTGCCCGGCCCTGCCTGCGTGTTGTCAGCTCGGCGTTGCTAACACACAGCCAGAGCTTGGCTATATTTAACCACCGCGGCCGGAGCACGGGGCCGTGCAGCCGGAGCAGGGGTGTGTGTGTGTGTGTGTGTGTGTGACAGGAGAGCAGCCCCCCCAGGGATGGGAGCAGGACTGGGGGGCTCGGTATTGCCGGAGGCGAGGGGGAGGCGGGAGAGGAGGATGAATCACAGCTCGGGGATATTTTTATACCCGGCCAGATTGCTCGGCAAATGCTTGGGCAGGGCGGCGCGGGCACCGGGGAGGGGGGTTTGCTTCCAGCCGCCGGCTGCTGGGGCTCAGCTTGGGGGTCCTGTTGGGGGTGGGGGGGATACGGGGCTCGGCTGCTCCCCCGGGAGCTGGGGGTGCCCATCCTGGGGTGCAGGCGTGGTGTTGGCACCCTGACGTTACACCCTGGAGGGGGTGGCAAGAGCAGGGATGTCTGTCCCCATGTCCTGGGGGGCACCTTGGGGGCAATCGGTGGGGGCAGAAAGGGGGTCCTGGACCAGCATCTTCCTGTGCAGAGAGGAGAAAGTGCCCTGGAGAGGGGAAAGTGATGGGGAAAGCCAAAGCTGTGGCTTGGGGAGGGGGAACTGAGTGTCCCTGCCTGCAGGTTTAGGGCCAGGCAGGGAGCCCCTGGGGCTGCCCTGGCCAAGGGAAGGTGACCCGAGCGGCCGGGTGTCCCCATGCTGGGGACACGGGAACGGGCACAGGGAGACCGGCTGCCTCCCAGATGGCAGCGAGCAGGCGGCAGGAATACAAATGCGATTTGCTTTTTGCCTGTCAGACGGGGGATCGGAACAAGATCCAGAGGCTGGCGGCTGCGGCCGAGCCAGCGCCGGCTAAAAATACATCCCATGGGACAAACCCAAGGTGGGAGGGTGCCGGGTCCCCAATCCTGGCTCTGTGGGACCGCCGTGGGGTGACAACCCCAGCCGGGCACTGGGAGGTGCTCCTGGGAGAGGCAGTGGGGGTGGTGTGAGAGGGGCTGGGGGGTGGCGGGGGGGTCCTGGCTGCCCTGGGGGTCTGCCGGTTTCAGGGCTGACATCTCTCACCCCATCTGCTGCCGGAGAGGTGATAAATGGGGTGATGGGGGGGCTTTTCCCTGCCCTAGACCCTCCCTGCCTCGCTGTACGCCGGGCTCTCAAGCATCCCCATCCCTTTGCATCCCAATCCAGCAGCTTGGCAAAGGCATGGGGCAGGGACGGGGACGGTACCCGCGGGAGGTGGCTACTGGGGGGGTGGGGTGGGGGTTGGTGGGGGGGAAGTGATGCCCGTGGGCACGGAGTTCTGCGTACTCAGCATCTGGGATACTCTGATTTGATTTGGGTGCCCCAGCTCAGGGCGGGGGATGAACTCCTTCCAGACGGAGCGATGTCCGGCTTCATCCCCAAGGCGATCGCTCACACCAGGGCTGGGGAGGGGGGGGGTTGGCATTAACGCACTAATCCACTTACAGAATTAATTGGGATCATTTCCCTCGCGGTTCCCAGGTGGATAAAATCCCGCGGGAGGGGCAGGAGCCGGGCTGGGAGGGTTTGCGGGGAGCCGGACGCCTCCGAGCTCCAAGGGTGGCGGGCGGTCAAATAATTTCCTTGGAGTTTTTAGGGCGAAGGCGGGCTGGGAGATGATTCATTTCCTCGAGGTTCCTCGGCCCCGCAGCGGGCAGGGGCTGTTGCCGAAGCCTGGGCTGATGCCAGCATTCCCCCCCCGCCCCGCCCCCAGCCCAGCCCCTCCTCAGGGCCAGCACCCATGGGTGCCCCCGCAGCCGTGGCAGGGTGCAGCCAGGCTGTGGGTCTGGTTTCCCTCAGCCCAGCACCCCTGTCCTCAGGTTGGGAGCTGGGCAGGACGCCCAGCCCTTGTTGTCCCCCCCCTTTTACAAGGCAGGGTGGGGCACCCTGCACCCCAGCTCCGCATCCCTCCGGCAGCAGGATGCTCCCAGGCGCCGCGTACCGCTGCCTCCCTTCCCGTGCCTCGGTTTCCCCCGGGTTAGAGCCGAGCCTGGTGGGCGGCAGGTCCTGGATTTGAGCTCTTTGGGCGCTAACTCCACTTGCCAAGCGCCTGAGTGCCCCCCCCCCACCGCCCCCCGAGAGGAACCCCATCTTCCAGGGGGCTGAGCATCCCAGCAGGACCCTCGCTGCCTTGGATCCGGCCTCTGCCTGCTCCGGAAGCGGGGGGGATACCCCTCACGCTGGGGGGGCTCTGGATGGGGCAGCATCACCCCTGAGCTCCCCCATGGGGGAAAAACCGTCTCTATCCTCAAGCCGTGAGGTGCGAGACCCAGCGAGCGCGGGTGCCGGGGGGGGGCGGGGAAGCGGGACCCCCGTCCCCAACCTGTCCCCCCTCCCTCCCCACAGCAAGCGTGAGAGGAGCCTTTCCGGAGAGGAAGCTGGCCAGGATGGGATTTCTCTATTCCATAAACATCCAGACAGGCTGCCGGGGTGTGTGGGGGGGTTGTTTGGGGCTGGGGGGGGAGGTGGGGGGGACAGCCCCAGCTGCCGCGGCTGGCGGGGCTGAGCATGGGGACGGATCTGTCCCAGAAACCCCCTCCCTCCCTGGAAAAAAAAAACCCCAAACCCACCTCACTTTTGCTGCAGGTGAATTCCCTCCACTGGAAAAGATGGTTTTCCATCCCAGCGGGATCTGTCGGAGCCTGGCGTGGGGGGGATGCTGCCGCTGCTCTCTGGAAGGAAAAAAGTGGGGAAAAAAATGGGGGGGGGGAATAAAAAGGTGCAATTTTCCACGGGGAAGAGGGCAGGGCTGCCGTGAGGTTTGGCTTTCCGAAGGTTTTTGTGCTTTCCGAAGGTTTTTGGGTTTTCCGAAGGTTTTTGTGCCGTGCGGGGCCTCGCTGTGCCCTGGCTCGTGGAGGGGAGGGGGCCGAAGACAAATTGCTTACTCTAATGAGCTGATTCATTAATCACCCCCGCGGCTCCGGTGGGAAATATTTGAGGCAGATAACGGCTCCGGCATGTGCCAGCCCTGGTCCCATGGGGACAGTGTGGCATGTGTCACCCAGTCCCGACGCAGAGGCCGGTGTCCCCATCCTCCCAGGGGACACTTGGTCCCAGGGTGACTGTCCCATGGGGCCACGGATGCTGTCTGAGCACGAGGACCAGCACAGGGACAGAGAGAGGGACAGGGATGACAGGGAGGGGGACAGGGAGAGGGAGAGGGAGGGGGACAGGGACAGGGAGGGGGACAGGGAGAGGGAGAGCAAAAGGGACAGGGAGAGGGACAGGGAGGGGGACAGGGAGAGGGACAGGGAGGGGGACAGGGACAGGGAGGGGGACAGGGAGAGGGAGAGGGACAAGGACAGGGAGAGGGACAGGGAGGGGGACAGGGACAGGGACAGGGACAGGGACATGGCACTGCTCCCCTCCTCTATCCTGCTCTTCAGGAGCAGCGCCCTCAGCTCCCGGCGTTGTCAGTGACACCCAGCGCCGTGTCCTATGTCCCCCCGCATCCCGATGGGTACCGGGAGGTGCCACCCGCACCCTGCCACCCGCTGCGGATGGGTGACATCCCCGGGGACAGGGACGGGGTGGCTGGTGGCCCCGTCTCATCATCGGGTGCCAGAGCATCCTGCTGCGGATGGGGCAGGAAGGGGGCTTCTGGGGGGGGTTCCGTGCCCCCCCCCAACCCCTTTGCACAGTGGCCCCAGGATGCTCGTCACCCCCCCGGCGAACGCGGGGACCCGGCACATCACCCACATCCCTCTTCCCCAACAGGAATTAGGGGAGCCCCCCCCCCAACCCCGTGGCTCCTGGCTCTCCCAGTGTCCCAGGCGCCGCTCCAGCTCCCGAGGGGGGGTCATTAAATAAAAGCCATAAACAGAGCTGACAGCGGGGCCCCAGCGGGGCCTCGGGAAAGGCTATTTATGGCTAAAACCGGGAGGGGGGCGGGTGGCCCGTGGGCTCCGTGCCCAGGGCTCCCAGCCCAGCGTCCCATGGGATGCGCACGGGAGGGTACAGAGCGCGGCCGTGGCTATGGCATCCCGGGATAAGCAACCGGGAATACTGCCAGCATGGCAGAGGGAAGTTGGTATGGGAGCGGGATGGGCACAATGAGTGGGTTGAGTGGGATGAGGGGGATAGAGGGATGAGGGGGATGAGTGGGATGAATGAGTCGAGTGGGATGAGCAGGATGAAGGGGATGAGCGAGATGAGTGGGACAAGGGGGACGAGCAGGATGAGTGGGATAGTGGGATAGAGGTCTGACTGGGATGATTGGGATGAGTGAGTTGAGCAGGATGAGTGGGATAGAGGGATGAGTGGGATGAATGGGTCGAGTGGGATGAGTGGGATGAAGGGGATGAGCGAGATGAGTGGGACAAGTGGGATGAGCAGGATGAGTGGGATAGTGAGATAAGTGGGATGAACGGGATGAGTGGGATAGAGGGATGAGGGGGATGAGCAGGTTGAGCAAGATGAGTGGGATAAGTGGGATAAGTGGATCAAGGGGGATGGGTGGGATGAGCGGGATGAATGGATCAAGTGGGATGAGTGGCATGAGAGGGACGAGTGGGATGAGCGGGACAAATGAGTGGAGTGGGATGAGTGGGATGAATGGGATGAGTGGGTTGAGTGGGATGAGAGGGATGATTGGGATGAGTGGGATGAGGGAGATGAGTGGGACAAGCAGGATGAGTGGGACAAGCATGACGAGTGGGATCAGCAGGTTGAGTGGGATAATGGGATGAGTGGAATGAATGGGCTGAGTGGGATACAGGGATGATTGGGATTAGTGGGATGAGGGGGATGAGGGGGACAAGTGGGATGAGCAGGATGAGTGGGATAGCGAGATGAGTGGAATGAACAGGATGAGTGGGATAGAGGGAGGAGTGGGTTGAGTGGGATGAGCAGGATGAGTGGGATGAATGGATCAAGTGGGATGAGTGACATGAGAGGGATGAGTGGGATGAGCGGGACAAATGAGTGGAGTGGGATGAGTGGGATGAGTGGGATGAATGGGATGAGTGGGACAGGGCGATGAGGGGGATGAGTTGAACAACTGGGATGAGCGGGATGAGTGGGATTAGTGGGATGAGTGGGATGAGTGGGACAAGCGGGATGAGTGGGACAAGCGGGATGAGTGGGATGAGTGGGACAAGCAGGATGGGTGGGATGAGCGGGATGAGCGGGATGCCCTCCCCAGCAGCCGCCCCCCGCCGCCTGCCTCCGCCGCTCTCTCCTCAGCGTGGGGATGGGTTTTTTTTAGCTCCTGCAGCTTTTTCCACCCGCTCCGGGGACGGACCCGAATTCCCAGCCCCATTACACCCATCACCCGCCTCCAGCTGCCACCTGTCCGTCCCCGCGCCCAGCGTGCCGCCGCCATTCGATGCTCCCAACAGCCCCGGGGTGGGGGGGTGGGCGTCCCGCTCGGGCTCTGCCCCGTCTCCCCCTCAGCACACGGCGGGGATGCCGAGCCCCCGCGGAGGGACCGGAGGGACAGAGGGACGGCAGGACGGTCACCCGGCCGAGGCCTGGCTGTATTCTACAGTGCATGTGTCTCCAGTGTGAGTAAGCGACTGGAGATGCGGCCCTGTTGGAATAAAACCAGTGCCCATGTCTTCAGCTGGAAGCGCCCTCGCCGCCGGCCCCGGCCGAGGGGCTGCCACCGGCTTGGGGACGGTCCCCGCAGGGTCCCCGCCGTGGCACCGGGGATGGTCGTCGGCAGCGAGCCGACGTCGGGCGCCCGCGAGCTTTCTCCCGGGGGATTTATGGCGGCGCTGGCAGGGGAACGGCAGGAATCCTCCTGCCCGCGGGGCTCCCTGGGCGGGGGGGGCGGCTGGCGGGAGCCACGGCGGTGGCCACGGCTCGCCTGGCACCCTGCGGCAGACCCAGGGTGCGCCCCCCCCCCGGCCCCTGCACCCTCTGGGTGCCCAGGGGGGGCGTGGGGTGGGGAGCGGGGACAGGTCCGGGGTGGCCCCCGTGTATTAATGCAAAGGAACCGGCACCGACTCGAATATTTAAGGGGAGGGGAGCCAGGTTTGCTGCCCTGCCTGCGCTGCCTGCCCTGCCTGCCCTGCCTGCCGTGCCAGACCTGCCTGCCCTGCCTGCCCTGCCTGCACTGGGCCCTGCCTGCATGGAGCCCTGCCTGCCCTGCCTAGGCTGCCTGCCCTGCCTGCCCTGCCTGTGCTGGGTCCTGCCTGCCCTGCCTGCGCTGCCTGCCCTGCCTGCCCTGCCTGCACTGGGCCCTGCCTGTGCTGCCTGCCCTGCCTGCCCTGCCTGCACTGGACCCTGCCTGCGCTGCCTGCCCTGCCTGCCCTGCCTGCACTGGACCCTGCCTGCATGGAGCCCTGCCTGCCCTGCCTAGGTTGCCTGCCCTGCCCACCCTGCCTGCGCTGGGTCCTGCCTGCCCTGCCTGCCCTGCCTGTGCTGCCTGCCCTGCCTGCCCTGCCTGCCCTAGGCCCTGCCTGCCCTGCCTGTGCTGCCTGCCTTACCCACCCTGCCTGCCCTGCCTGCCTTTCACTGCCTGCCCTGCTCACCCTGCCTGCCCTGCCTGCACTGAGCCCTGCCTTCCTTCCCTGCCCTGCCTGCCCTGCCTGTCCCAAGCCCTGCCTGCCCCGTCGGAGACGAGGTGTCGGCGTGGCTAGTACAGGCAATGGCGTGGCTAGCACTGGGAGTGGCGTAGCTAGTGCAGGCATTGACGTGGCTAGCACAGGTATTGATGTAGCTAGTGCAAGTACTGGCATGGCTAGTGCAGGCATTGACATGGCTAGTACAGACATAGGCATGGCTAGTGCAGGTATTGGTGTGGCTAGCGCTGGAGATGGCATGGCTAGAGCAGGCACTGACATGGTTAGTTGCAGGCGTTGGTGTGGCTAGCGCTAGAGGTGGCATGGCTAGTGTGGTGGTTGTGGCTAGCACAGACATAGGCATGGCTAGTGCAGGTATTGACATGGCTAGTGCAGGCATTCACACGGCTAGTACACATGTTGATGTGGCTTTTGCGGGTGCTGGCGTGGCTAGTGCAGGCATTGACATGGCTAGTGCAGGCATTGGTGTGACTAGCGCAGGCGTTGGCATGGTTAGTCCTGAGGGTGGCAGGCTAGCGCAGTCATTGCCGTGGCTAGCACTGGAGGTAGCATGCCTAGTGCAAGCATTGACATGGCTAGCGCCTGTGTTTGTGTGGCTTTTGCAGGTGCTGGCATGGCTAGCGCAGGTATTGGCATGGCTAGTGCAGGTATTGGCATGACTATCACTGGGGCTGGAATGGCTAGTGCAGGTATATGGCATGGATAGCATTGGGGGTGGTGTGGCTAATGCAGGCACTGGCATGGCTAGTGCTGGCAGTGGCTTGGCTAGTGCAGGCATTGGTGTGGCTAGCACTGGGGGTGGTGTGGCTAGCTGTCCTGACCATGACACTAGCATAGGTGTCGGTCTGGCTAGCACTGGGGGTGGCATGGCCTGTGCAGATGCTGGCACGGCTAAGACAGGTATTAGCGTGGCTAGTGCAGGTACTGGTGGAGCTAGTGCTGGAGGTGCTGTGGCTGGTACAGGCATTGACATGGCTAGCACAGGTGCTGGTGTGGCTAGTGCAGATGCTGGCATGGCTAATGCAGGTATTAGCATGGCTAGTGCAAGTATTGGTGGAACTAGAGCCGGGGGTGGCTTTGCTAGTGCAGGCATTGGTGTGGCTTAGCACTGGCAGTGGCTTGGCTAGTGCAGGCATTGGCGTGGCTAGCGCTGTTGGTATCTGGGCTAGTGCAGTTGCTGGCATGGTGTTTGGCTGCCTGGTGCAGGCACTGGCGTGGCTTACGCGGATGTTGCCGTGGCTTACACGGATGTTGGCGTGGCTAGCGCAGCCATTGGTGTGGCTAGCGCAGGATTGTGCATCCCCACGTGTGGCTTCGGGGCCATGTCCCTGCAAGCCCAGGTGTCCTTGGGGACGCCACCCCGCTGGTGCCGGCTCTCCATCCCAGTGCTCCCAGTATGCCCAGCGCCCCCCCCCCCACTCCCCGACAGCCATTGACCAAAAAGGGACATTCTGAGCCCAGACGGGCTGTGGGCGCGGTGCTGCGGGGGGGTGGCTGGGTGACCGGGGGAGGTGACGCGGGATGGTCCCCTGACCCCTTTGCTCTCTCCCCAGGATGCCCTGCTGAGCCTAGGGGCCGCCATCGATGCTGCCGGGCTACGGGATGCCCTCCGCCATGGCCTGCTGGCCCTGCTGCCCGCTGCGGTAGGTGGGGACCGTACGGGGGACTCGCTGGTGGCTTGTACCAAGGTTGAGCTCAGGGCGGGGGGGAGGGGGAATGTCCCCTCCTCCCCCCCACCCAGCCCACCTCCATGTCCTCCCACATATGGGCCACGTGTCACCGGCCACCAACGCCACGTGTGACATCGCTCTTGGGTTGAGTGTCACTGGCCGCCTCCTTGCCAGGAGCTGTGGAACCCTTAATGTCCTCGTGGCCCCGGGGTGCTGGTGACCTTGGTACCAGTGGTGGCCCCGGAGCGCCAGTGGTGGCCCTGGTGCCAGTGGTGGCCCTGGGGTGCTGGTGGTCTAGGTGCTGCTGGTGACCTTGGTACTAGCGGTGACCCTGGGGTGCTGGTGACCCTGGCACCAGTTGTGGCCCTGGTGCCTGTGGTGGCCCTGGTGTCCTGGTGACCCTGGTGTGCTGGTGAACCTGGTACCAGTGGTGGCCCTGGTGCTGGTGGTGGCCCCAGGATGCTGGTGGCCCTGGTGTGCTGGTGGCTCTGGTACCAGTGGTGACCCTGGTACCAGTGGTGGCCCTGGGGTGCTGGTGATCCTGGTGCTGGTGGTGACTGTGCTACCAGTGGTGGCCTTGGTGCTGGTGGTGGCCCTGGGGTGCTGGTGGTGGCCCTGGGGTGCTAGTGACCCTGGTACCAGTGGTGGCCCTGGGGTGCTGGTCATCCTGGTGCTGCTGGTGACTGTGCTGCCAGTGGTGGCCTTGGTGCTGGTGGTGGCCCTGGGGTGCTGGTGGCCCCAGGGTGCTGGTGGTGGCCCTGGTGTGCTAATGACCCTGGTGCTGGTGGTGGCCCTGGGCTGCTGGTGACCTTGATGCCAGTGGTGGCCCTGCAGCGCCGGTGACCCTGGTGCTGGTGGTGGCCCTGGGGTGCTGGTGGCCCCAGGGTGCTGGTGATGGCCCTGGTGTGCTAATGACCCTGGTGCTGGTGGTGGCCCTGGGCTGCTGGTGACCTTGATGCCAGTGGTGGCCCTGCAGCGCCGGTGACCATGGTGCTGGTGGTGGCCCCAGGGTGCTGGTGATGCTGGTGCCGGTGGTGGCCCTGGGGTGCTGGTGACCCCGGAGCGTGTGCGTGAGGGTCAGTGTTCGTGTCTGTGTCCGCGTACGTACAGGTGCGCGTTCGTGTGCGGGATTGTGTACACGTGTGGGTGTGCACGTGTGTTTACGCACATGTGTGGGTGCGTACGGGTGTTGTTTACGTACATGTGTGGGTGTGTATGTGTGTTTATGTGTGAGTGTGTACATGTGGTTACATACATGTGTGGGGGTGTACATGTGTTTATGCACATGTGTGGGTGTGTATGTGTGTTTACATACATGTGTGGGCGTGTACATGTGTTTACATACATGTGTGAGTGTGTACATGTGTTTATGCACATGTGTGGGTGCGTATGTGTGTTTATGTGTGGGTGTGTACATGTGTTTACATACATGTGTGGGTGTGTATGTGTGTTTATGTACATGTGTGGGGGTGTACATGTGTTTTACATACATGTGTGGGTGTGTACATGTGTTTATGTGTGTGTACATGTGTTTACATACATGTGTGGGTGTGTACATGTGCTTTTGTACATGTGAGGGGGTGGCCATATGTTTACGTACATGTGTGGGTGTGTATGTGTGTTTATGCACACAAGTGACTGTACATGTGTTTACGTACATATGTGTGTGTACATGTGTTTATGTGTGGGTGTGTACATGTGTTTACATACATGTGTGGGTGCGTATGTGTGTTTATGTGTGGGTGTGTACATGTGTTTACATACATGCGTGGGTGTGTACATGTGTTTATGTGGGGGTGTGTACATGTGGTTACATACATGTGTGGGGGTGCGCCAGTGTTTAGGTACATGTGTGTGCCTATGTGCTTGTGTGCGCATGTGTTCATGCACACGTGTGCCTGTGTGCGCCTGTTCACGTACCTGGGTGGGTGTGCGCATGTGTTTATGTGCGTGTGTGGTATGTGCATGTGTGGATGCACAGGCGCGAGTGTGTACGTGTGTTTATACACGGGGGTGTGCATGTGTTTACATACATGTGTGGCTGTGTGTGTGTTTTTATGTACATGTGGGGTGGTGCGTCTGTGTCTTTATGTGTGGGTATGTACCTATGTTTACATACGTGTGTGGGTGCGTCCGTGTGTTTATGCACATGTGACTGCGTACGTCTGTTTAGGTACATGTGTGGGTGTGTACGTGTGTTTACATGGGTTACATACATGCGTGGGTGTGTACGTGTGTTTATGCATGTGTGGGTGTGTACGTGTGTTTATATGTGGGTATTTACATGTGTTTACATACATGTGTGGGTGTGTACGTGTGGTTTTGTACATGGGTGGGTGTGCATTTGTGTTTACACACACGTGTGGGTGTGTACGTGTGTTTATGTGTGGGTGTGTACATGTGTTTACACACACGTGTGGGTGTGTACGTGTGTTTTTGTACATGGGTGGGTGTGCATGTGTGTTTACGTGTGGGTGCGTATGCGTGTGGTTGCGTGGGGGTGTACCTGTGCGTACATACCCATGTGCCTGTGCGCATGTCTTCGTGCGTGGGGTGCCGCGTCTCTTGCCCAGCAAAGCCCCCCCGCACCTGGGGAAACTGAGGCACGCAGCACCTCCCCGCTCCCTGCAGAGCCGGTGGGGGGGGCGGGGGGGAATCCAGGGGAGTCGGGGGGGGGTCTGGGGGGTCCCGGCGTGTCGCCATCCCTCAGCGCTGCCCGTCCCCCTCCAGGAGCACGTCTACATCTACCTGCTGGACGGGGACACCCGGCTGATCTGCGACGACCCCCCCCACGAGCTGCCGTCCGAGGGGAAGCTCAGGTGAGCCTGCCCCCCCCCCCCCCCGCCCCGCCGTGTGTGCACACGCCTGTGGCCTGGCGTGGATGCACGCACACGCGTGTGCGCGGCGGGCGTGAGGTTTCCCAGGGGACATGGCTGGTGGCTCCACTCTCATCCCCATCCTCATCCTCTTCCATCCTCGTCCCCATCCCTGTCCCCATCCTCATCCTCTTCTCCTTCCCCATCCTCATCTCCATCCTCAGCCTGCTCCTCCTCCTCCTCATCCTGTCTCCATCCTCATTCTGTCCCTATCCCCATCCCTTTTCCCTTCCTCATGTCCATCCTCATCCCCATCCCCATCCCCTCCCCTGTCCCTTCCCCATCGCCATCTCCATCCTCATCCTCATCCCATCCCCATCCTTTTTCTCTTCCCCATCCCCACCTCCATCCTCATCCTCATCTCCATTCCCATCCCTGTCCCCCATCCCATCCTCATTCCATTCCCATCCCTGTCCCCATCCTCATCCCCTTTCCCTTTCCTGTATCCATCTCCATCTCCATCATCTCCATCATCTCCATCTCCATCCTCATCCTCATCCTTTCCCACATGTGCTGCGCAGTCCTGGTGGCCTGTCCCTCCCCGAGCATGCAGGTCCCCTTCCCCGGGGGGATTCCCCTGCCCGGGGGGCTGTTGGTGTACCCCCCCGGGGTGGTGGCTCAGGGTGTCCCTGTCCCCATCCCTGTCCCCGCAGGGATGCGGTGCGGAGGCAGAAGCGGCTGGAATGCGGGGGGCTGCCCCCCGCTGAGCTCCCTGGTCGGCAGCTGGGGCCCCTGGCAGCACCCCTGGCCCCCGGCACGCAAGGTGGGGCTGGGGGAGGAATAATGGGGTGGGGGGAGGCAATATGGGTGGGTGGGTGCGTGGGTGGGTGCGTGGGAGATTTGGTGGGCATAGGCGTGGATGGGTGGGTGGGTGAGTGGGTGGGTGGGTGAAGGAGTGGGTAGATGGGGGGGTGGATGGTGGGTAAGTGGGTGAATGGGTGGGTGGGTGAGTGGGTTGGTGGGTGTGTGTATGGATGGGTGGGTAGATGGATGGGTGGGTGGATGGATGGATGGATGGACAGACGGATGGGTAAGTGGATGGATGGATGGGTGGATGGGTGGGTGGATGGATGGATGGATGGATGGACGGATGGATGGACGGACGGACGGATGGGTAAGTGGATGGATGGATGGATGGGTTGGTGGGTGGGTGGATGTGTGGGTGAGTGTGTAGGTGGGTGGGTGTGTGGATGGATGGATGGATGGATGGATGGATGGATGGATGGATGGATGGATGGATGGGTTGGGAGGTGGGTGGCTGGGTGGCTGGCTGGGTGGGCAGATGGATGGGTTGGTGGATGGGTTGGTGGGTGGGTGAGTGGATGGATGGATGGATGGATGGGTGGATGGATGGGTGGGTGGGTGGGCGGGTGGATGGATGGATGGATAGTTGGATGGATGGATGGATGGATGGATGGATGGATGGATGGATGGATGGATGGATGGGTTGGGAGGTGGGTGGCTGGGTGGCTGGCTGGGTGGGTGAGTGTGTAGGTGGATGGATGGATGGATGGATGGATGGATGGATGGATGGATGGATGGATAGATGGGTTGGGAGGTGGGTGGCTGGATGAGTGGATGGATGGGTTGGTGGGTGGATGAGTGGGTAGATGGACGGGTGGGTAGATGGATGGGTGCATAGATGGATGGGTTGGTGGGTGGGTTGGTGGATGGATGGGTCAGTGGATGGATGGATGGATGGATGGGTGGACGGACGGACGGGTGGGTGGCTGGGTGGATGGATGGGCGAGTAGGTGGATGGGTTGGTGGGTGGGTGGATGTTTGGGCGGGTAGATGGATGGCTTGGTGGGTGGGTGATCGGCTGATGGGTGAGTTGGTTGATGGGTGTGAGAGTTGGTAGGTGGGTGGGTGAGTGAATGGATGGATTGGAGAGTTGGTGGTGGGTGGATATATGTATGGATAGATGTGAGTCTTGGTGGATGGGTGGGTGGGTAGATGGGCAGGAGAGTCAGTATGTGGGTGGGTGGGCGGACTGGTGGGTGGGTGGATGGGACAAGATGGCATGCAGGTGGGTGGATGGGTGCACATACAGCTGGATGGAAGCAGGATGGAGAGGTGAGGGACGGGGGGGTATTGGGACTGAGGGGTCCCTGGGAGACAAGTAGGCATGGAGATGGATGGATGGATGGATGGATGGATGGATGGATGGATGGGTGGATGGGTGAGTGGATGGATGTCCAGGTTGCCCAGAGAGGTGGGAGATGCCCCATCCCTGGAAACACTCCAGGCTGGGTTGGACGGGGCTCTGAGCAACCTGATCTAGTTGAAGATGTCCCTGCCCAGGGCAGAAGTTGGACTAGGTGACTTTAAAGGTCCCTTCCCACCCAAATCCTTCTGTGATTCTATGGATAGGAGGATGGATGGATGGCCAGGTGGGTGGGTGGGTGACACATGGGGACATGGTGGGGACATGGACCCCAAGGGCTCAGTGTCACAGCCCGGCGTTTCCCCGGTGCCCACTCGGGATCAACCCTCTCTGGCTTGCAGTGCTCATCATCCCGCTGGTGGACAAGGACAGCGGGGCCGTGGTGTGCGTCATCCTGGTGAGTGTGGGGACATGTGCCAGGCTCTGGGGGACGGGGACAGGGCCTGGACACTGGGGTCCTCATGCCACAGCCCCCCCCCCAGGTACACTGCGGCCAGCTGAGTGACTCGGACGAGCAGAACCTGCGTGCACTGGAGAGACACGTGAGTGACCCTGGGTCAGCCGTGGGACCTGCCACCTGGGGGACCTGCCACCCCCGTCCCCCATCCCTCCTATCCCTTGTCCCTCGCAGACCCTGGTGGCGTACCGGCGCCTGCAAGCCCTGCAGAAGCTGCAGCCCTGGCCCCAGGTCAGCCTCTCCACCAGCTCCTCCCAGAACTCCCTGGCCAAGCCCGAGAAGGCGCCTGACAGCGGCTACAGCGACCTGGACTGCAAGATCCTGCAGCTCTGCGGTGAGGCTGGCAGGGGGGGACACACACACCGGGGGGGGCACACGGGCAGGGTGAAGCCGGGGGGCTGAGCCCCTCACGCCGCTCTCGCCCCTCGCGCAGGTGAGCTGTACGACCTGGATGCGGCCTCGCTCCAGCTCAAGGTCGTCAACTATGTGAGTAGTCGCCACCCCGCCCCGTCACCCCCCCTCACCCCCAGCTCCAGGACACACCAGGGAACCCCGTTTTATTTCCCAAAAAAAGAAGACAATCCCCCAAAGTAAAGAAAAGCCTCAAGCATCAGCTGCGCAGCCATCAGTGGTGACCAGGGTGAACACCCTTGTCCTAACCATCAGTAGTCGCCAGAGTTAACAGTGCCACCGTAGCCACACAAACGCTGAGAGGGAACCTATGGGTCCCCCTCCTGTTCCCTAGCGTCCTGTACACAACCCTCAGTAGTCTCCAGAGTGAACAGCCTTGCCCTTGCCATCAGTAGTGTCCAGAGTGAACAGCTTTGCTCTCGCCATCAGTAGTGTCCAGAGGGAACAGCCTTGCCCTTGCCCTCGCCATCAGTAGTCTCCAGAGTGAACCCGATCAGCCCCAGGGAAGAAGTTTAGGGGGCCACCTGGTGCACATGTGGGGGTGCCCTGGGCAGGGGGACGCGGAGGAGGGGTCCCTGGCGGGGGTCGGGGCAGGCTGAGGTGCTGACGCCCATCCTCACCCCCCCAGCTGAAGCAGGAGACCCAGTCGCTCTGCTGCTGCCTCCTGCTCGTCTCCGAGGACAACCACCAGCTCTTCTGCCAGGTGGGTGCCACTGGGCTGACCCCCCCCACCCCGACCCCCCCGCCACGTTGGGGCCAGTGGGTCCCGTTGCACGCCCCCCAGGGGGCTCGGCCGCCATCCCATGGCAGCTCACCCCCCCCTTCCATCTCTTCCAGGTGGTGGGGGACCGCGTCCTCGAGGAGGAGATCAGCTTTTCGGTGAGCGCGGGGTGGGGGCGTGCCTGGGGAGGGGGGACACACTGGATGGGGGGGTGGGCAGCAGGTGCCCACGGGCTCACCTGTCCCCTCCACCCGCAGCTCACCTTCGGGCGCCTGGGACAGGTGGTGGAGGACAAGAAGTCCATCACCTTGAAGGACATCAGCGAGGTGGGTACCAGCCTTGGATGGGGACCGTCCCCTCCTCCCTGCACCCGGGGACATGCTGTCCCCCCTCCTCGGTGTCCCACGGGGCCTCCCGGTGGGGGGGGGGATGTTGTTGGAGGTAAAATCCTGCCCCATCTCGCCCCCCCGCCCCCGCAGGAGGAGCACAAGCAGCTGAGCAGCATGTTGGGCTGCGAGGTCACCTCCATGCTCTGCGTCCCCGTCATCAGCCGGGCCACCTCCCAGGTGGTGGCACTGGCCTGCGCCTTCAACAAGCTGAGCGGGGACAGGTGAGGAGTGGCTTTGCTTCGGGGCGGGGGACAGACACACAGGATCTGTCCCCCACCCCCTTCCCCTCTGCCCCACGTTGGGGCTGCCTTTGGGGGTGATGGAGCATCTCCATCGCGGTGAAAGCGGGGGGCAGGCGTGGCGTGGGGACCAGCGGGGACGGGGGACTGAGAGGTGTCATGTCCCCCCCTGCCGTGGGGTCATGTCGTCGTGTCCCCCCCCGCCCCAGCTACACGGAGGCGGACGAGCACAAGATCCAGCACTGCTTCTGCTACACCTCCACGGTGCTCACCAGCACCTTGGCCTTCCAGAAGGAGCAGAAGCTGAAGTGCGAGTGCCAGGTGAGCGCCCGCGTCACGCCGGGGCACGCACGTGCGCGTGGTCCCCCCCCCCCGTTACTGACGGCATCCCCCTCTGTCCCCCCCAGGCCCTGCTGCAGGTGGCGAAGAACCTCTTCACGCACTTGGGTAGGTGGCCGCTGCAGGCAGCGCCCATGGCCTGGGTGGGGGACGGACCCCGCCATGCGCAGCCCCGGGAAACGGTGGCAGGGGGGTCCCCAGCCCGTGGGGACCTTGTCCCCTGTGCTGCCGTGCGCGTAACGCTGTGGGCGCACATGCTTTTGCTGTGTACACGCTGCTGCACGCATGTACTCCCTGCTGCATGCAGGTACCGCTGCAGGCACACATCCACTGCTGCACGCACGCACCCATTCCTGCATGCACGCACGCACTGCTGCATGCACGTACTGCTGCATGCACACGCGCTGCTGCAGGCACGGACACACTGCTACATGCATGTACCCATTCCTGCCTGCATGTACTCACGGCTGCATGCCTGCGCTGCTGCAGGCACACACACTGCTGCACGTGTGCATGCACTGCTGCATGCGTGCACTGCTGCACGCATGCACTCATTGCTGCACCTACGTACTGCTGCAGGCGTGCACACACTGCTGCGCACATGTACACACTGCGGCAGGCACGCACTGCTGCAGGCATGCACATACTGCTGCATGGATGCACACACCGCTGCACACATGTACCCGTTCCTGCATGCATGCACTCATGGCTGCATGCATGCACTGCTGCAGGCACACACACTGCTGCACATGTGCATGCACTGCTGCATGCATGCACTGCTGCGTGCACACACGCTGCTGCAGGCATGTGCGCACTGCTGCATACATGCACGGCTGCATGCACACATGCACGGCTGCATGCATGTATGCACTGCTGCAGGCATGCAGTGCTGCACACACATTGCTGCACACGGGTACGCGCTGCTGCGTGCACGCACACACACAGCTGCACGCACACGCAGCTGCGCACACACACGCAGTGCTGCACACATTCTGCTACATGCACACTCAGTGCTGCGGGCAGGCCTGCGTTGCTGCGCACGCGCATGCACCCCTGCAGACACACACACACACGTGCACCCCTGCACAGCCGAGCACACACGCACGCTGCTGCAGGAGCACACGCACTGCTGCACACACCCCCGCCCCGCAGCTGCCGTGCACCACACACAAGCACCCTGCTGCGCCGCGTGTGCTGTGGCCCTGCTTACACAAGCGGCGTCACTGCTCCATGTGCACGCATGCACATATGCACACACGCACATGCATGCACACGCACATGCAGACACCCCCCCCCCCCCCGAAACGCATGCACATGCGCAGATGCACACATGCAGGCACACGCACACACATGCATACACACACACACACGTGCGCATGAACACGCACATGCACAGGCACACACATGCACCCACACACGCGCGAGCACACACACATGCACACATGTGCAGGCGCACGTGCACACATTTGTATGCACACACGCCTGCACACATGTGCACATGTGCATACGCACACCTGCATGCCTGCACATGCATGCACGTGTGCATACACACACACGCCTGCACACTTGCACACGCACGCACACACGTGTATGCACATGCACACCTGCAAACACATGTACATGTGTATACACACACACCTGCACACACATGCACGGCTGCACACGCATGCACATGTGCATGCACACACAGGCACACACGTGCATGCACACACACACCTGCACACATATGCACATGTGTATATGCACACGTGCATGGCTGCACATACATGTATGTGTGCATACATACACACGCCTGCATGTCTGCACACGCATGCACACACGTGTATGCACACGCATGCCTGCACATACATGCACAAGTGTATACACACATGCATGCATACTTGCACACACATGCACACATGTGCACGCCTGCACATGCATGCACACACGTGTATGCACATGCAGGCCTGTGCATGCATGCACACGTGCATACACACATGCCTGCACATGCATGCACAAGTGCATACACACGCCTGCACGCCTGCACATGAATGCACATGTGCATACACGTGCCTGCATGCCTGCAGATGCATGCACACACGTGTATGCACACGCACGCCTGCACACACATGCACACACGTGCACGCCTGCACACACATGCACATGTGCATACACACATGCCTGCATGCCTGCACATGCATGCACAAGTGCATACACACGCCTGCACGCCTGCACATGCATGTACATATGCATACACATGTCTGCATGCCTGCACATGCATGCACACACGTGTATGCACACGCACACATGCACATGTGTATATACACACGCATGCATGCCTGTACACACATGCACACACATGCACGTCTGAACACGCATGCACATGTGCATACACACACATGCACGCCTGCACACACGTGCACATGTGCATACACATGCCTGCACACCTGCACATGCATGCACACAATTGTATGCACACGCACACCTGCACACACATGCACGTGCATTTATGCACATGCACGCCTGCACACACATGCACATGTGCATACACACATGCCTGCACGCCTGGACACGCATGCACATGTGCATACACACATGCACGCCTGCACACGCATGCACGTGTGCATACACACATGCCTGCATGCCTGCACATGCATGCACAAGTACATACACATGCCTGCACATGTGCATACAATCCTGCATGCCTGCACATGCATGCACACACGACGCACACCTGCACACACATGTGCATACACACACGCCTGCACGCCTGCACATATATGCACATGTGAATACACACATGCCCGCACACGCATGTACATGTGCATACACACACATGCACGCCTGCACACACATGCACATGTGCATACATATGCCTGCACACGCATGCACACATGTGGATGCACACGTGCGTACGCACACGCCTGCACACGCGTGCCCACGCTCCGTGCAGCCCGCCCCCCCTGCGCTCCCCAGCCCGTTGTGCCCACCCCCCCGCCCCCGCCTTGCCCTGCGGTGCCGGCTGAGCCCCCCCTGCTTTCATCGCACGAGTGGGGCAGCCCAGGCGGGCGGTCGCGGGGGGGGGTCCCTCACCCTCTCCCCCCCCTCCCCAGACGACGTCTCGGTCCTGCTGCAGGAGATCATCACCGAGGCCCGAAACCTCAGCAACGCCGAGATGTGAGTGGGTGACCCCGGCGTGGGCGGGTGGGTGGGGGACACGACGACACATAAGTGTGCACCGGGGGTGGGGGGGTGCTGAGGGGGTGGTGGGACCCCCGTGGGTGCGAGCGGGGTGGTGGCATCTCTTGCAGCTGCTCCGTCTTCCTGCTGGACCGCCTCAGCCACGAGCTGGTGGCCAAGGTCTTCGACGGCGGCGTGGTGGACGACGAGGTGAGCGCGGGCAGGGGGGGCGAGAGGAAGGAGTTTTGGGGGAGAATCCTAAGTGGGGGGGGGGGGGGATGACACACATGGGGGTGACACCTCCCCCCCCCCCCCCCCGCCATCCTTTCTTGCCCCCAGAGCTACGAGATCCGCATCCCCGCGGACCAAGGCATCGCCGGGCATGTGGCCACCACGGGCAAGATCCTGAACATCAAGGACGCCTACTCCCACCCGCTCTTCTACCGCGGGGTGGACGACAGCACCGGCTTCCGCACCCGCAACATCCTCTGCTTCCCCATCAAGAACGAGAGCCAGGGTGAGGGGACGCGGGGTTGTCACCCAACGGGCCACGCCGTCCCCCAGCGCGTGGAGGTGGCACCGGGTCCCAAAACTTGGTGTCCTTCCGACGGGAAGCCTGTTCCTGGTACTCGGGCACCATCCTGACCCCAACACGTGGGCACCATCCTGTCCCCAGCACAGGGGCACAGCGCTGTCCCTGGGCACTTGGGCACGATCCTGTCCCCCCACAGACAGACCCAGCACTGTCCCCAGCACATGGGCACGATCCTGTCCCCAGCATCTGGGCACCATCCTGTCCCCAGCACAGGGGCACAGCGCTGTCCCTGGGTGTGATCCTGTCCCACTGCAGGCAGACACAGCGATGTCCCCAGTACATGGGCACAATCCTGTCCCCGTCCCATGGGCACGATCCTGTCCCTGTTATGTGGGCACGACCCTGTCCCCAGCACACGGGCACAATCCTGTCCCCAGCATCTGGGCACCATCCTGTCCCCAGCACACAGGCACAGCATTGTCCCTGGGCACTTGGGCACGATCCTGTCCCCCCACAGACAGACCCAGCACTGTCCCCAGCATGTGGGCACGATCCTGTCCCCAGCATGTGGGCACGATCCTATCCCCAGCACAGGGGCACAGCGCTGTCCCTGGGCACCTGGGCCCGATCCTGTCCCCCCACAGACAGACACAGCACTGTCCCCAGCACGTGGGCACGATCCTGTCCCCAGAACATGGGCATGATACTGTCCCCAGCATCTGGGCACCATCCTGTCCCCAGCACACAAGCACAGCATTGTCCCTGGGCACTTGGGCCCGATCCTGTCCCCCCACAGACAGACACAGCACTGTCCCCAGCACGTGGGCACCATCCTGTCCCCAGCACATGGGCACAATACTGTCCCTGTTATGTGGGCACAACCCTGTCCCCAGCACATGGGCACGATCCGGTTCCCAGCACACGGGCACAATCCTGTCCCCAGCATCTGGGCACCATCCTATCCCCAGCACACAGGCACAGCATTGTCCCTGGGCACCTGGGCCCGATCCTGTCCCCCCACAGACAGACACAGCACTGTCCCCAGCACATGGGCACCATCCTGTCCCCAGAACATGGGCATGATACTGTCCCCAGCATCTGGGCACCATCCTGTCCCCAGCACAGGGGCACAGCACTGTCCCTGGGTGTGATCCTGTCCCACTGCAGACAGACACAGCGATGTCCCCAGTACATGGGCACAATCCTGTCCCCATCCCATGGGCACGATGCTGTCCCTGTTGTGTGGGCACGACCCTGTCCCCAGAATCACAGCTTCCAAGATCAGATGAGATGGGGCGTTCTCAGGGTGGTATCGCCGTAGAACATGGGCACAATCCTGTCCCCAGCATCTGGGCACCATCCTGTCCCCAGCACACAGGCACACTGCTGTCCCCAGCACATGGGCACAATCCTGTCCCCAACACACAGGCACAGCACTGTCCCTGGGCATGCTCCTGTCCCACCATGGACAGACACAGCACTGTCCCCAGCACATAGGCACGATCCTGTCCCCAGCACAGGGGCCTGATCCTGTCCCCTATCCCCCCAACTCTGCTCCCAGAGGTCATCGGGGTGGCGGAGCTGGTCAACAAGATCAACGGCCCCTGGTTCAGCAAGTTCGACGAGGACTTGGCCACCGCCTTCTCCATCTACTGCGGCATCAGCATCGCCCACGTATGCACCCGGGGGGCCCAACCCGGGGTGGGGGGGCGAGGGGGACTCCACCGCTCTGCCCCACAGCTGGCCACAGCACAGAGGGACGGAGGGACGTGTGTGCGGTCCCCGTTCCTTGGGGACAAGCGGTGGTGGCAATGGGATGGGGAATAGGGATGGGATGGGATGCAATGGGGTAGGGATGGGATGGGGATGGGATAGGATACAATGGGATGGGGATGGGATAGGATGAGGATGAGGGTGGGGATTGGGATGGGGGTGGGATGGGGATGGGAATGAGGAAGGGATGGGATGGGGATGGAGATGGGGACGGGATGGAGATGGGATGAGATGGGGATGGAGAAGGGGATGGGATGGAGATGGGATAGGATGGGGATGGGGATGGGATGGGGATGGAGTGGGATGGGATTGGGGTTGAGATGGGGACGGGGATGGGGTGGGATGGGATAGAGATGGAGATGGAGATGGAGATGGAGATGGAGATGGAGATGGAGATGGGATGGGATCGGGATGAGGTGGGATGGCATGGAATGGGGATGGGATGGGATGGGATGGGGAGGGCACACACGGGGAGCAGGGATGTTTCAGGGTTTGGGAGGGGTCTGCCTACCCCCGGCACTCCCATACCCCCATCCTGCCCCGCAGTCGCTGCTCTACAAGAAGGTGAACGAGGCGCAGTACCGCAGCCACCTGGCCAACGAGATGATGATGTACCACATGAAGGTGAGGTGGCACGGAGACGGTGACAGGGACAGGGACAGGGACATGAGCTGGCACCCCCACTGCCAGCATGGTGCCCCCACACCCCACCCCGTGGTGGTGGAGCGGTGGGGTGGCGGTGACACCCCGGGGCTCTCTGCTCTCCATGGAGCTGATGTGGCCCAGGGGACAGCTTGGGGACACACTGGGAACCTGGTCACAGCGTGGGCCACTGGCAATGGCTCCCGCAGGTGTCGGACGACGAGTACACCAAGCTGCTGAGCGAGGGCATCCAGCCCGTGTCAACCATCGACCCCAACTTCGCCAGCTTCACCTACACCCCGCGCTCGCTGCCCGAGGACGACACCTCCATGGTGAGGATGATGGGGACGGTCCCCAACTGCGACTGTCCCCTACCTGCCCTCGGTCAGGTTGTCTACCCCAACCCCAGGATGGTGGGGGGCTAGGATGGGGGGATGTGGCTGCACCCCGAGCATCACCCAGGCAGGGGTGGCACAGGGAGGACCCTGCTGGGCATTGTCACCCCCCTGCCACCCACCCTGTCCCCTCCGCAGGCCATCCTGAGCATGCTGCAGGACATGAACTTCATCAACAACTACAAGATGGACCGCCAGACGCTCACCAGGTGGGTCCCCATCCCTGTCCCCATGGTCACCTATGGAACCCCTGGGTAAGTGGGGGTCCCCGGAGGGGCAAAACCCCCCTACTCATGTCCCCGTCACCCCCGCCAGGTTCTGCCTGATGGTGAAGAAGGGCTACCGCGACCCCCCCTACCACAACTGGATGCATGCCTTCTCCGTCTCCCACTTCTGCTACTTGCTCTACAAGAACCTGGAGCTGGTCAACTACCTGGAGTAAGGCCAGGCACCATCCCTGTCCCTGTCCCCATCCCCCCGGCCCCACCGGGGTGCTCCCTGCCCTCCTGCCTGCCTCAGTTTCCCTCCGTTCCCCCCGCCAGGGACATCGAGATCTTTGCCCTCTTCATCTCCTGCATGTGCCACGACCTGGACCACAGAGGCACTAATAACTCTTTCCAGGTGGCCTCGGTGAGCCAAGCCCAGCGCTGGGACGTGTATGGGTGGGGGGGACGGGCACTGGGATGGCGCCGGGGGGAGGGTCTTCACCACCATAACTCCGTGACTCCGGCCGCTCTGCCTTGCAGAAATCAGTCCTGGCCGCGCTGTACAGCTCGGAGGGTTCCGTCATGGAGGTAAGATCCCCACCCTTCCAAAACCTCCCCCTGTCCATCTCGCCGGTCCTCGGGCTGGGGGGCAGCACCCCTGCCTGCCCCCTGCCTGCCCCCTGCCTGCACCCTGCCTGCATCCACGGTCCCCGGCATCTCCCGCAGAGGCACCACTTCGCTCAAGCCATCGCCATCCTCAACAGCCAGGGCTGCAACATCTTTGACCACTTCTCCCGCAAGGTGAGCCCCCAGCCTTGGTACCTCTCCCATGCCACCCCCTCCATGCCGGGGCTGAGCCCCTTCATCCCCTCTTGGACCCCCAACTCCCCATCCCTGGTTCCGGCCCTTGGGATGCAGGGCTTGGCAGGGGCACGGAGCTGATGACACCCCCCCCGCCCCTGCAGGACTACCAGCGCATGCTGGACCTCATGAGGGACATCATCTTGGCCACCGACCTGGCCCACCACTTGCGCATCTTCAAGGACCTCCAGAAGATGGCAGAAGGTGAAGCTCCTGCCCTTGGGGGTGGGGGTGGTGGGCTGGTGGGAACTCATCCTGCCAAAGCTGGGAGGTGGCATGGCAGGTCCTGGATGTCCTCAAAGTCCTCGTGTTGGGGGGTGATGGGGGTTGTGGGGCTCCTTCCCGTGCCCCCCCACCCCAACCCCTGCCCCCCTCCCTGCCCGGCAGTGGGCTACGACCCCAAGAACAAGCAGCACCGCAGCCTTTTGCTCTGCCTGCTCATGACGTCCTGCGACCTCTCCGACCAGACCAAGGGCTGGAAGACCACCAGGAAGATCGCGGTGAGTGCCACGCCGTGGGGCTAACCCCCCCGAATGCCACCCCACCACCCACCGCCCCCCCTGGGACACCCCTGTGTCCTCAGGTGCCGGGGACCAGCATCCTGCAGTGGCATTGTGCCCCATGGAGGCGGTCCCTCCATGCAGGGACCCCCCAGACCACCCAGCAGCTCCCCATGCAGAGCCATTCTCCTGCAGCCGTTGAGAGGGGCCTGGAGGGCAGGTGGGGCATGGGGGGGATCACCCCAGGCATGCACCCCCACCTCACTGACAGCCTGTCCCTTGCAGGAGCTGATCTACAAGGAGTTCTTCTCCCAGGGTGACCTGGTAGGTAGCCCCAGGGCTTGGTGCAAGGTTGGGCTTGGCCAACGCTCTTGGGAGGGCTTGGATGAGGTTGGTGGGGAGGGGGACATAGGCAGGGAGGTTTGGCCTGGGAATGGGGATGAGATGGAGGTGGGATGGGATGGGGATGAGGAAGGGATGGGGATGGGATGGGGATGGGATAGAGATGGGAGTGGGATGGGGATGGGATAGATATGGGATGGGATGGGATGGGGATGAGGAAGGGATGAAGACTGGGATGGGATGGAGATGGGGATGGGGATGTGGATGGAGATTGGATGGGATGGAGATGGGATGAGAATGGGGTGGGATGGGGATGGGATGGGGATGGGATGGGGATGGAGCAGGATGGGGATGGGATGGGGATGAGGAAGGGATGAAGATCAGGATGGGATAGAGATGGGGATGGGGATGTGGATGGAGATGGGATGGGATGAGGATGGGATGGGATGGAGATGGGGATGGGAATGGGGTGGGGTGGGGATGGGATGGGGAAGAGGAAGGGTAGGATGGGGATGGGATGGAGATGGGGATGGGATGGAGATGGGGATGGAGATGGGGATAGGATGGGGATGGGATGGAGATGGGGATGGGCAAGGGGATGGGGATGGGGAAGAGGAAGGGATAGGGTGGAGATGGGATGGGGATGGGATGGGATGGGGATGGGATGGGGATGGAGATGGGGTGGGATGGGAATGGCCACCAGCATTGACCCCCCCCACTTGCCACTGCCACAGGAGAAGGCCATGGGCAACCGCCCGCTGGAGATGATGGACCGGGAGAAAGCCTACATCCCCGAGCTGCAGATCAGCTTCATGGAGCACATCGCCATGCCCATCTACAAGTGAGCCCCCAGGGCTGGCATCGGTGGGGGGGGGCTCTCCCATCACCCCCCCACCCCCCCACACTTTACCATGCCAGGGTGGGATGGGGGGGTGCAGGGCTGGGGGGTCTTGTAGATGGTGGTGGTGGTGGTGGTGGTGGTGGGTTTCCAAGCAGCGGGGAGGTGGGGAGCAGGATTGCACCCAACTAAGGGGGTGCTGATGGGGTCTCCCCCCCCCGCCCCCGCCAGGTTGCTGCAGGACCTCTTCCCCAAAGCGGCGGAGCTCTACGAGAGGGTGGCCAGTAACCGGGAGCAGTGGACCAAGGTCTCCCACAAATTCACCATCCGGGGTTTGCCCAGTAACAACTCCCTGGACTTTCTGGATGAAGAATACGACCCGCAGGCCCCCGACCCCCAGCTCAACGGCTGCCTGGAGCCCGAGGGGGGGCAGCCCGAGGCGGGGGCTGAGTGATGGGGGCCATGGGGTGGGGAGGCGGGGGGGGGGACCAGGAGCATCCCCAACCCTTGTCCCCCCCAGCCCCTCGGGAGGAGGTTTGGGGGGACATCAGTGACTCTGGACCACCGCGGTGAGGTCTGCGCCCTGCCAGCACCCGCTGTCGGTCCTTCCCCCACCGGTGGGTGACTGTCCCCTCCTTCCAGGGCAGGGATTCGGGTGTCCCCTCCACCCGGTGGCCCCCAGACCCCTCTTTGCTGGGACTCTTGCCTTGGTGGCCAGGGTCACCAGGGAGTGGGGAGGGCCACCACGGGGCTGGGGGGATGGATGTGCTTTAAATTGCCTTAAGGCTGCAGGTCCTGTCCCCACGGGGTGACAACGGGGATGGTGTCCTTGGTGGAAGCACCCCCAGAGGGGTCGTCCCCCTGAACTGGGTCTGGTGGGGTCAGCAGCACAGAGCGGGATGGCGTGGGGCAGGACGGCGAGGGGCAGCGGGAGTGCTGGTGGGGGTGGGCTGCAGGGGGTGCGTGGGGACCTCAGAGGGGGACATGGGGCTGTGGGAGAGGAGGCTGAGGACAGAGGGGTCAGGATCAGGCCCACGGAAGGAGGCCCCGGCTGGAGAAGGGAAGAGGCACCCGGAGCGGGATGGCCACGGGGATGCTCTGCTGGATCCCACCAGACCGGACCCCACCCACGCTGGAGAACCAGCTCCCGCCCAGCATCCCTTGGTTAAATATCCCCCTCCGGGACCCCCAGACATGAAGGACTCGTGTCCCTCGTCCCAGCCCTGTCCCACGAGGCCACGTCCCCTGCAAGGGCTACAAGCGTGCCAGGGCCGGGGGGGTGTCCTGCTCCTGGCTTGCACGTACCGGGGGGGGCTGCGCTCCCACAGGGACACTGCAGCGAGTCCGGTCCCCACCGTGTCCCCACCTTGTCCCCAGCACATGGGTGTTTCTCTGGCTTGGTACTGTGGTGTCCACCCAGGAGCCTCCTCTCTGCCAGCGGCTGCACTGGTGACCAACTTGTCCATGAGCATCCCCAGCTCGCAGTGGCTTCACGATGTCTGCCATACTGACCAACCTGCGTGGACCCTGATGGTCTCCTGTGGTCCCTCTGGTCCTACAGACCACCATGCATGGACCCTGATGGTCTCCTGTGGTCCCTCCAATCCTGTTGACTGCCATGCATTGACCCTACCAGTGTCCCATGGCCCCTCTGATCCTGCAGGCCACCATGCATAGACCTTGATGGTCTCCTGTGGTCCCTCTGGTCCTCCAGTGCACCATGCATGAACCCTGATGATCTCTTGTGGTCCTTCTGGTCCCATCAACTGCCATGCATGGATCCTGCCATCCTCCTGTGGTCCCTCTTGTCCTGCTGACTGCCATGCATGGATCTCACCATCCTCCCATGGACCTCCTGTGATGGCCTCCTGTGGTTCCTCTGGTCCTACAGACCACCATGCATGGACAGTGATGGCCTCCTGCAGTCCCTCCGGTCCTACTGAGCACCATGCATGGATCCCACTGGCCTCTCTGCAGTCCCTCTGTCCATGCATGGACCCTGCTGGTTTCCCACCATCCTTCCTGCCCTGCTGACTGCCACGCATGGACCCTGCCATCCTCCTATGGTCCCTCTGGTCCTACAGACCACCATGCATGGCTGGTGATGGCCACCTGTGGTCTATCCTGTTTTACCAACCACCGTGCATAGACCCTGACATCCTCCTGTGGTCCTTCTGATCCTACTGACCACCATGCATGGATGGTGATGGCCGCCTGTGGTCCCTCTTGTCCTACCGACCATGGTTCATGGACCCTGCCATCCTCCCATGGTCCCTCTGGTCATACAGACCACCATGCACGGACTATGCCGGACTCCCCATGGTCCCTCCAGTCTCACAACCCAACATGTGTGGACGCCCTCAGCCCCGGGGGCTCTGCTCAATGAGCATGGTCCTTCCAGCTGTGCATGACCCAGGTCTTTGTCACCCCAACCAAAGCCACCCGAAACACCCATAAGCAGGGGGACCAGGGCAGGGTGAGCCCTGGTGAGCAGCTCGCCTTGCCGGGGTTGAGCCGAAGGGAGTGGTTCGGGGATGAGGGTGGGTGCTGAGCCCCCCCTGGCTGCATCACCCGGCTCATGGGAGCTGGTGGGTTCACCATCACGGCAGGGGAAGGTGATGGAAGTGGCACGGTGAAATCCTGGTGCTGCCAAGGTTGGTCCCGCTGGGGTTCGATCCCACCAGGGTTGGTCCCACCAGGGTCGGTCCCACCAGGGTCGGTCCCATTGGGGTTGGTCCCACCAGGGTTGGTTCTGTTGGGGTTGGTCCCACCAAGGTCAGCCCCACCAGTGTCAGGCCTACCAGCATCGGTCCCACCGGGGTCAGTCCCATTGGGGTTGGTCCCACCAGAGTTGGTCCCACCAGGGTCAAGGGCAGCCCAGGTGCAGCCATGGGGCCATTTGCCACCCCATCCCCGCTCCACCACAGCATCCCACGGCACCATCCCTGCGCCGAGCCCCGGCGATGCCGCATCGGGTCCCCACAGCATGGCGCGATGGCTCCCTCCCGGATCTGGGCTACAGGGCAGCCGCTCCTCTCGTCGTCTCGTCTGGAAGCGACACTTCTCGGGGTACGCGGAGCACGTGTGTCTGCGGGAGCAACGGGGACACCCCAAAGCCAAGCTGCTCCCCAGGACGAAGTGAACTGAATTCCTTTTGCCTTACCTACTCGGAGATGCCTTTAGCGAGACGCTTTGCCCAAACCCCGGTAGGATGCGCCCGGTGACCGTGTCTGGCTGCTGGCCCATGGCTTCGCCTATGAGACACCCCCCCCCCCCGGCCTTCAAACCCTTCTCCCCCCTCCCCATGCCACGAGGTGGGGCAGGGACGGTCCCAGAAGGCAGCAAACCCCCAAGCTGCGAGAGGAGGATCTGCATCACTCCATCAGGGGAGAAACTGCATCACTCCATCCCCGGCGTGATGCTGGCCGTGCCACCACCGTGCCAATGGGCTCCATCCCCGGCGTGATGCTGGCCGTGCCACCAACGTGCCAATGGGCTCCACCACTCCCAACTGGTACCTGTAGCCTGGTGCCAAGCTGGGGGGGGGGCCTGGCCATGTGGGGGTCTCGCTGGTGCCGATGAATGCGGGTTGGGTCCTGCACTGGGGTGCCGCGTACAGGGTACCACGCAGGGATGCCCGTTTCCCAGCTGTATCCCACTTTTCCAGCCCCCGCCGCTGGTGTGAGTAGGTGGTTGATGCTTTCCCGGCTCCCGCCCCTGTACATACCCCCATGGATACTGGGGAGCGCGGCCGGCACCCAGCCCCGCTCGCCCACGCGGGTGCCCGGGCGTGCGCGGCCGTGCAAAACCTCCTCCGGCTTCTCTGTCTCCCCCTCTCGCCGCGCTGGTTGTTCTGGGCTCCGTCAGAGCCCAAGGAGGAGACAACTCTTCTCCTTCTTCTTCTTCTTCTTCTTCCTCTTCTTCTTCTTCTTCTTTTTCTTCTTCTTCTTCTTTTTCTTCTTCTTCTTCTTCCTCCTCCTCCTCCTCTTCTGCTTCTCCTTCTTCTCCCTTTTCTTCTCCTTCTTCTTCCTCTTCTTCTTCTCCTTCTCCTCCTCCTTCTTCTTCTCCTTCTCCTCCTCCTTCTTCTCCTCCTCCTCCTTCTTCTTCTCCTTCTTCTCCTTTCTTCTTCACCTTTTTCCCTCCTCCTTCTCCTGCTTCTCCTCCCCCTCCTCCTTCTTCTCCTTTTTCTTCTTCCTCTTCTTCTTTCTTCATCTTCTCCTCCTCCTTCTTCTCCTCCTCCTTCTTCTTCTCCTCCTCCTTCTTCTCCTTTTTTCTTCTCCTTCTTCCTCTTCTTCTTCTCCTCCTTCTCCTCCTTCTTCTTCTTCTCCTTTCTCTTCTCCTTCTTTTTCTTCTCCTTCTCCCTCTTCTTCTCCTCCTCCTTCTCCTCCTTCTTCTTCTTCTTGTTCTCCTCCTCCTCGTCCTCCTCCTCCGTCTTCTTCTTCTACTCCTCCTTCTTCTCCTTCTTTATTATTTTTTTTTCTGGTGGGTTTGGTTTTCCTAAATAAATTTCATACGTCGATCTCCCCGCGGAGGGTCAGTGGGTGCCTCGTGTCGGGTCTCCTGGAGGATGCTCCAAAGCAGGAGGGGGGTCCCCAAGGATGCGCAGTGGCACCAGGGAGGGACAACTTGTGTTTGGGGAGGACCCTGCCCGTGCGTGAGCTGTGCGAGGTGGGCGCAGCTGGCACGGCCGGCATGGGGACAGCATGGTTTGGGGGTGCGGGGAAGGGGGGGGTGTTCCTGCCCCCCCAACCCCCTTCATGGCTCCGCTGGGGACTGGGTGGCTCCAGCTGAGACCTACACACCCCAGAACTGCCCTCCGGGGGGGGACTCCGGGTCAGGCCAGGAGGCTCTGACCCCCCTAGGATGTTCCAGCCCCCCAGGATGCTCCAGACCCCCCCAACCCCCCCAAATGCTCTGATCCCCCACTAAGCTTCAGTCCCCTGGGATGCTCCAGTGCCCTGGAATGCTCCAGCCCCCCGGGATGCTCCAGTCCCCCCCCGAGATGCTCCGACCCCAACTCTGCTTCAGTCCCCTGGGATGCTCCAGCCCCCCAGGATGCTCCAGTCCCCCCCTCCCGAGATGCTCCGACCCCAACTCTGCTTCAGTCCCCTGGGATGCTCCAGCCCCCCAGGATGCTCCGGTTCTCCCCAGTGCCTTGTTCTCTCCCGGAATGTTCCAGACTCCAGTCCCCTGGGATGCTCCAGACCCCTGGGATGCCCCAGTCACCCAGTGATGCTGAAGGAGGGGGAGGATATCCCAGAATGCTCTGATCCCCTGGGGTGCTCCGGACCTCCCCAGATGCACCAATCCCTGGTCGGATACTCCAACCTCTGGAATTCTCCAGCCCCCCAGGGATGCTTTGCCCCATCCCGGGATGCTCCAGCCCCTAGGAATGCTCCAACCCCCCCCCCGCCCCCGGGCCCAGCCCCAAGTCCCATGTGTCAGGGGGGGCCCCCCATGTGCCCAGGAAGGGGCTGCATTGGGAAACCCCCCGCCCCATCCAGCTGGAGCTGGGCCAGGGCAGGATCCATCCTAGACTGGGACAGCAGCGGGATCCTGGGCTGGGATGCAGGATAAGGCCCGTGCCGGGATCCCTCCACACCTGGGCTGGGCTGGGGGCAGGATCTGGCCCATAATAAAACCGTCCCCTCCACATCTGGACTGGGATTAGAGCAGGATCTGGCCCCGGACAAGACCTCCCCCCAGCTGTGCTGGGACTGGGGGGCAGGACTGGCTGGGACCCCCCCCGCCATGACTGATACTGGGTCAGGATCCGGCCCCAGTTGGGATCCCTCCGTACCCATCCCGGGATGCAATGGACCCCACTAGGACACGATTCCCAGCCCTCCCACCACCCAGGATCCCACCGGTACTGGGATCCCTCAGCCTGGGGGGTGGGGGCAGGATCCAGCCAGACCAGGACCCCCCCCCCCACCCCCCCGCCATAGCCGTGGGTCACGCCGTGATGCTCCAAGTCACCCAGGGGTGCAGGATCCGAGCAGCTTGGCTCTGCCCATCCCCTTGGCATCAGGGCTGGGGCTTCACTCCAGCTCCCGGCCTAACGAGCCCCCGCCGCTAACGAGCAATTTATTACCCGGGATCAATGCAACGCTTTCATCCCGGCCGGAGCTGAGGGCTTCATCCCAGCCAGCGGCCTTTGATGCCGGAGGGAAAATCCTCGGGGACCTGGCCGCTGGCAAACGCCGACCCTGGGCGAGCTGCCGAAAAATGGGGGGAAAAACTGCAAAAACTGCCAAGTGCCTCCCCCCCCGCAAGCTGCCACCATCCCACCCCATCCCGCGCTGCTCCCGGCCACGGGGAGGAATCCCGGGATTAAATCCCAGCAAGTCTCCAGAGCTCAGGGGACACCTACACCCCCACCCAGGGGACACCAGCAGCATTTGGGGGCCCCCAGCCCCACCGATGGCTCCCGTGCCCTTGGTGACGTCCCTTTGCCATGCTGGGGGGGACACGTGGGGTGCCACGGCTACGTGCCACCTGTCTTGCCCCTCACCCCGGCCTCGGGCCTGTCCCTCTGTGTGTCTCAGCCAGCGCGTTCTGTCTGTCCCTCTGTCCCCATCTGTCCCTCCAGCTGTCACCACCCTGTCCCCGCTGCCTGGGTGGCCTCAGGAGGGTGTTGGGGTGGGTGCCCGTGCCCCACGCAGCATTGTCCCCATGGGGTGCAGGTGTCCCCTGGGATGGGTGCAGGTGTCCCCATGGGGCGTAGGTGTCCCCATGGGGTGCAGGTGTCCCCTGGGATAGGTGCAGGTGCCCCTTGTGTGGGGTGCAGGTGTCCCCATGGGGTGCAGGTGTCCCCTGGGATAGGTGTAGGTGTCCTTTGTGTGGGGTGCAGGTGTCCCCATGCGGTGCAGGTGTCCTCTGGGCTGGGTGCGAGTGTCCCTTGGGCACCCCACTTGAGTGTCCCCCAAGTAAGGGTCCAGCGCGTCCCCCACCTTCAGGTCAGCCCCCCCCCCCGGAGCCAGCGTGGGTTTTGGGACCCGTCCCTGTCCCCGTCCCCGTCCCTGTCCCACTGCCCCGTGCCAGTCCGGTCCCCTGTGGTGTCCCCAGCCCCAGCCCTGGGTCCCCGGGCGGGTGGGGGGGTCCCTGCCTACAGCGGGCAGCTTTGGGTGGCCACCGGCACTAGATGGCACCTGCTGCCTGTACAGTGGCCACGCTGGGGGCAAAACCAGTGCCCCCAGTGCCCCCAGTGCCTCTAGTGCTGGACTCCCCACAGGAGTTTGGGTGCGTTTGGGTGGGTGGGGGGTTTGGGGGGGGGGGCTGGCCGCTGGGTGCCCCCCGACCGGGCAGCCTCAGCATCCCCCTCACCAAACAGCACCCATGGGGTTTGCCCCACGGATTGGGGTCACCCCATCAAAGCAGCCTGGCAGTGAGGTGCTGGGCACCCATGGGGGCAGCAGGGGGTCCCCGGGGTCCTCGTTTGACCCGGGGCTCTGCCTGGCACTGGGCAGGCAGTGGGGCGGGCAGTGGGGCGGGCAGTGGGGCAGGCAGCACTGGAGCCTGCCCACGCGCAGGTGCAGTGTCCCGGGGCTGCTGCGCCCTGGCCCTGTGCCGAGCTGTGCGACTCAGGTCCAGTTCCAGCAACTGGCTCCGCACTGCACCGCACCGCACAGCACCACGGCGCACCGCACTGCACCGCGCTGCGCTGCACAACAGTGCACAGCACCACGTCCCGCTGCACAGCACTGCGCTGCACAGCACCGCATCGCACCACACAGCACCGCATCGCACCGCACTGCACCGCACCGCGCAGTACCGCATTGCACAGCACCACGTCACACTGCACACCACTGCACTGCACGCTACCACATTGCACTGCACCGCACCGCACCGCACTGCACAGCACTGCACAGTACCGCAGTGCACAGTACCGCATTGCGCTGCACTACACCGCAGTGCACAGTACCGCAGTGCACTGCACCACGCTGCACAGCACCACAACGCACTGCGCTGCACTGCACAGTACCACATCGCACTGCGCTGCACTGCACCGCACCGCACCGCACCGCAGCACACTGCACTGCACAGCACTGCATGGCACCACATCACACTGCACCGCACCGCACCGCACTGCACAGTACCACATTGCACAGCACCACACCGCACTGCACAGCACCACAGCGCACCGCACTGCACCGCACCGCGCTGCACCGCACCGTGTCACACTGCACTGCACTGCACTGCACAGTACCGCATCGCACCGCACCGCACCACATTGCACTGCACCGCGCTGCACCGCACCGTATCACACTGCACTGCACTGCACCGCAGCGTATCACACCGCACAGCACCGCACCACACTGCGCAGCACCGCAGCAAACCACGCTGCACAGCGCAGCCATGCACTGCACAGCGCCGCGCCTCACTGCCCGGCGCCCCGCAGCACCACAGATGACAGCGCTGCACCGCACTGCGCCCCACTGAACGGTGCGGCACCACACTGCACCGCACGGCACTGCGCAGCGCCGCACTGCACCAAACCACGCCACGCCACAGCCCCCCACTGCACCGCACTGCACTGCGCAGGGCCGCACCGCACCGCACCGCACCGCACGGCACTGCACAGCACTGCACCGCGTCCCAGCGCGCAGCATCAGTGCACCACACTGCACCTGCACAGCGCCGCACTGCACCGCCCCACACCGCGCCCCACCGCGCAGCACTGCCCCGCAGCTCACTGCCAGCCCCCCGCGGCCCCGCTGGCCCCACGGTCCCACTCTCCTGCCCGCTCCTGCCCGCTCCTGCCCGCAGGGGACCTCGGGGTTGCGAAGCTGCAGGTGGGAAATGTCACACCCCCACCGTGGGGCCCTGCCTGCTCCTGCCTGTCCCTGCCTCCTCCTGCCTGTCCCATGTCGGGGTGTCCCCAGTCCCTGCCCAGCACTGGGGGGGGGGGGGGGGGGGGGGGTCCCAGGTCCCCATAGCGGGACGCCAGGGGGAGGTTGGGACCCCACCCCAGAGCCAGCGGCCAGCGGTGCAGGGGTGGGGGGCAGCCAGGGCTCGGGGGGGGGGGAGGGGGGGGAGTGCACATGGGAGGGTGTGCACACGAGTGTTCGTGTGCACGTGGGGTGTGTGCACATGGGGGGGGGGGTGCGTGCACGTGTGCACGTGGGGTGTGTGCACGTGGAGGGGGGGTGCACACGGCGGGGGGGGGTGTGTGCGCGCATCAGGTGTGTGCCATGGGGGGTGTGTGTGTGTGCATATGGGGGGGGGTTGTGCATGTGCGTGTGCACAGGGGGGTGCGCACATGGGCGGGTGTACGTGTGTGTGTGCACATGGGGGGGTGTACGTGTGTGTGCGCACATGGATGCAGGTGTGCACACAAGGGGGTTGTGTGTGCACAGGGGGGGTGTTTACACATGGGGGTGTGTGCACATGGATGTGAGCGTGCAGATGGGGGGGTGTGTTTACACACGGGGGTGTGTGTACACATGGGGGTGTTTACACACGGGGGGGGCGTGTACACATGGGGGGGGGTGTTCGCACGTAGGATGCACGCGCAGCGGGGGCGTGTTTGCACGTGTGTGTTCACGTGTGAGTGCTCGTGTGTGTGCGTGTGTGTGTGCGCGCACATGTGTGTTCATGTGTGTGCGCGTGTATTCACGCGTGTGTGCGCACGTGCGCGCATGTGTGTTTGTGGGTCTTTGTGTGTTCACAGGTGCGTGTTCACACGTGTGTGTTTGTGTGTTCACATGTGCTAGTGTTCCCGTGTGTGCACGTGTGTGTGTTCGCGTGTGTGTTCATATGTGTGTGTGCACCTGTGTGTCTTTCTGTGTTCACACGTGTGTGTTCACGCGTGTTTCTTCACGCGTGTGTTCACGCGCGCGTGTCTTCGTGTGTGTTCACATGTTTGTGTGTGCTCGTGTGTTCACGTGTGTGCGCGCACGTGCGTGTTCACGTGCGTGTGTTCACACGCGTGTGCACACGGGACACACACACACGCACACACACACACGACCCCTCCCTCCCCTCGTGCAACTGCGCGTGCATGCGCGGGGGGGCGCACCTCCCCCTCCCGCGGCCCCGCGCGCGCGCAGGGCGGTGCACACACACACACACACACACACACACACCCGCCCCCCCCCCCCCCCCCCCCCATCACCACCCCCCCGGTTCCCCGGTCCGCCCCCCCCCCTCCCCCCTGCCGGTCCCCCCCCCCCCCCCGCCCCTTCCCCTCCGCCGCGTGTGGCCCCGCTGGTGCCACCGCCCCCCGCCCCGGGGCCGCTCGGGGGCGGGCGGAGGCGGCGGCGGCGGCGGCAGCGGCGGCGCCGCGGGGCTGCGCTCGGCAGCGCCCGCAACGGAGCCCAGACGGGCCGGGACGAGCCCTACCGGGACATACCGAGCCCTACCGGACCGGACCGCGCCGTACGGAGCTGTATCGGGCTGCACCGACCCGGTTCGTGCATTACCGAGCCGTATCGTACCGAGCCTTACGGAGCCTTACCGGGCCATACCGAGCCCTACCGGGCTTTACCGGGCGGTACCGAGCCACATTGAGCCCTACCGGATCGCACCGGGCCGTACCGACCCGTACCGGGCGGGTCTATAGGGAGCCGCAGGGAGCCTTACCGGGCCGTACCGGGCCGTACCGAGCCCAGAGCCCGCCCCGCCGCCGCCTTTCCCCTCCGCCATCCAGCCAGTAATTTTCCAAGCCCGCCCGGCGCTTCCCGGTTGAGCCGCCCCGGAGGATCGGCGGGGCCATGGGAGACAAAGGCACCCGGTGAGTTTGGAGACCGCGGGGAGGGGGGACACGGGGACATCCCAGGGGTGGCAGCCCCGGGGATGGCGGAGGGGGTGGGGGTGGGGGATCCCGGAACGCCTCCACTGCCCGTCTCGGCGCTGCCGGTACCGAGCCCTCCGGGGCTGCCCACCCCCCCCGGGAGAAGTTGGGGGGTGGTGGTGGTGGTGGGGGGGATGTACAACATCTCGCCACCGCTGCCCGGGGCTGGCGGGGGGGGGTCCCCTGGGTCGCCACCCGGGTCCCCTCGGTGTTGGGGGCGGGTCTGCAGCCGGGCCCGGGGCTTGAGGCCGGTGGGGTCCAGGGGGACGTGGGGGGGGCCTTGGGGAGCAGGTCTTGACCCCCCTGCCTGCACCCTGCCTGCTCCTTGCCTCACCCTGCCTGCCCCCCTGCCCTCACCCCTGCCTGCACCCTGCCCTCACCCTGCCTACACCCCGCCTGCCCCCCTGCCCACACCTCTTCTGCCCTCGTCTGCCCCCCTGCCTGCACCCCTGCCCACAGCCCTGCCTGCAGCTTGTCTACCCCCCTGCCCTCACCCTGCCTGCACCCTGCCTGCAGCCCCTTGCCCACAGCCATGTCTTGCACCCTGCTCGCACCCCTGCCTGCTCCCTGCCTGCACACCCTGCCCTCACCCCTGCCTGCTCCCTGCCCTCATCCTGCCTGCACACCCTGCCTGCCGCCCTGCCCACAGCCCTGCTTGCACCCTGTCTGCCCCCTTACCTTCACCCCTGCCTGCATCCTGTCTGCCCCCCTGCCTGCACTCCTGCCTGCTCCCTGCCCTCATCCTACTTGCACACCCTGCCTGCACCCCGGCCCACAGCCCTGCCTGCACCCTGTCTGACCCCCTGCCTGCTCCCGGCCTTCACCCTGCCTGCTCCCTGCCCACACCTGTTTCTGCCCCCTGCCTGCACCCCCCTGCCTGCCCCCATGTTTGCACCCTGCCTGCTCCCTGCCCTCACCGCTGCCTGCATCCTGCCCACGCCCCTCTGCATCCTGCCCACACCCTGCCTGCCCCCTGCCCTCACTGCTGCCCACACCCTGCCTGCCCCCTGCCCTCACTGCTGCCCACACCCTGCCCTCACCCCAGGCTGTGCCCTGCCCTCACCGCTGCCCACAGCCTGCCTGCCCCCTGCCTGCCCCACAGCCCCGCTGTGGGTCCGAGTGCGGTGCTGGCAGCGTTACATCTCTCTTCCCACCCCGTCCGGAGCCTGGATGGTTTTTGGGGGGGGGGCGTGGGGGGGGGGTGGGAGGGTCACCCCGGCTCTTCCCGCTGGTGACAGGGGTGGGAGCCTGGAGCAACCGCGGGGGCCCAGGCCCTGGCCCCCGCCTCGTGGCCTTTGGGGGGTGGCAGGGCGCATGTGGGGACGATGACGGCGCACGACGTCCTGCTCCCGTGGCTGTCACCCCTCCGGGGACCCCAGTGCCGTGGGGACGGGGGACTCCCCCCACCTGGCGTTTCCCAGGGGCGAATCCATGGACCCGCCGCTGTGCCCACCTCGGGAAAGCCACCCCTCGCCCTCCCCGCCAGCCCATGCATGGGGGTGTCTGGGGGTGTCTCCCGTGACACCCCCTCCTGTGACACCCCCTGGCTGTCACCGCAGGGTGGCCAAGGGGTTAACGCTCCCCGTCATTCATTAATTAGGCCCAAGTAATGAGGGGCGCTCCCACTCGCCCCCCAAAACCGGCGGGCAGGTGGGGGGGTGGCGTTACCCTCCCCTTGGTCCCCCCCAGCATGGGTTTTGGGGCTGGGTGTCCCCAGTGCGGGCGATGCCACCGCCGTGCCCCACAGCAGGAGAGGGGGAACTGGGGGTCCGGCCCCGCTTTGGGCAGAACCTTCCAGAAACCCCGTGGCGTTTTGGGGTGGCAGGATGGGATTTGGGGGCTCCCGCTGACCCCCCCCCCAGCACTGGGGTGGGGTGTTGGTGTCGGGGGGACCGCCATGGCCACCAGCACCCGCATCCCCCCGGCTCAGCATCCCAAATTCTCGCCAACCGTCGCCTGGCACCCCCAGAGCAGGCGAGGAGCCCCCCAGAATCGAGGGGTTGGGGAGGGAGGAAACCCCCCACTTTTGGACTGTGGGGCTGGAGCACCCATTGGGTGTCCCCCCCCACACCTCGGGGGGGGATTTTTGGGTGCGCGGGGAGGGGCGCGGGCGAGCCCATGGGCTGGCAGCCACCGCGGGAGGCAGGAGCTGATCGTCTCCCTGCCCACGCAGCGCGTACGGAGGGAGCCGGGGGGGGGGTGTGCGGCGGGAGTTAGGCTTTCAAGTCCCCCCCCCCCATCTCCCTTTTAGCCCCAAATCCTCTTGGATTCATCCTGGATCCACCAGAGAGGGACTGGGGGGGGGGGTGTTCGGCTGTGGACCGTTGGGTACCCCAAAAGCATCATTTGTGCCGATTCCGCCAGTGCCCGCGTGGGGCCACCCCACTTTTTTTTTTTTTGGGGGGGGGGGGGGAGGTGTCACTGCCCCACGTCCGACCATCCTGGGTGTGGTGACGTTTGGGGTCACCCTGCTCCTGGCGGGGCCCTGGGTGCTCCCCCCCCGCAGGGTTTGGTGCTGGGGTGGGGGGGTGTCTCGGTCCTCCCCAGCCCAACACATGCCCTAATTATTTGCAGCTTCTCCAAAAAAAAATCCATCACCCCCCCCAGCTCCCCCATCCCCCCCCCGCCAGCACCCAGGCAGGGTGGCTTCTGGGTGGCCTCCGTGGGCCAGTGGGATGCTTGGCAGGTGGCCCGCGGTTTGAGACACAGCAGGGAGGGGGGGTTTTCCCAGTGATCAACTGGAGCGACTGGGGAAGCGCCGTGGTGGTCCCAGTATGGCAGAGCCCACCCCTTCCCCCGGCCCCACGGGCCCATCCTGCCCCTCTCGCAGCATCCTCCCGGCATCCCCCGCATCCCTCCGGATGAAGCCGGAGGCTCCGGGAGCGGGGCAGGGATCTCCGCTGGGAAGAGCCTTGGAAGGTGGCCCGGGAGGGGAGACTCCCGTTTCCTGCATGGGGTTTGGAGAACAAACTCTGGCAGGATCCAGCCACATCCCGCGTCCCACTGCCAAGGCCTTTCCTTGCCAAGGGAACCGGCGAAGCTCCCACCCGGCCGGGGGATGCTGCTGTCGAGCCTGGCAGGGGATGCCGGGATGCAGCTGGGATGCAACTGAGATGTGGGATGCAGTAGGGATGAGAGATGCAGGGATGCAGTGGGGATGCAAGGATGCAGCGATGCAGCCAGGATGCGGGGATGCAGCAGGGATGTGGGGATGCAGGCATGCAATGGGAATGCGGGATGCAGTGAGGATACAGGGATCCAGTGGGGATGTGGGATGCGGGGATGCAGCGGGGATGTGGAATGCAGGGATGCAATAGAGATGCAGGGTGCAGTGGGGATGGGGGATGCGGGATGCAGTGGGGATATGGGATGCAAGATGCAGCGGAGATGCAGGGATGCAGTGGGGATGTGGGATGCAGGGATACAGCAGGGATGCAGGGATGATGCAGGGATGCAATGGGAATGCGGGATGCGAGGATGCAGTAGGGATGCGGGATACAGGCATGCTGCAGGGATATAATGGGGATGTGGGATGCAGGAATACAGCTGGGATGCGAGATGCAGGGATGCAGTGGGTATGCAAGGATGCAGCGGGGATGGGGAGATGCGGAGATGCAGTGGGGATGCGGGATGCAGGGATGCAGTGGGGATGCAGGATGCAGGGATACCATGGGAGCGCAGGATGCATGGGGATGGGGGGATGTGGGATGCAGGGATGCATGAGGATGCAAGGATGCATGAGGATGCAAGGATGCAGCGGGGATGTGATGCAGGGATGCAGCGGGGATGCGGGATGCAGGGATACCATAGGAATGCAGGATGCATGGGGATGGGGGGATGTGGGATGCAAGGATGCAGCGGGGATGTGATGCAGGGATGCAGCGGGGATGCGGGATGCAGCGTTCGGCCCGTGGGCTGCTCCAGCTTTAGGGATCGGCCAGCCGGCTGCTGCGGGCTCATCCCGGCGGGGCTGGCCGGGAGCCACCAGCCGCCGCCGCAGGGGGTTCCCGCTGGAGTGGGTGATGTGGTTGCCAGCGGCTCCGTTATCCCGGCGGCTCCGTCATCCCCGCAGCTCCCTTCTAACGCGCCGCTGGCTAATTCCAGCTGCCTGCCGGCCTCGTTAGCGGGGAGAAACCCGTCAAAACCCCGGAACCCCAGATCCAAAGGCCATCCATGGCTGGCGGTGGCCGTCACCCCCCGCTCCCGTGTCCCCGGGGTGTGGGGGGGGACGACGACGACACATAAATCAAATCCTCATAAATCTGCCCCCCGGGGAGATCGAAAGGGACCCTACTCAATTATCAGCCAGCAAATAAAGCTCATTAACCCCCCGACGTGTGGCTAACGAGCTCATTAAGGTACTGGATGGAGAGTACCAAGGCAAAGAGCATGTTGGGGGGGGGCTCGTGGGTGAGGGGGGGGCAGTGGGGCTGCAGACCCATGGCGTGGGGGTTGGCAATGACCCATGGGCAGCAGCGGTGGTGGTTTCCTGCCTTTCGCCACCAGGAAGGGCTGGAGGGGGAGGGAAGGCTCCGCGCTTCCTCCTTCCCTCCCTCCGGATCCGGCAGTGGCAAGGGGTGAGGGACGAGGGTCCCGTGTGTCCCCCCCGCCCCCCGGCAACCCCGCCGGCATCCAGGGGCCACCGTGTCCCCGCCTGTCCCTGCCCTGCTCCCGTGGGGGCTTTGGAATGGGGCTGGATGGAGGGA
The DNA here is from genome assembly GCF_964199755.1 of Larus michahellis. Taxonomy (NCBI): domain Eukaryota; kingdom Metazoa; phylum Chordata; class Aves; order Charadriiformes; family Laridae; genus Larus; species Larus michahellis. Next base: position 214,169,444 of record NC_133896.1, read on the forward strand.
TGGGCGTCCGTGGAGGTGTTTAGGGGGCAGCCCGGGCTCCTGCACCCGTGCTGTGGGGCTCTATAGGGCTCCTGCACCCATAGCGTGGGAGTGTGTGGGGCTTCTGCACCCATGGCATGGGGGTGTGGGGCTCCTACACCCGTGCTGTGGGGCTCTACAGGGCTCCTGCACCCATAGCATGGAGCCATGTGGGTCTTTGGCTGTGTGGGACTCTAATGGGGCTCCTGCACCCATAGTGTGGGGCTCTATGGGGCTTCTGCACCCACAGCGTGGGGGTGTGCAGGGCTCTATGGGGCTCCTGCACCCATAGCACGGGGCCATGTGGGTTTTGGGCTGTGTGGGGCTGTTATGGGGCTCCTGCACCCATGGTGTGGGGTTCTATGGGGCTCCTGCACCCATAGCATGGGGTGTGTAGGGCTCCTGCACTCATGGTGTGGGGCGAAGTGGCTCTCGGGCTCTGTGGGGCTCCTGTCCCCATGGCGTGGGGGTCACCCCAGGCTTCTGCCCCCCCGCTGTGGGGCTGTGTGGGGCTCCTTCACCCATACTGTGGGGCACCCCAGGCTTCTGCACCCATAGCACAGGGTTCTGTGGGGCTCCTGCGGGCTCTCGGGGCGGGGGGGTGGGTGGCATCACTCCCCCCCCCATCCCCGACTGGATGCCTCGCTCACCCCTTGGCCTTAAAAACCGATTAATTAATTAATTGTGGGGAAGGGGAAATGCTGAATAATGGTGCCATGCCCTTCCCTGATTAACCCTTTATTCCCCCCCCCCCCCCCAATTAATTAAGCCGCAGCAGCGTTCTCGTTAACGCCGGCTCTGACCCCGGGGACCGCGGTGGCAGCAAACCCTGGGGCTCATCTAGGGGCAGGGGAATAAGTGTGGTGGCACAGGCTGGGTCCCCTCCAGGTCCCCCGCCCCCGGGTCCCCCCTTGGCAGCCGCCCCATGGCCGGACCCGATCCTGCTGCGGTCCCTGGCCAGAGCTCGGGCAGGCCAGGCTGGGCCCCGTGGGTCTGAGGGGTGGGATACAGGGACACAGGGATGCAAAGATGCAGGGATGCAGGAACACAGGGATGCAATGACACAGGGATGCAGAGATGTGGGGATACAGGGAGGCAGGGATGCAAGGATGTAGGGACATAACGATGTAGAGACATAAGGATGTAGAGATGCAGGGACACAGGGATGTAGGGATGCGGGGACACAGGGATGCGGGGACAAGGGTGCAGAGACGTGGGGACGCAGGGATGCAGGGACACAGATGTGGGGATGCGGAGACACAGGGATGCAAAGACATGGGGATGTGGGGACACAGGGATGTAGAGATGCGGGGATGCAGGGACACAGGGATGCAAAGATGCAGGGACACAGGGATGCAAAGATGCAGGGATGTGGGGACACAGGGAGGCAGGGATACAGGGACACAGGGATGCAGGGACAAGGGTGCAGAGACGTGGGGATGCAGGGACACAGGGATGCAGAGATGTGGGGATGCAGGGGCGCAGCGATACGGGGATACAGGGATGCAGCGATGCTGGGACACAGGGACGCAGGGCCGTTGGGACATGGGGATGTGGGGACATTTGTGCTGCGCCCCCCCCCCCCCGCCACGGGCCCTGCCGGGGCCTGGGGGGACCCGATGTCCTCTGCTCACTGGTTTTCGACGCCGGGGTGTCCATGCGCTCTCCCTGTGCCCTCTCCAGGTGTAACTCCCACCTTTTTTTCCGCAGCAGGGGACGTGGGGAAACTGAGGCACAGCAAGGCGAGCGGGCTGAGGAGCATCTTCCTGCTTCTGGGGTGGGTGATGCCGGGGGTTTGGCGGAGCAGCTCAGCACCCTGCCTTCCTCCAGCCCTGCTCAGCACCCTGCCCTCCTCCTCCTCCTCCTCCTCCCACCCATGGGAGCTGGGCTGGAAGCAGATGAAGGAAGGGCCCTTTCCTGACAGAACCGGGTGTTTTCACTCGCAGGAAACGCTGGATTTTAGCAACCCCCTTTTTCCCCACGCCTTTTCCCCATGGGGGTGCTCGGGTCCCCAGGGAGCTGGCGGTGATGGCTGCTGAGTGACACGGCACAGTGGGAGCAGGGGGTTGGATGTCCCTCCATAGCCCAGGGCTGTGCCATGGCAAGCGCTGGCACTGGGCTGGGCCAGTGAGGCCGGTGCTGGGGCTTGGTGGCACTGGGGAGCGCTCCCGGCACTGCTGTCCCTCCTGCCAGGGCTACATGTGGGTGAGGGTCACCCTGGCACATGGGCACAGGGGTGAGGGTCACCCAGGCATGGGGACATGGGGGTGAGGGACATTGTGGCACGTGGGCACGCGGCTGAGGGTCACCCTGGTCTGTGGGCACAGGTTGAGGGTCACCAGGCATGTGGGCATGGGGACGAGGGTCACCCTGGCACATGGGCACAGGGGTGAGGGCCACCATGGCATGCAAGGATGGGGGTGATGCCCACCCTGGTGCGTGGGCACGGGGCTGAGGGTCACCCTGGTACGGGGCTGAGGGTCACCATGGCACGTGGGCATGGGGTTGAGAGTCACCCTGGCACGTGAGCGCAGGGGTGGGGATCACCCTAGCACCCAGGCTCAGAGGTGACAGTCACCCTGGCTTGTGGACATGGGATGGAGGGTCACCCCAACGCGTGGGCACAGGGGTGAAGGTCATCCTGGCACATGGGCACGGGGGTGAGGGTCACCCCAGCATGGCTGTGTGGGTCACCCAGGCATGGGGACATGGGGGTGAGGGTCACCCAGGCATGGGGACATAAGGGTGAGGGTCCTTGTGGCACGTGGGCAGACGGCTGAGGGTCAGAATGGCACGTGGGCATGGCTGAGGGTCACCCCGGCACGTGGGCACAGGTTGAGGGTCACCATGGCACGTGGGCATGGCTGAGGGTCGCCAAGGCATACGGGCACAGTGGTGGGGGTCACCCCAGCACCCAGGCTCAGAGGTGACAGTCACCCTGGCTTGTGGACATGGGGGTGAGGGTCACCCCAACGCACGGGCACAGGGCTGAGGGTCATCCTGGCACATGGGCACGGGGGTGAGGGTCACCCCAGCATGGCTGTGAGGGTCACCCAGGCATGGGGACATGGGGGTGAGGGCCATTGTGGCCCCTGGGCACGCGACTGAGGGTCAGAATGGCACATGGGCATGGCTGAGGGTCCCCCCAGCCCCCAGGCCCAGAGGTGACCGTCACCCTGGCACAGGGGTGAGGGTGACCCTGCTGTAGTTGTCAGGATGGCCCAGGCACATGGGCATGGGGACAAGGGACACCCTGGCACACGCAGCAGGTCCCCGGATGCTCCCATCAAGGCTGCGCCCGGTGTGGGGACCGAGCCAGCGGTGGTGGCTGTGCCAGGTCCCTCCCTGGCATGTGCCCGCGTGTCCCCCAGCACGCTGGGACGCTGCCACCGTGTCCCACCCTGTCACCAAGGCTGCGGTCACCCCCATCCCGGGCACCGTCCCTTGGACCTGGCTCCGGTTTCCTTCCCTCGCTGGAAGGGTGCAGGCAGGTGCAGGCAGCGGGGTGCAGGCAGCTGGGTGCAGGCAGATGCAGGCAGCGGGGTGCAAGCAGGGGATGCAGGCAGTGGGGTGCAAGCAGGGGATGCAGGCAGCGGGGTGCAAGCAGGGGATGCAGGCAGCAGGGTGCAGGCAGGGATGCAGGCAGGGATGCAGGCAGCTCCTCTTGGCCATGGGACGAGGGTCGGTTTCGGCAGAGCCCAGCAGCCGCCTCGGGAATTGTTTTTCCCGGCTCCCGAAGCCGCCCCGGCGCTAATCTTCCCGGATGGTTTTAATGGAATTTAAAGGCGCGGAGGGATTATCCGCGGAGAGCCCATTACGGGTGGCTTCGGGCCAGGGCAGGCTCTGAGCAGCCGCCGAAAGCAGGCAGCGCCGGGCGAGGGAGCCCTGCCTGTCCCTGCCTTCTCCCTGCCTGCCGCTGCCTTCTCCCTGCCCATCCCTGCCTCCTCCCTGCCTCCTCCTTGCTTGTCCCTGCCTCCTCCTGCCTTCTCCCTGCCTCCTCCTGCCCTCTCCCTGCCCATCCCTGCCTCCTCCCTGCCTCCTCCTTGCTTGTCCCTGCCCGTCCCTGCCCTCTCCCTGCCCGTCCCTGCCTGTCCCTGCCTCCTCCCTGCCTGTCCCTGCCTGCAGCGGGGGGGACCGGGGATGCTCCAACTTTCCCAGCACTCACATCACCTCGGTGGGGTGTTGGACCCACGTCCTTCCCCTGTGGGATCTCGCGGAGGGGTTTTGGGGCTGTATGGGGTGCCGGGGGGGGCTGTGCCGTGTACCAGGGGGACGTATGGGGTGCCGGGGGGCTGTATGTGGAGCCAAGGGGGCTGTATGGGGAACTGGGGGGGCTGTATAGTGTGCTGTATGCGGTCTGTATAGGGTGCCAGGGGGCTGTATGAGGAGCCAAGGGGGCTGTATGGGGTGCCGGGGGGGCTGCATGGGGGGGCCGGGGAGGCTGTAGAGTGTGCTGTATGGGGGCTGTGCTTTGTGCCAGGGGGGCTGTGCCATGTGCTGGGGGGCTGTATGAGGTAGCAGGGGGGCTGTCTGTGGGGCTGAGGGGGCTGTAGGGGGTGCCGGGGGCTGTGCCATGTGCTTGGGGCGGGGGGGGGGGGGGTGTCTGTGCCGTGTGCCAGGGGCTACCCCTCTGCTACGCTGGTCCCTGGCCTGGAGACAGCCTGGCTTCGCGCAGCGGGGCCTTTGCACGGCACCTGGTATGGCACCTGGCACGGCACTTTGCGTGGCACCTGGCACGGCACTTTGCGTGGCAGGGCCTTCGCACGGCGCCTTGCACGGACGTGGACCCGGCACCTTGCACGCGCAGCCCCCCCATGGCCGACCCACCCCGGCTCGGAGCCGCTGGGACCGCAGCAAGGGGTCAAACTCCTCCCGGGCGTAACGGTGCCGCGGGCAGGGATCCGGCCCCCTCCCAGCCCCAACGTGCCGCCTGGGGTGGGGGGAAACTGAGGCACGGGGCTGGGGCTGCTGCTGCGTTACGGAGTCGGGGTGCAATATCTGTGCTCCCCACTGCCATAGGGGGCGAGGAATAGGGTCTCTGTGCCCCCCCGTGTTCTACAGGGTCGGGTGCCTTCAGTCTGTGCCCCACAGCGCTGTATGGGGCCGGGCACCGTGGGTCCCGTGCCGTACGGGGATCCGGTCCCGTCAGCTGCCCGGTGCTGCCCTGGCGCAGTGCAAACGCATCCCGCAGCACCCGTGGGTGCCCCAGCCGCTAATCCCACCCCCCCCCACCTTTGCTCTTTTGCAGGGTGTTTAAGAAAGCCAGCCCCAACGGGAAGGTAAGGGGGCGGCCGGGGAGATGGCAGTGGGGGGAGAGTGGGGGGGAGATGGTACTTCTTGGGGTGACCCACCGGCCACCACCCCCAAATCCCACCATCACAGCCGGGGGGGGGACACGCACAGACTCTTAAGAGACCCCAGAGATGCCCTGCGAGCTGCCTGAGCGTCCTGCCACGCCAGCAGGAGGGGAAACTGAGGCACGGCAGGGTTGGGGGTGGGCCGGGGGGGCAAGTCCCATTCGGTGTCTCAGGACCCGGTGACCGTCCCAGCCGGTGGCAGCGTGCACCACCACCGGGGCTGGCTCCCAGTTTGGAACTGGTGTCCCTCTCCGCCCAGGGAGGGTGCTTGCGCTCACCCTTAGGTGACGCTCCTGCGCCCCGTGCCTCAGTTTCCCCAGCGGGAGACAGCCGGGAGCGTGACGCTGTGGGGCTCAGCCCTGCCCCACCGCTAAGACCCACGGGGACAAGCCCATGGCGGGGGGGGGGACGCAGCTGGGGCTGCACCTGGACCCAAATGTCTTTGGGAGGGGGGGGTGGGGGGCGGTCCAGGCTTTTTGGGCTGCCACTGGCTTTTGGGTGCCGCAGTGATAGGGGTGGCACATGGGGACGGTGGGGGTGGGGACCGGGTGGGGGGGACCCCAGGACACCTCCCACCCTGAGCTCGGAGCCTGGTGGTGGGGGGGAGGGCTCTGGGGTATCCCTGACCCCCCGCCACCCTGGTCCCTCCCCACAGCTCACCGTCTACCTGGGGAAGAGGGATTTCGTGGATCACATCGACGTGGTGGACCCCGTGGGTACGTGGGGTCGGGGTGGGGACGACGACGACACAATCTCGGGGCGGGGGGGGACGGACACACAGGTGCTGGGGTGGGTGGAGTGGCTCGAGGCCGCAGGAGGAAGGGGTTTTGGGGGGGCAGGGGGCCGCTGGGAGGTGCTCCGGGGATGTCCCCATCCGCTGGTTGTCCCCCCCCACCCCGGTCCTGCTGCCACATCCCCTTCACCCCGCTGGCATGTCCTGTCCCCCCCCCGGCCCCGCAGCTATGCTAGCACATCCCCTGGTGCTGCCACATCCCCTTAACCCTCTCAGCGTGTCCCCCTGACCCTGTTGGCGTGTCCCCCTCACCTTGCCAGCGTGTCCCCACCCCGTCCCTGCCATGTCCCCACCCCGTCCCTGCCGTGTCCCCTGACCCTGCGGCGTTCCCTTGCAGACGGAGTGGTGCTGGTGGATCCCGAGTACCTCAAGGAGAGAAAAGGTAACGGCTCCCTGCGGGGTCCCTCCTGCCTGGGGACACGGAGGTGGCACCCCTCAGGGGACAGCTGGTCACCCTGTACCGTCCTGCCCCGGTGGTGGCACCTCTGGGCCCTCGGGTGACATTTTCCAGCCCCCCGGGGATGGGTGTCCTGCAGTGGGTGCCCCAAGGTGCATCTGGCTCGTCCCTGGGCTGTGTCCCCATCTCCTCACCATGTCACCTCTGGGGAGCCACCGCTGCTGGTGGGACCAGGATAAGCCATGATGCCACCAAGCCATAATGCCACCAAGCAATGATACCACCACGCCATAATGCCACCACGTCATCATGCCACCATGCCATGATGCCGCCATGTCATGATGCCACCATGCCATGATGGCACCATGCCATGATGCCACCATGCCATAATGCCACCACATCATGATGCCACAAAGCCGTGGTGCCACCACGCCATGATGCCACCATGCCATGATGCCGCCATGTCATGATGCCACCATGCCATGATGGCACCATGCCATGATGCCACCACGCCATAATGCCACCACATCATGATGCCACAAAGCCGTGGTGCCACCATGCCATGATGCCACCGCGCCATGATGCCACCGCGCCATGATGCCACCCTACCACGATGCCACCCTACCACCAACCTCCACCCCTTGTAACCCTCCTCAGTCTTCGTGACCTTGACCTGCGCCTTCCGCTACGGCCGCGAGGACCTGGACGTGCTGGGGCTGACCTTCCGCAAGGACCTCTTTGTGGCCAACGCCCAGGCCTTTCCCCCGGTCCCTGAGGAGAAGAAACCCCTCACACGGCTGCAGGAACGGCTGATCAAGAAGCTGGGCGAGCATGCCTACCCCTTCACCTTCGAGGTAGGGTGGCCATGGGTGGAGGGGACGGTGACCCCCAACTCCTTGGGGACATCGGCATCCCCTCTGGGCCCCATAGGGTCGTGGTCGGGGGTGAGATGCTGCCACCCGTGAAGAAAATTCAGCTTTTGTTAGTGGAGCTTAAAAGTCACGAGCAAAAAGCTTCCAGCGGGGAAACTGAGGCATGGGGTACGTTCCTTGAGCTGGGCGGGGGGGGGGGGACGACACCTGGTGGCATTTTCCAGGCTTGAGCCATCAGCTGAGCCCCGCGGGCTCGCGAACAACCCTGAGCCCCTGCGAAACAATCTTAATTCCTCCAAATCCCCCAGATTAACAACAACAACAAAAAAAAAATCCAAAAAACCTCACACCCCCAAGCCAGGGATTTTCGTAACCCTTCGGGGTTCGGGTGTGGGGAAGCCGAGCTGCTGCTCGGGATGGAAACTTGGGTTGAAATCCATCCGGAAAAGGGCACAGTTAGGAAATGTAATTAGGAAAAGGAGGAAGTCCCTCCTGGCTGTTCGGGTGGAAGGGGAAATGCCGGAGACACCGTGAAATGGGGTCCCCACCCTGCTGCTAACTCCCCCCCTCTTCCCCTTCAGATCCCCCCCAACCTGCCCTGCTCCGTCACGCTGCAGCCGGGGCCGGAGGACACGGGGAAGGTAAGGACCCTGGGCCGTGGGATTTGACACCAAGCTGGGGGGGGGTGGGGGATGGGTGACACCCCAGAAGGCCGTGCCACCATCCAGCCAGACCTGGGCAGGTGGAGAGTTGGGTGGAGAGGAACCCGATGGAGTTCAACACGGGCAAGTGTAGGGTCCTGCCCCTGGGGAGGAACAACCCCCCGCACCAGGACAGGTTGGGGCTGACCTGCTGGAGAGCAGCTCTGCAGAGAGGGACCTGGGAGTCCTGGTGGGCAACAAGCTGCCCACGGGCCAGCCATGTGCCCTGGTGGCCAAGAAGGCAAATGGTCTCCTGGGGGGCATCAAGAAGAGCGTGGCCAGCAGGTGGAGGGAGGTCATCCTCCCCCTCTGCTCTGCCCTGGGGAGGCCACAGCTGGAGCACTGGGTCCAGTTCTGGCCTCCCCAGTTCCAGAAGGACAGGGAACTGCTGGAGAGGGGACAGCAAAGGGCTACCAGGGTGATGAGGGGACTGGAACACCTCTCTGATGAAGAAAGGCTGAGGGACTTGGGTCTCTTCAGTCTGGAAAAAAGACGGCTGAGGGGGGATCTCATCAACACTTATAAATACTTAATGGGTGGGTGTCAGGAGGATGGGGCCAGGCTCTTTTCGGTGGTGCCCAGTGACAGGACAAGAGGTAACGGGCACAAACTTGAGCATAGGAAGTTCCACCTAAACATGAGGAGGAACTTCTTTTCTGTGAGAGTGGCAGAGCCCTGGCACAGGCTGCCCAGAGAGGTGGTGGAGTCTCCATCTCTGGAGACATTCCAAACCCGCCTGGACGCGTTCCTGTGCCACCTGCTCTGGGTGCCCCTGCTCTGGCAGGGGGTTGGACTGGATGGTCTCCAGAGGTCCCTTCCAGCCCCTGCCAGTCTGTGATTCTGTCCCCCCATCCTCATGCCACTGGGGTGGTGGTGAACGGCCGTTAGTTGGGGTCATCTCTTGTGGGGGTGCAAAGGAGTTTCTCTGCCTCCTTCTCTGCCCCCTCCTGGTTTCCAGGCCTGTGGTGTGGACTACGAGGTCAAAGCTTTCTGTGCGGAGAACCTGGAGGAGAAAATCCACAAGAGGTGAGTGGAGAGGATCCATCCAGCCCGGGTGGGAGCAGCGTCCTCGGGGTGCTGGCAGGGGCTGCGACCCATCAGTGGGAAAGGGTCATCCCAGTTTGCTACCCACAGTGGGTGAGATGGGGATGGGATGGAGGTGTCCTCCAGGGTGGGGCTGGAATGGAGATGGCCTCCACAATGGGGCTGGGACAGAGGTGTTTGCTAGGCTGGGGCTGGAGTTGGGCTGATGATGTTCACCAGGTTGGAGCTGGGACAGAGATGTCCTCCAGGCTGGGCCTGAGATGACGATATCCTCCAGGCTGGGCCTGGGATAGAGATGTCCTCTGGATGGGCTGGGACGGAGATGTCCTCCAGGCTGGGGCTGGGATGGAGATGATCTCCAGGATGGAGATATTCCCCAGGATGGAGCTAGGATGATGATGCTTTCCAGAGTAGAGATGGGTGAGAGATGATCTGAGGGTTGGGATGGAGATGTCCACTGCTGTGTTGCAGGCAAGGAGCCCAGCCCTGCCATGACATGGGGCCGTGTAGGCAGCCTGGCACGGCCATGGGGCTGCCCCCTTGCAACCCAGGCGAGCTGGGCATTCAGCCGGGACCTCCCACGCCATCCTTCTCTTGATGTAGCATACCAGAAGAAAAGAGAGATTTGACCCAAAACGGGCCAAGAAAGCTGGGTTCTCCTCTCCCCCCAGGAACTCAGTGCGTCTGGTGATCCGTAAGGTCCAGTACGCGCCGGAGCGACCCGGCCCCCAGCCCATGGCGGAGACCACCCGGCAGTTCCTCATGTCAGACAAACCGCTGCACCTCGAGGCGTCCCTGGACAAGGAGGTGGGTGAGGACTGGGGAGGGGACACCGGTGGGGTGACCTCAGTGAGGACGGGGACCTCACCATCCCCCACCTCCTTTGCTCCCTGCAGATCTACTACCATGGAGAGCCCATCAGCGTCAACGTCCATGTCACCAACAACACCAACAAGACGGTGAAGAAGATCAAAATCTCAGGTGAGGAGCGGGGCCTAGTTCCCACTGGCTGCCGTCACTGTCCCCATGGGGACCCTCCCTGACCCCCATCTCTCCATCTCTCACCCCAGTGCGCCAGTATGCCGACATCTGCCTCTTCAACACCGCCCAGTACAAGTGCCCGGTGGCCGTGGAGGATGCTGAGTGAGTACCGGCTGCTCGGGGACATGGTGAGGGGCCCTGGAGACCTCAGAGGAGCTTTGGAGGACCCCTGCCACAGTGCAGCACCTTCAAAGCAGTGGGGTGTCCTGTTCAGCCAGCAGGTCCTGGTGGGAGGAGTGGGGAGATGCAGAGCCTTCTTTGGTGGGCATTTTGCCAAAAGCGTGGGGTTTTGCATGCTTTTCTGATGGCATCACGGCGGACGTCACCCTCCGTGTCCCCTGGCCAGAGATGAACTCCAGGCTGGGGCAGGGACAGATGTCTGCTGCGTCAAGAGTTGGGTCAAGAGTAGGGATGGAGATGTTCACCAGGCTGGGGCTAGGATGGAGATGTCTGGGCCGGGGCTGGGGTTGGGATGATGTTCACCAGGCTGGGCCTCGGGAGGTAATGTCCTCTAGGCTGTGGTGTGGGTGGAGATGTCCTCCAAACTGGTCCTGAGAAGGAGATGTTTTCTAGGCTGGGGTTGGGATGGAGATGTTCCCCAGGGTGCTTCTGGGATGGAGATGTCCTTTATGCTGGGGCTGGGATGGAGATGTTCCCCAGGCTGGTCCTGGGATGGAGATGTCCTCCAAATTTCTTCTGAGAAGGAGATGTTCTCTGAGCTGGTCCTGGGATGGAGATGTTCCCCAGGCTGGTCCTGGGATGGAGATGTCGTCTGTGCTGGGGCTGGGACAGAGATGTTCTCCAGACCAGGCCTGGGACAGAGATGTTTTCCAGACTGGGATGGAGATGTCCAGGGTGGCCCGTGGCGTTGTTGGAGATGGGGGAGGGTGCTGGGGCTCTGGCTGATGGTGGCTATCATCCCCAGTGACATGGTGGCCCCAAGCTCGACGTTCTGCAAAGTCTACACCTTGACCCCTTTCCTCGCCAACAACCGGGAGAAGCGGGGGCTGGCCCTGGACGGCAAGCTCAAGCATGAGGACACCAACCTGGCCTCCAGCACACTGTGAGCCCCCAGCCCACGACCACCCCCCGGGGCTCCTGCTCCCTCCCGCAGCGTTGCGGGGGGACTTGGGGGAGGACCAAGCCCTGGTGGGCATCCAAGCTCCCGTTCCAGGAGTGATGCTTGGGGTGGAGGAGACACGGTGGGGGGACCTTGAAGAGGATGGGGGGTGTCCCCATGGACATCCCCTTGTTGATGCCCACCCTGCCCCTTCCTCCAAGGTTAAGAGACGGAGCCAACAAGGAGATCCTGGGCATCATCGTCTCCTACAAGGTGAAGGTGAAGCTGGTGGTGTCCCGAGGAGGGTGAGTGTTGGGGACCCCCCCAGGGCTGCACCCCCCCCTTTTCCCTTGCTTTCCTCTGGGCTTGGGACCCCGGCCGCGGTATGTGTCCCCTGGGACGCTGCGTGGTCCGTGGGGGTGGGATGGAGAAGCTGCAGCAGAGCCCAGCTCTGGGCACGGTGGCACTTTCTGGGGACACCAGGGTGGCCATTGGCTGGGGCGGGGGGGTGGTGGTGGGGTCATTAATCCTTACAACAACCCTGCCCCCCGCCTTCTCTGTGCCGCAGCACCTTTTGCAGGACGGGGCCCCGCTTCCAGCCCTCCCGTGGTGGGAGGTGATGGGGTCTGTCACCCCCTAGACCTCCCCTGGGTCTCGGGCAGCGGGGGCGGGGGGGACGACACACAAGGTGTTGGGAGGACACAAGGTGTGGGGGGGTCACATGTCCCTGGGGAGCCATGACTAACGTGTCGTCTCTTTTGACCCACGCCAGCCTGCTGGGAGACCTCGCCTCCAGGTAATGCCCATGCCACCCGCCCCCAACACCCCCAAATCGCCACCGCAGCGCTCCCCCCCGCCCCCGCCGATGCACCCCTCGGTCCCCTCCGCTGCCCCCCCCCATCCCGTCGTCCTCAGGATGCCACCGCCGTTGGGGTCACCTTGAAGCCAAAAGCCAGGCGGCCCGCAGAGATGGGGCTGAGCCGTTGTGGGGCTGGGGATGCTGGTGGGGGCCAGATTCTGCATCCCCCCCCCCCCCAACCCCAGAGTGAGAAGGACCCGTGGGTGCTGCGGGGGACACTGGGCAGAGCACGGAGGTGGCTCCTCGGGGCTGAGCATCTCCGGCCGTGGGGAGGAGAATCTCCGGGGCTTCCCCGCTCTCCATCCTTGAATCGGTCCCCTCCCGCGGGGTCCCACGTTCCCGCATGTCCCTCCCCAGGGAGGGGGGACACCGGGGCTGGAGCCGCCACGCAACGACGTGCTTTCCGCCCCGCTGTGACGCGCGTGGGGAGCAGGAGAGGCGTCCCGCATCACCGCCACGGTGCCCGCTGAGCACTGGGAAACTCGGCGCACGTCCTCCATCCCTCCGGTGGGGCCCAGACCCCGCCGCCCTTCACACGGCGCAGCCTAAACCCCGGGGGATTTGCATTCCCAGCTGCCGCTAAGCTGCTAAAAGGCTGATTTTTTGCTGCTAAAAGGCCGATTTTTCGCCTCCGCTGACCCCCCCGCCCCCACCACCCTCGGGGCAGGGGGTGTTTGTGCTGATCCCAAAGCGCGGGGTCCAGCTCCAGCAAGACGCGCCCTGGCTGTAAAGAGGCTACGCGGAGGATAATACAGTTTTTTTGGCCCGAATTTGGGGTCTCCCCTGCAGCTGAAATGTGGGATGTGGCTCTAACTGCCCCCCCCCCCCCCCCCCCCCAAATTTGCCCCATGCTTTGCACCCCCCCCGGCATCTCTTGCAGCGACGTGGCGGTGGAGCTGCCCTTCACGCTGATGCATCCCAAACCCAAGGAGGAACCGGCACATCGGGATGGTGAGTGTCCAACACACCGCCCACCCCCCCAACCCTGGGTGCGGCGCAGACCCTCTTTGGGGTGATGGGGGGGGGGGGGTCAGAGGGGTCAGCCCGCTCCCCCCCCTCCATGCCAGCGAGGCTGCGTGGTGCCCGATGGAGATTTTCGGGTCCCTTCAAGCCCTGTTTTTTCTGGGCAGAAAAGCCCCAGGGATAAAATTCTGGGGGTGCCCCCATCATCCTGGTGCAGCCAAACCTTGCGGGGGGGTGGGGTGGGGTGGGGGGGGGGTCGTACCCAGCCTTGGGGACGGCGGTGACGACGACCCCGGTGACTAACCCCCCTGCTTCTGTTCAGTTCCAGAGAACGAAGCGCCCATAGATACCAACCTGATAGAGCTTGACACAAAGTAAGAGACTTAAAAAATATCAACCGCCCCCCCCACCCCCCGCCGGAGCCTGGGTGGGAAGACGAAGCTCTTACAGAGGTTGCATGGCACACCCCCGCCCCCGCCTTAACCCTGCTAACGCCATGCCTAACGCCCCCCCCCCGGCACGTAACCCCTAACGCATGCCGTGCCCCTCTCTCTTCTCTCCTCCCTCGCCATCTCCCCGCATGGCTTGCCAAAAACCAGGAGAAACCGCAGTAAGGAAGCGCCCACCGGGATCGTGCTTCGCGGGGGGGGGTGTGGTGTGGGGTTGGGGTGTTCCTGGGGATGGGGGTACGTCCCCCCCCAGGGCTGGCGATGCCGCGGATGCGTTGCGCCCATCCGGGTTAATCCCCGTCTCTGCGTTTGCGCTGGCAGAAGTTGGGTTTGAGAGGTGTTGGCGGTGCTCGCCGCGGGGCTGCCACTCTCCCCGGGGCAAGCACCCGGGCATTTTTTTTTTGGGGGGGGGGGATGGTGGTTGGGGGGGGACACTCAGAGGGCAAGCATTGGTAAAGCTGTGAAAAACGCGGTTGGCTGAAGGATGGCGTTGGAAGAGCCCCCCCGGCCCCGAGCTGCCGGAATAAAGCGGGTTGATAATGCGGGAGCCGGGACAGCCTTGCGGGGTCCCGGACTCGTCCCCGTTGTCCCGTCCGTTGCGTCCCCCCTCCCTCCCTCGGGTAAAGCCCTTGTTTTTCCGCTAGTGACGACGACATCGTGTTCGAAGACTTCGCCCGCCAACGACTCAAAGGCATGAAGGACGACAAGGAGGACGAGGAGGAGCGGACAAACTCCCCGCAGCTCAACGACAGATAAGCGAGCACCCCCCCCACCTCTTCCGCCCCCTCCTCGACGCCTCCCTCCTCCTCATCTCCTCACCCGCCACCCCCCCCAGCTCGCCAGAAAGAAACACCCGTGCATTAGGCTTCTTCTCTTTTGTATAATTATTAATTTTGGGGTTCTACCTTGTCCCGGGAGCCTATGGATCGCCCGAGGGCCAGAGGAATTAATAACCTTCCCGCCGTGCCGTGTTGTCACTCTTCATCCAGAGCTGCTGTTTCCCGTGCCAGAGGGGTGCTGGAAAGTGTGGGGGGGGGCAGGTGGGAATTCACCCTTAGGACCCCCCCCCCCCGCCATAATCCCCCTGCCCCTTTTTCCCCTCCGTCCCCAGAGCCCTTTCTTATGAGCTGCCTCTTTTACGCGTTTTATAGAAGCCGAGTCTCGACACCGGTTTGCTACGGGGAGGGGGGATGCAGGAGAATGGGGCTGGGGGCGGCGGGGGGGCCGGGGGGGGGGGATGTCTTTTCTAGGCAGCCTGCTCATGGGAAAGGGCACCTCGGGTGTCCCCTCCTTTTGTCCCCTCCTGTCTGGCCCCGCTGCATGTGTTTTGCACCCCCCCCCCTCCCCCAACCCGGGATGCACGAACCTGGCTTCGATCCTGCCCGAGCCCAGTTGCCCCCCAGTAAAGGCTCGAGCCGGCACCGGGCAAGACGGGTGGGCATCACCCCCCCCACCCCCCTCCGGCTTTTACCCCCAAATCCTCCTAAATCAGCCAACCCCGGGGGGGGGGTTTATTCTTCATCAGTTTTTACACAGCCCCCCCCCGCCCCCTGCGGGGGAAGCCAGCTCCAAGCCCTGAGTTGCCGGGGCCAGCGAAGGACTGGGAGGTGACATGCGGGGACAGGGCTGGCGGTGGCAGTGGGGGGGGTCCCCGGGGGTCCCAGCCAGGTGATGCTGCCTTTTCCATGACAGCAGGGTTGTGGCGTAACGTTTGGTTCCCCGCGGGGTTACACCAGGGATGCTTTGGCCCCCCCAGGAGCTGCAAAGCTCCCCCCAGTTGCTGTTCCTGCCCCCCCCCCCCTGCAATTTGTGCCTACATGGGGTCAAGCACCTCTTCGGGGGGAGGAGAACACGGCGTTTGCCGCCCTGACCAAGTGTTTCACCAGATGCTTGTGCCCCCCCTACCCCCGCCCCGGTTTGGCGGTGCCTGTCCTGGGTGCCTGGGACCCATCCCACCCCCATGGACCACCCCCCCCACCCCCGCCCCCAACGGGGGCTCGGGTCTCCCACCGTCCCCCATCCCCCCCCCCGGGGCCGGTCTCACTATTTATTGTGCCGTTGCGGTCAGCGTCGTCATCCGAGAGCGATACGTGGGGACAGCAGTGTGTCCCCCCCTGGAGCCGGGGAGGGGGGGGGTGCAGAGCCGAGCCTCCCCCCCCCCCATTATTTTTGGATAAAGCTGATGGGCAGCGTGGTACTTCTTTTTGTAAAGTGGTTCTTCCTTTGTACTGTTCATTGATACCTGCTTCTTTGGTTTCTCCACCGTTAATCCGTGACGTTTCTGTGTTCTGTCAAATAAATTATTCTAGTTTATTAAACTCAGAAAAAAAAATAAAATTAAAATAAAATAAAAAAAAAAAAATAAGAGTCCCAGCACCTGGACGCTTCTGTTGGCTGGGGACAGGGGGAGCCGGCACAGTCCTGGGGGGTTTTCTGCAGCGTGGCACCCGGTGGTGGTGCTGGGGGGGACGGACACGGAGGCTCTCGCTTCCACCCCCCCCCCCCCCGTCTCCCCCACTCTGTCCCACCCCAGCAAGTCGAAGGCGAACTCGGGAGAGCAGATTTCCTCCCAGCATCTCGCCCTCCCGCTGCTCCTGCCCCCAAGCTGTGAATTTCCTCGCTCGTTAATTAATTTCGTCATGCAAATAAATCTCCGGCAGCATCCCAGCTCCAGCCCTGCTGTTTCCAGCATCCCTGCCCGGGCTCTGGGACCGTGTCTGCCTCCGCCACCCCTCCAGATGCCCCCCCCAGGACCCTCTTGTCTCCCTGCCGTGTCCCGGCTTCCAAGCTCACGCAGGCAGTGGGTCAAGGCCACCTTGGCTCCCGTCCTCAGCTCCCACCGAGTGTCCACGTGTGTGTGGGGACTCTGGAAGCTTCAGGCTGCAGCAGAAACCCCGTGAATCGCTGCCCAAATGCCACAGGATTCACATCGAACTCCAAGGCCTTCGACACGGTCCCCCACAACATCCTTCTCTCTAAGCTGGAGAGATACGGATTCGATGGGTGTGGGCTGTTCGGTGGATGAGGAACTGGCTGGCTGGTTGCATCCAGAGGGTGGTGGTCAATGGCTCGATGTCCAGATGGAGATCGGTGACAAGCAGTGTCCCTCAGGGATCCGTACTGGGACCAGTGCTGTTCAACATAGAATCAGAGAATGTGTTGGGTTGGAAGGGACCTCTAAAGGCCATCTAATCCAACCCCCCTGCAGTGAGCAGGGACATCTTCAACTAGACCAGGTTGCTCACAGCCCCATCAAGCCTGGCCTTGAATGTCTCCAGGGATGGGACCTCCACCACCTCTCTGGGCAACCTGGGCCAGTGTCTCACCACCCTCATTGTAAAGAACTTCATCCTAATGTCTACATAGGCAGTGGGATCAAGTGCACCCTCAGAAAGTTTGCTGATGACACCAAGCCGAGTGGTACACTCAACAGGCCAGAGGGACAGGATGTCGGCCAGAGGGACGGGATGTCATCCAGAGGGACCTGGACAAGCTGGAGAGGTGGGCCCGAGTAAACCGTATGGATTTCAACAAGGCCAAGTGCAAGGTCCTGCACTTGGGATGGGACAATCCTCATTGTCAATACAGGCTGGGGGATGAGGTGACAGAGAGCAGCCCTGTGGAAAAGGACTTGGGGGTCCTGGTGGGTGAGAAGCTGGACACGAGCCAACAACGTGCGCTTGCAGCCCAGAAGGCAAATCGCATCCTGGGCTGCATCCCCAGCAGCGTGGGCAGCAGGGCGAGGGGGGGGATTCTGCCCCTCTGCTCCCCTCGGGGGAGACCCCCCTGCAGTGCTGCCTCCAGCTCTGGGGCCTCAGCACAGGAGAGACACGGAGCTGTTGGAGCGGGGCCAGAGGAGGCCCCGGAGATGCTGGGAGGGCTGGAGCCCCTCTGCTGGGAGGACGGGCTGAGAGAGTTGGGGGGGTTCAGCCTGGAGAAGAGAAGGCTCCGGGGAGACCTTCAAGCCCCTTCCAGTCCCTGAAGGGGGCCTACAAGAAAGCTGGGGAGGGGCTGTTTGCGAGGGCATGTAGCGATAGGATGAGGGGCAATGGTTTAAACTAGAGCAGGGCAGGTTTAGATCAGATATTAGGATGAAGTTCTTCACACCTGAGGGTGGTGAGACACTGGCACAGGTTGCCCAGAGAGGTGGTGGAGGCCCCATCCCTGGAGACATTCAAGGCTGGGCTTCATGAGGCTCTGAGCAACCTGATCTAGTTGAAGATGTCCCTGCTCACTGCAGGGGGGTGGGACTAGATGGCCTTTAGAGGTCCCTTTCAACCCAACACATTCTATGATTCTATGACCAAGGCAGCTGCGAGCTGCCCCTTGCCACAATGATGCTGTGGAGAAGGAGAGACCGTCCTTAAGCCAGTCCATCTTAGAACCATAGAATTGTCCAAGTTGGAAGGGACCTTTCAGATCATCGAGTCCAACCATCAACCCAACCTGCCAAAAACCACCATTAAACAATATCGCTGAGCACCACATCTGCCCAGCTTGGGGGCATCAGCATTTGTCCTGGAGGCAGGAGCCTCATGTTTGAAGGGAGATCCCTCCTCTGTGCATCATCCCTTTCTGCGGCAGCTGCAAGTACTTAATATTTTGGACATCTCCAGCCCACTTGTCAAATCTGGTTCAAACTAGACCAAAAAGGCTTAAGTTATTTTGGGGAAAAAAAAAATAAAGGGAAGTTTAGATGAGTACAAAGTGTGCTGTTGCTCAAGCCCCATTTTTCTAGCAAGCCAAGCAAGTTTGCTTCCCCTGTCCTCTCCGTGCTACCGGCATCGTCGTGACGTAGGACGGGGGCCGGCGTGCTGCTTCTGCTGCTTCTGCTGTCCCCGCAAAGGGGACAGTGAGGAAGATGAAGCCGGGTTGCTGGGAAGGCCACAGTGGTCGTCTCTCCTCCTCAGAGCCCACCTTCTCCAGGGCCAGACCCTCAGCCTGGTGGGTGCTTCCAGCTGGGTGTCGTGGAGGAGCCAAGAGGAGCTGCTGCAGCTGAGCTGGGCACCTCAGTTTGCCAGATCTCCCACTGCCAGGGGTGCTCAAAAATCATAGAATTGTCCAGGTTGGAAGGGACCTTTCAGATCATCGAGTCCAACCATCAACCCAACACTGACAAGCCCACCACTAACCCATGTCCCTCAGCACCACGTCTGCCCAGCTTTTAAATCCCTCCAGGGATGGCGACTCCAACACTGCCCTGGGCAGCCTCTTCCAACGCTTGACAACCCTTTCGGGCAAGAAGTTTTTCCTCATATCCATCCTAAACAGAAGGACCTGGACAGGCTGGATGGATGGGCCAAGGCCAACTGGATGAGGTTTAATAAGGCCAAGGGCCGGGTCCTGCATTTCGGTCACAACAACCCCAAGCAACGCCAGGGGCTTGGGGAAGAGTGGCTGGAAAGCTGCCCCGCAGAAAAGGACCTGGGGGTGCTGGTGGCCGGCCAGCTTAACATGAGCCAGCAGCGTGCCCAGGTGGCCAAGAAGGCCAACAGCATTCTGGCTTGTATGAGGAATAGCGTGGCCAGCAGGAGTAGGGAAGTGATGGTGCCTCTGTACTCGGCACTGGTGAGGCCTCACCTGGAGTACTGTGTTCAGTTCTGGGCCCCTCTGTACAAGAGGGACCTTGAAGTGCTGGAGCGTGTCCAGAGGAGAGCTACCAAGCTGGTGAGGGGTCTGGAGACCAGGTCATATGAGGAGAGGCTGAGGGAGCTGGGCATGTTTAGCTTGGAGAAGAGTAGGCTGAGGGGAGACCTCATTGCCCTCCACAACTCCCTGAAAGGAGGTTGGAGAGAGGTGGGTGTTGGCCTCTTCTCCCAGGTGAATAATGACAGGACCAGAGGAAAGGGTCTGAAGCTGCGGCAGGGGAGGTTTAGATTAGATTGTAGGAAGAATTACTTCACTGAAAGAGTGGTCAGGCACTGGAACGGCCTGCCCAGGGAGGTGGTTGAGTCACCATCCCTAGAGGTGTTTAAGAAACATCTAGATTTGGCACTTCAGGGCATGCTCTAGTGGCAGAGATTGTAGGGTGTTTGGTTGGACTCGATGATCTCAAAGGTCCTTTCCAACCATGAAGATTCTGTGATTCTATGATAAACCTGCCCTGGCGCAACTTGAGGCCGTTTCCTCTCGTCCCATCGCCTGTTCCTTGGGAGAAGAGACCAACCCCCCCCGGCTACCCCCTCCTTTCAGGGAGTTGCAGAGAGCGAGAAGGTCTCCCCTCAGCCTCCTTTTCTCCAGGCTGAACACCCCCAGCTCCCTCAGCCGCTCCTCACAAGACTTGTGCTCCAGACCCCTCACCACCTCCGGTGCCCTTCTCTGGACACGCTCCAGCACCTCAATGGCTTTTTTGTGGTGAGGGGCCCAAAACTGGATACAGCACTCGAGGTGGGGCCTCACCGGTGCCCAACACAGGTGGACGATGACTTCCTTAGTCCTACTCACCACACTGCTCCTGACACAGGCCAGGATGCTGTCGGCCGCCTTGGCCACCTGGGCACACTGCTGGCTCATATTCAACTGGCTGTCGACCAACAACCCCAGGCTCCAGCCACTCAGCCCCCAGCCTGTAGCATCCATGGGGTTGGGGTGACCCAAAAGATGCCCTGAGCTCCAGGATCCCACTTGGGGAACCCTCCATGCCTGTGTATCCGTCAGCCTCACTGGGGCTGAAATCCTCCCAGACCCCTGGTCAGAAGCCATTTACACCAGTTTGACGTTGGCATAGTTGGTCTGGTTTTGCTGGGGACTCTCCGGGGGTGGTAAGGAGGACCAGGCCTTCCTGCATGAGCTTCTCCTGGGCTCAAACAGGCTTTTTTCCTCACTGGTACAGCAACTGCTGCTGCTGGTGGTGACACAGACCTGTGGCTTTGGTAGGTGACAAAGCAGCAAACTGCTTTGATTGTTCAGTCTGGAGAAGAGAAGGCTCCACAGAGACCTTGGAGCCCCTTCCAGTCCCTCAAGGGGCTCCAGGAAAGCTGGGGAGGGACTCTGGATCAGGGAGGGGAGACATGGGACGAGGGGGAAGGGGTTTCCACTGCAAGAGGGGAGATTGGGCTGAGATCTCGGGCAGAAATTCTTGGCTGTGAGGACGGTGAGCCCCTGGCCCAGGTTGCCCAGAGAAGCTGTGGCTGCCCCATCCCTGGAGGGGTTCAAAGGCCAGGTTGGCCGGGGCTTGGAGCAAGCTGGGCTGGTGGGAGGTGTCCCTGCCCCAGGGTGGCACTGGATGAGCTTTAAGGTCCCTCCCAGCCTAAACCACTCCATGATTCTATAATCAAAGCCCCCCAGCCTCGGGCAGGATGCGCTCCCCACATTTCCAACGCTGTCACATAGGCAGGGGACAGCTTTGGGTGTGGAGCAGAAGAGCTTGTCCTGGGAGGACACCTGCGGGGTGAGCGGCGGGGAGCTTCCCCGTGTTATCATTATCCCGCGGATACAGGTTTCAGCCTTAGCAGCCGCAGGCAACCAGCGGTTGCCATGACACAGCGCGGTTGGGAACACGGCATCCCCAGCCGCTTCCAGCTCCGGCCTCCCCCAGTGCAACCTTCACCCCAAGTCACCCCATCTCACCTGTCCTCAACCCACCTCTCACCCACAGAAAAGCGGGGAGCCCCCCCCTCCGAGGGAAGCAGAACAGCGGTTCCTGACCTCAGAAATAAGTGCGAAAAGGCATTTAGAAGCAGGAGGAGACGGTGAAGGCTGGGTGGCGGGACACGGAGCAGAGGGGACGCATCCTGGTGAGGTCCTGGGCAAACATTTGCCCTGCAAGATCCAGTCTGGCTGCTCCAGCACCAGCAACCCTCAGTGCCAGAGCAAGCCGGGGGGCTTGCTTTTTGCAGGGTGAGCACCCCCTGCCCGCATCCCTCCCCTGCCCTGGCTCTAGATTCCCTCCCCAGTTCCTCGGTGAAAAACGCTGGTTTTCACGTCGGGGATAAGGAGCAGACAGGTTTCCCATCCACCCACCCCCCCCTCCCGAGTAACACCTTGGTAACAGCGTAGGTGTTGCAAGAGTCATCGCTGGGCTTCTTCAGGCCCGGGAAATCACATTAGCTCGATCAAATTTAAACTTTACGTTGGTGGGAAAAGAGCCAAAAAGATCCCAAGGCCTTTTCTTAGCCTGGGTGCTCTCCCGTTCCGCAGGGGGGGAAGGCAAAAGCTTGCAGTGGGCCAGGGCCGAAAAGGTCGTTCCTGTTGCTTTTGCAGGCTGCGTTTGCGCTGCCACTTCCTGAGCGGAGGCCACCACTTGTGACACACGCACGTGACGAAATGCCAACACCCCACGGGGCTGTATAACCTTCCTCCCCCGCCCCCCCAGTGCTTCGGGACCGAAAAAAACCAGCGGGTTAAATATGCCACAGAACAGCCCATTTCCTCAAACCGTACTCACGGGGTGGTTTTTTTTTTTTTTTTTTGGCTGTTTTCTTCTGAAAAATACGGTGCAGACAGGACATGGGTCTACGATAAAATGATGGCAGGATGTTTTCTGCTGGCGGCCACTACTGCCCAGCCACAGCTATCATTTGAAGGCTGGTAGGCAGGAGAGCAAGTAACACCATCAAACTTTTTTTACTATATTAAAATAGCACACTTTACAGTTGGCTCTGCTCGCTACAACGGTCTCCAAACGGTATCTGCACGCAAACAGACACCTCGCAGCCTACGCAAACTCAAAGACAGACAGGAAACGCGCCACATCGCACTGAAAGCACAATCTACCCACAGTTCCCACCAGGCTGAACCCAGTCCCAAACGTGCAGGGAACCGTCGCTTGCTGCCGACAATAAAGTTCTTGGCTTCTGTGGATGCCACGTGTGCGCCGTGACCAAGGGAGGGCCTCCACCGCTGTCCGATCCGCCGAACGCGTGGCCTTTGTGAACAAAGATGGGCTCTGCTTCCCTGCCAGAGCCGTCCCAGCTCTGCACGTCATACACATGCACGGTCCCATCAAAACCTTGAATAAAAGGGAATTAAGAGAGACGGCAGAACTAAATTGCTTTGCTCTAGTCCTACTGGGCTCGCGCTCACCTCCCAGCAGGGCTGCTGAGACAGAAATGAGGACAAAGACGCAGAGTGACAACCCGTGACAGCAGAGCTTCCAAGTCTCCCAGGAGCTTGTCTCAAGCTGCCGGGGAGAACACGGGCCAGATTCAAAAAGCTTGCAGATTCACTGGTCTGAATTTGCGATGCCCTGGGCCAAGAGTTGGTCTTATCAGCGCAGTTTTCCCCGCAGCCAGGTTGTCACACTGGCACTACCAGGATAGTGCTTGGGGTCTTTGTTCTCCCAGGAGGGACGCGGGGGTCCCCCAGAACCCATCCAGGCCCGTTGTGTAGTTATTGGAGAGAGGCAACTGCAGAGAACAATTAGCTCGCTTCTCTGCTGGCTCCAGGAGGAGCTCTGAACAACCACCTCCTAACCGGGGTGTTTAAAGTAAGGTGGGGTGAACTGGACGTCCGTAGAAATAAAGCTCAAAAAAACATCCAGAAAAGGAGATCTCTACCCAAAGCACATACCTGAAACAGCAAGGCAGCTTTCCAGAGCGGGAGCCCAGGAGACGCACAGGAACTCCGCACCCGAGCTGGGAGAGGGCACCCTGCACTTCGCTGAGGCCAAGGACTCGGAGATTTTCCTTACGTCTGTGAGGGTGAGGTGCCCTCCGCTCGAGAGGCGAGCTACGGGCTGGGAGCTTGAGTCAGAGCCTTGAGGTCCGCGCCCGACGCCCATGCACCACCGCTCGCCACACGGCGCCGAGGGGACGGATGCAGCCTCCAAGGGACTCTGCGGCTGCCGAATGTCAGCCAGGCACAGCTGGCCCTTGGCAGAGCAGAGGAGCAACGTGTTGCAATCCAGGAACGCCAGGCCGCTGAGCTCCTCGCTGTTTCTGGCGGCTGGAAAAGAGACAGGCAGATCTTAGATGACTCGAGGAGCATTTGCGTGGTTTTTCTGCTGCAATCTTGCCCGAGAAAGCAGATTTCCAGCCTTGTCCCTGCAAGTGGCTTTCAAGCAATGTTCTTCAAGAGAGCCAGCAGCAGAGAGTGACGGCCTGCTCGGGAATTGTCTCTGCGCAGGATCCATGTGGAGCTGGCACAGTCCGTAACCCTCAAAAGCAGATGTTAACACCCAGGCAGAGGAGACAGGAGGCCCACGACTAACATGAGCTCTGTTCGAGCTCCTACGGGGGACCCAACATGGACCAAAGCTCTAAGAGCGAATGCCTCCAGCGCTGCCCCTCGCCAGCGGGAGCCACGTGAGTCCCTGTGGCACAGGGACACAGCACAGCAGTGACAAATAGACCTTCTTTTTGCTCAGCACACTGTGTTATAGCCACTGGACACGTACGCACACATTTTCCTCACCAGGGGATGAGGTGCATGGACTGAGTCTTACTGGGTTGGTGAAGGCAGATGGTCTCCAGGACCCCCAACAAACCAGACCTGGATTCACCACCTTGCGTTAAGGCATGGCTGGTTTAACGGGGCTGGTGTGATCCTCCTCCCATCCGCACAGACAGATCACAGAGTAACACAGAGCTCGCTCAGAAGTTGATGCCGATTTCAATGACCTCAAGAGATGTGACTCTGCGGCCAGGTCCTCCCTCATTTGGGACAAGACACACAGCAGCCCTCTGCTAACCCAATTCTTCGCTCTGAAACCACCTATGGCGCTCTTGTAGGGCACAGACCACACAGAATCACAGACTGGCAGGGGTGGGAAGGGACCTCTGGAGATCACCTAGTCCAACCCCCTGACAGAGCAGGGTCACCCAGAGCAGGTGGCACAGGAACGCGTCCAGGTGGGTTTGGAACGTCTCCAGAGATGGAGACTCCACCACCTCTCTGGGCAGCCTGTGCCAGGGCTCTGCCACCCTCACAGGAAAGAAGTTCCTCCTCATGTTTAGGTGGAACTTCCTATGCTCAAGTTTGTGCCCGTTACCTCTTGTCCTGTCACTGGGCACCACCGAAAAGAGCCTGGCCCCATCCTCCTGACACCCCCCCTTTCAGTATTTCTAAGTGTTGATAAGATCCCCCCTCAGTCGTCTTTTTTCCAGACTGAAGAGACCCAAGTCCCTCAGCCTTTCTTCATCAGAGAGGTGTTCCAGTCCCCTCATCACCCTGGTAGCCCTTTGCTGTCCCCGCTCCAGCAGTTCCCTGTCCTTCTGGAACTGGGGAGGCCAGAACTGGACCCAGTGCTCCAGCTGTGGCCTCCCCAGGGCAGAGCAGAGGGGGAGGATGACCTCCCTCCACCTGCTGGCCACAAGCAGATCTGGGGCAGAAGCCTGAGAAATCGCTGTCATGGGAGTAATGAGAAGCTGGAGATGGACCAAAGCACTGTAACCTCTTTCCTCAAGACAATGTACTTTCTGCAAATATCTTTCCACCCTTTCGCACACGTCTGGAAGTACCCACCCACTGCAACGTTTGCCACTTGAGCAGTTACTTTTGCTTTACCCAAATCCCAGCTTCCCAAAAATCACTCATTAGATTTGGTTTGAATACCTGCCGTGTAGATATTTTTCCTGGATTCAACCTCTGTAATTTGGACGCTGTTGAGTCTTGAGCCGTGAAGGACCCATGGGGCTCTGGCCGAAATGGTTGCAATTTTAGCCCAAGGTTGCCCGGTGTCATTTTCTGTAGGTATGGCACTTACGGGTTTAATAACATCTATTTGAAAGAGATGTAAGCAGTTGTAAAACACATCAGGAGTCAAGTAATCCACAAGATTAAGCTGTTTCACAGCCTCATAAAGCTAAAAGTGACCTACTAAACGACTAAGAAATCTCATTATGACTAACCCCCTCTCCAGAATAAAACCACTCTTTCCCACACATCCAGCAAGGGCTGACAACAAGCCGTTTAAAAAATCTCGCAAAATGCGGGGAAAGACGTGAATCGAGATGTTTATTTTCAATGACGAAGAAAACGACTACCGTTTTGCACTTCCTTTCTGGCGGTTTCCAAGTAT
This sequence comes from Larus michahellis, assembly GCF_964199755.1. Classification (NCBI taxonomy): domain Eukaryota; kingdom Metazoa; phylum Chordata; class Aves; order Charadriiformes; family Laridae; genus Larus; species Larus michahellis. The sequence goes on from NC_133896.1 coordinate 214,194,957, forward strand.
TTCACAAGAGGAGACAAGGCAATGGCAATCCTTTTCTAGAAGCAGGCAGACACAGGCTTGGAGAACTGAGGTGCTTCATGGTATTATTTACCCTGTAATTCTATGATTCTATATCCTGAAAGGTGATGTATGGTGCTTTTTATTTCTAACCCTCGGAGGTAGGTAGGGAACATTGTGCCAACTCTGATTAGGGTTTTTGTTTGTATGAGTAAGAGCTCGCAAATAAAGCCACCGTGACAGGCTTAAACCTACTAAATCCCTTATGAGGTTTGTGCCGTTTCTTTCCAAGCCACCGGAACTGGCGCAAACGCTTGTCTCGTGCCCTTCTCCAGCCCCTGCCACAGAAGGGCAGTCACTCAGGACTTCACTGAGTGCGACTGGCACTCCTCTCCTCATTTTACACCCAGGAAGAAGAGGAAGCTAGAGATGTTTGACGCAAGAACTACACTGAGAAACTACTCAAGCTCAGAAACATCTTCCCTTACCAGAGTCCTCTGCTGACACCTGCCAGACCTGGAGGGAGCTGTCTGGTGGGCCACTCGTCACCAGCAAGCTGAGGAAACAAAAAGAACCCCACAAAACTCTTCAGGAGCAGAGAACGGCTTTTTTTCCCCCCAGGCTGGGACAAATGGGTCTGCCACCCCTCCTGTGCTCAGGAGCTCCTGCCTCTGCTCAGAGCAGAGAAGGGGACAGAAGGACCGTAATGCCAGAACTCCTCATGCCAGGGTGCTCTACTCAGCCCAAGCAAACACAGTCCCAGGCAACAGCATTTCATTAGCACATTTTCCAAAAGCGCTAGACTAAGAACGGTGCGAAGAGCCCCAAAGTAGCAATGGGGGCTTGTGTAGGAGGAGAGAACTGAACAAGTGAAATGAATCAGCCAGGGGGAAGCGTGTTTGCTTGGTCTACAATCCACAGCAGGAAAAAAACAAACCTTTGGAACCTGCATACACAGGGACTTACAGAGCAGTGGCAGCATCCTGCTCTGCCCGCTGAGCGCCTCCACGCTTGCGCCAAATGCAAAAGGAAGGGACGGCAGCGGCAGAGCACGGAAGCTGTACAGGTCCCCGTTGCTCAGAAGTGGGGCAGGGAGGAATCCCCGGTGAGCCAGCATCAATGTCAGCAGCCCCTGCGGCTCACTTCTGGAAGAAGCTGAGGATTCAAGTTATCCAGCAGCAGTTTCCGTTTCTCTGCCAGCTGCCCCACAAGACACGTCACCGCAGCTTTCTGTACCACGGCACCAGGGTGCACTCCATTTTGCCGAGCACCCCGACAGACGGCTCCTCTCCAAACACCATGACAGGGTTCTGGGAGGACCATTACATGTCACTGGCCAGCAAGTCCCTACTCAGGCTCACACTGCACTCAGAGCTGGCAGGACTGACCAGTTGGGTTGGGAAGCAAGCAAGGAAAAGGAGCTCTCTCTCAGTGGACAAGTCCCCTCTCCATCTCCAGTACGCCCTGGAAGTATACGGCCATACCTGGTGTCCGGCACATATTTCAGGCTGTACACTGGGCGGTTTGAAAATCCACCACATTCCACCTTGAAATCTCTCTCTGGACACAGGCCCTGGAAATCAGAGGCAAAGTCATTTCTTCATACGTAACAGTGCAGAACTTGGTGTGGTCAGTTATCAGAAAAAAAAAAAAAAAAAAAAAAAAAAGAGACAAGAAAAAAAGAGACTCTGGGTAAAGCTCTTGCCTGTCCAGTAATGCCTGTTTCAACAGGAGCTACAGGAATGAAGGATCTCAAAATAGTTAGAGGAAAAAAATATGGAGAAAGCTCCTGCCAAGGGTTCTGCATGGGTTCGTTGCCATCCATACAGGTCTGGCTCACAACCTTTCTCCTTACCCAGTGCCCAAACACCACCTTCTATTTTAGACGTCACTCTAAAGGTCACTAGGTGACTACTAGTGACCTTTAGAGGTCACTACTTTAGAGGTCACCCACCCAAGGGCCAACCTCACTGTTCAGCAACGTGGTGCCCCAGGCTCGGGCATCTCAGCAAGTCCCTTCTTCATTTGCCTTGGTGTCCACACCTGAAAAGTTGTGGCTGGCCCATCCCTGGAGGTGTTCAAGGCCAGGCTGGATGGGGCTTTGAGCAACCTGGTCTAGTGGGAGGTGTCCCTGCCCAGGGCAGGGGGGTTGGAACTAGCTGATCTCTAATGTCCCTTCTAACCCGAACCGTTCTCGGATTTTATGATCTGTCCTATTTCCCCACGAAACGCTTTCACTCACACATCTGGAGATGAAGTTTTCACGGCACAAGCTGCCCGCAGAGCCACAGGATTACATGACTGGCGTGCCAACCTGCGCTACCTCAAAAGGACAGCACCTGGGTGACTTAGGTGCTTTACCTTTCAACCAAAGCTGCTCAAGACCCAGCCAAGTCCTTGTCAGAGCAACAGAGACCAGGCAGCAGCTTGTGAAGCCCAGCAGAGCACAGCCTGGCCTCTGAAAACACCAGGTGAAGGAGGACAGAGAGACCTGGTGCCATCCTGGCTGCTACACCCACCTGGGTCTCCTTCACCTGCAGCGATGGCGGCGGGAGCAGCTGCAGGATCTCGTTCCCACCGGACTGTCCATACCCGGCTACACAGACACCTTGGAGGTGGGGATGAAGAACCAGGGACATGGTGAGGGATGCCCCCACCCCCTTGCCTGGCCCACCGCTCCCTGAGCCAGACCTCTGGGTCATAGTACGGTCCACCCTGAACCCTGGACACAGAGCTCCAGCCCAGTCTGAACCCTGGTACAGCCCCAGCCACTTGGCCCCACTGCTGGGGTCCTCGCCCTACACCTTGGCCTCCCCTCTGGTGTCCCAGCCCAACCCTGTGGTCCCTCCTTCTCCCCTCTCCGTGGCCCCAGCCTGGCCCCATGGCCATTTTCCAATGCTATTTAATATCTTCATAAGTGAGTTGGGTGATGGGATCAAGTGTACCCTGATGGAAGTTTGCTGATGACACCAAACTGAGTGGGGAAGAGGACATTTGGGAAGGGAGAGCCACCCTGCAGGAAGGTCTGGATCAGCTGGAAGAGTGGGCTGACAAGAGCTTGATGAAGTTCAACACGGACAAGTGTACGGTCTTGCACGTGGGAAACCATAATCCCGGAGTGCAGCACAGGCTGGGATCTACCTGGCTGGGAAGCAGCTCTGTGGGAAAGGACGTGGGGGTCCTGGTAGACAACAAGCTCAATATGACTGAGCAGTGGAGCTGCTGTGGCAAATAAAGCTAATGGGATGCTGGGCTGCATCACCCAGGGCATCACCAGCAGAGATAAAGAAGTCATTATCCCACTCTGCTCAGTGCTTGTCAGGCCACACCTGGAATACGGTGTGTAGTTTTGTTCACTGCTATGCAAAAAAGATGTAGGGAGGCTGGAAAGAGTCCAGAGAAGGGCCACCAAAATGATCAAAGGATGGGGAAGGTTTCTCGTCTCCAGGCTGAACCTGCCCCAACTCTCTCAGCCTGTCCTCACAGCTGAGGGGCTCCAGCCCTCCCAGCATCTCCGGGGCCTCCTCTGGCCCCGCTCCAACAGGTCCATGTCCTTCTTGTGCTGAGGCCCCAGAGCTGGACCAGAAAATCTCCCCAGGAAAGCGGTGGATTCCCCATCACTGGACACTTTTTAAGATTCAGCTGGACAGGGTGCTGGGCCCCCTTGTCTAGACCGTGCTTGTGCCAAGGAAGGTTGGACCAGATGATCTTTGAGGTCCTTTCCAACGTGGGATTCTGTGATGACCAGAAGATGCTCAGAAGCCTGGAGCCCCTCTGCTGGGAGGGCAGGCTGAGAGAGTTGGGGGGGTTCAGCCTGGAGAAGAGAAGGCTCCACGGAGACCTTGGAGCCCCTTCCAGTCCCTCAAGGGGCTCCAGGAAAGCTGGGGAGGGACTCTGGATGAGGGAGGGGAGCCATGGGACGAGGGGGAAGGGGTTTCCACTGCAAGAGGGGAGATTGAGCTGAGATCTCGGGCAGAAATTCTTGGCTGTGAGGGCGGTGAGCCCCTGGCCCAGGTTGCCCAGAGAAGCTGTGGCTGCCCCATCCCTGGAGGGGTTGAAGGCCAGGTTGGCCGGGGCTGGGAGCAAGCTGGGCTGGTGGGAGGTGTCCCTGCCCAGGGCAGGGGGTGGCACTGGGTGGCCTTTAAGGTCCCTTCCCACCCAAACCATTCCGTGATCCTATGATTCTATGATTCCCTACCCCCGTGGCCCCATCCCAGTCCCCTGACCCCCTTCTTTTCCCGGGGACCCCGGCCCACTCACCCTAATCTCCCTCGGGGAGCCACGGGCCCAGACCCTCCCCCTCTCACCACCCCCCGGCCCGGCCTCTCCCCCTCCGCCCCTCACTCACGGTTTCCCCGGGCCCATTCGATCAGGCGGGTGGGCGCTTGGAGCTCGAAGGTGTGCAGGTCCCCGTACCTGCGGGGAGAAGGAGGAGAGGTTGGCGGGGCCAGGGGCGGGGAGCGGGGCCGTGGGGGAGAGCGGGGCCACGTCTCCCTCACAGGCGCAGGGACTGCAACAGCCATTCGTCCGCCTCCTCCTCCCCGGCGCCCACCGCCTCCATGGCAACGCCCGGCGCGTCGTCTGACGTCAGGCGGCGGCGCGCAGCAGTGACGCAGCTGCCGCCGCGCCTCGGGGCGGCTCCCAAGCGGCGGCGGGCGGTTGGAACCGGTCGAAACCGGTCGGGGGCGGCGACGCTGAGGGGAGCGCGGGCCGCGGCCGCCTCCCTGAGGGAAAGGGCGGCGGAGCGCGGGGTGAACGGCCTTATTGCCGTTGTTATGTAAACAGTCCGAACGGTAAAATGGAGGTAACATGGAGGACATGGTCACGGGCAGATGTTTATAAGCCAGGGAATAATCCTGGAATCACGGAATGGTTTAGGCTGGAAGGGACCTTGAAGACCACCCATTTCCACTCCCCTGCCGTGGGCAGGGACACCTCCCACCAGCCCAGGTCGCTCCAAGCCCCGGCCAACCTGGCCTTGAACCCTTCCAGGGATGGGGCAGCCACAGCTTCTCTGGGCAACCTGGGCCAGGGGCTCACCGCCCTCACAGCCAAGAATTTCTGCCTGAGATCCAATCTAAATCTCCCTTCTTTCAGTTTGAGGCTGTTACCCCGTGTCCTATCATTACACTCCCTCATCCAGAGTCCCTCCCCAGCTTTGCTGGAGCCCCTTGAGGGACTGGAAGGGGCTCCAAGGTCTCCGCGGAGCCTTCTCTTCTCCAGGCTGAACCCTCCCAACTCTGTCAGCCTGTCTTCACAGCAGAGGGGCTCCAGGCTTCTGAGCATCTTCTGGTCATCACAGAATCCCACGTTGGAAGGGACCTCAAAGATCATCTGGGGCGTTAGAAGCAGGGCTCAGGTGTGCAGAAGGGTTGGGAGAGATGCTCAGAAGAGGCAGGGTGTTTTCAGGTGACATTTGTGGGAACAGGCAGGAAGAGAGTTCGCCACCGTTTACGTTTTGTCCCTCTGATGGCCGGCCAGCGTGATGCATCCTCCTTCCTTTTGTAGAAATCTCGGTAAATAAGCCCACTACTTTCATTCTTCATCTTCAGCCGGAGGACCTGCATTAGATTTCAGCTGCAAGAGGGTCCTCCAAGTCAAAATCTGATGCATTTCCAATTAACGTGTTTGAACCGCCAGCTGCATGGGACCTTTCACCCATCCCTCTTTATTTGCCTTTATTTTGAGCCTGAATGCCTTGCTTTGAATGTCAGTCACCAGGAACATCCAGCTACCTCCAGGAGAGGGGCTGGGGCTGGCTCCCCTCCGCAGTGGCCTCCTCGTCCCATGCCATATGCAAAATGCTGATGTGTTTGCACCCGGTGCGACATTCCCATCTGAAGGTGACGTTAAGTAGGAGCAAGGGACAAAGAGAAGAGAGAAACACCAAGACAAGGCTGCCGTCGCGGGGAGCTGGGGTAGCAGAGGCAGCCGCTGTCTCATCCCTGTGCCTCTGAAAACCTCCCCCAGGCCCTTTTGTGAGCCACACAGAAAAGTAAAAATGGAAATACGTAATCAAGGCACCTGGGTTAAATTCCAATGAATGTGGATGTTGGCTTTTCTACTACTTGGATTCACCGGGTAGAGAAGACTGTAAGCTTCTCCCCAGCATCACCCAGGTTTTAATGCCATTCGCATGAAGTGCTTCACGATCTCAAATAAACTCCCAAAGTGAAGTCCACTTTTTGCTGGTCTGCCGGGTAAAATCGGACCTCACCTAGTGAAAAACAAACGTTGGACCCTTCTTGGCTCCTTTCTGCAAATACGAGGATTCCAAGAGTGCTAATAGCTCGGCTCATGTTCAAGCTCAATATTCCAGCGAGGACAGGTCTGAACCCAAGTGCGGGGTCCCCTCGGCACGGGGGAGCGGCAGTGGCTGCGTGTGCCGTCCCGGTGACACCAGCAAGCGTGACAGCGGCTGCACTGTCATCCCATCGACCCTCCGTCCCCGTTTTTCCCTGTGGCTCATCCCGCCTGTTGCAGCCGATGCAGAAGCTCCTCCTGGGTCAGTCGTTTCAGCTGCCCGTGGCAGCATCAACCTGTTCCCCAAAATCCCTTTTTCACAATGCAAAACATATTAGAAATCCAAAGAAACCTGATAGACAGTAGCCTTTACAACATTTCATCGATAAAAATCCTTGGACTGCTTTGACACGAAATTATGGTTAGCATGCGTTTTCCTAACTCTACCTGAAACAGTGTAGGCCATTAACTTATAATTCGAAAGTCTTAAGTAGACCAAAGTCTTTTTAAAGACTTATGGAAGTCATTTTACATACGAGACAGGACACGGAGCAGTAAGATGATAACAATGAGGTGGTCTTTTTAGAAAACATGTTTTCCGGTGGCCACGATACAAAGTGGCAGAGGATGTTTCCTTCCTAAAGAAATCTGTCTGCAAGGAGCTGTCTGGAGATCCTAATTCTGGAAATAATGAACTTGGAGAGCCTCAGCTGACGATCAGCCTGGACTCGAGCTCATTTACCCTTCTGTTATGGTCACATCAGCTTTAATGGTGCAAAAAGCCATTAACCCTCTGTACTTTCAGTTTTATGGTAAACCCCACAAGAATGTTATTCTACGCCAATATTTTGAGGAACGAGCGCGCAGCATGCTGCTTAGGCACCGTCATTGTTTGAAAACGAGATGATTTTATGAGAGATGGATTGAGGCACTGGCTCCCAGACACAAATGGGTCCCACAAAGCTCAATAATCGGTCAATAGCTGGTGAAAACTGCCTATAAAGAGAGCTCTCAGCTTGAAGCTGGAGGATGAGGGTGCAGCAGTGGCAGCTCATGGCATATCTGGAAGATTGGCAGTAACCCAGGGAGACTGGGAGCTCTCATTAAGAAATACTTTTGTCTTTTAACTTATAATATCTACTTTAGATTTGTATATATTTCTGGTTACTTTCATGTCGTGATACAGGTTTCTAACGTTTTGTCTTTAGTAGAGCTTCAAGACATCAAATGGACTTGCATTTTAAAGTAGGATGCAGATTTGCAACACAAACTATACTTTCATGCTCACCTCTCCCGGAATCCCCCCCCCTTCAAAAAGCAATAGCTTAGTGCTGCTGTAAATTGCCTTTAAAATCCATAAAAACATAAAAATCCAGGTTCAAGGAAGGAAACCAAAAGCACTATGTAGCCCTTCAGAAATAAAACCATATCTAAGTGTATGAAATTAAGTCAAAAAGGTGCCAATGCTCATGAAATTGGCTTGAAGTCATTGGGTCTAAAAACCAACAGTAACTCGGGATTTTTTGTTTTCTTTCCGGAATATAAAGTTTTAGGGTTTGTGCTTTTAAAGCTTGATGATACAAACAGAGGGCTTGCTTTGGATTTAGAACAGCTTTGAAAAGCGATGTTGCAGGGTAAACAGCTCAGGACGTCTCAAGCATCGGGGAGGTGGTGCTTTAGGAAAGGACTAAATCCTGCAAGGCTGCAGGTGGAGCTGTGTGGGGGGAGAGCAGAGAGGCCAGCGCAAACGGGATGGGCAGAATAGAATAGAATAGAATAGAATAGAATAGAATAGAATAGAATATTTTATATTGCCTGCTCCCTTTGTTCATGCCTAGTGTAAGTCTAGCTCTGTATTACTTTTCTCTTCTGATTTTAATGGGAGATGTGCCAAGCCAGGCTTTGCTTTGGGTGGTGTTTTGAATTTCTAGCTGCGCTGAGCTTCCCCCATCCCCTTCCCTCTGCGTCACGCACTGCACACCTCGCCCAGCTGCCGGCACAGGAGAGGGTGTGGGACTCTGGTCCGCAAAGAAAAGTATTTCTCAACAGCATAAGGATTCCAGGCATCTCTCGAGGTAGCCAAAGGCCTCTGCCGGGTTTAGAAGGCATTTGCTTTCAGCGTGCACAGAGGGAGACAGCTGCTCTCCTGAGGTTTTGATCACCTGAGTAAAGCACAAGAGAAAGCAAAGCATTCTTGTCCCCATTTACGGGTGAAAAACTCAAAAAGGAGAGGCTGAAGGACAAGTGGGGCCATTTCAGGAGGCAAGGATCCAGCAGCCCCAGACACTGGGTGCTGGTGGAGTCTGTTCTCCTGGGGCAGCCCATGGCGGGGGGCTGCTGAAGAGCAAACCCAACGACCACCACAGAGCAAATCCCCATGACCTGTAGATAAAGGTAATGAGGATAACTTCAGTGATGACATTTTTCTTTTCTTTTTTTTCTTTTTTTTTTTCTGCTATATGTGGGTTTATTCCTTTTGATGCCTTGCAGCTCAGTCTTTCCTTTGCTGTTATTTTTGGTCTTCACTTTTCTTCACTTTTCCTGTCATGCCCCAGATGTTGGTTTCAAGTACCCCATAGGCCCCCCAGATTTTTGTCACCCGGTTCCTCTTCAAGCCTCTGCAATGCCCAGCCCGGCTGCCCATTGCAGCCGGGGCTCATGGTGGGGTTTCACTAGCCGTTCCCCGTCAGTCGTGGCCAGAGAGCTGGCTGCTGCGCAAGGACCTTTGACGATGAACTGCTGGCACATCCATGTCTGACGGCTGGCTCTGCGGTTCTCCCCCTTCTCGCTGCCCCGATGCGTTGCCTCCCGCTTCCCTCCGCTCCTGCGCCATGCTGCTGCCTTTCTGCAGAGCAGAGACACTTGTCTGTTGGCTTTTATTGCTCAGTAACTGGCCTGTTCGCCTCCTCCCCCAGAGCCCTTCATCTAGAGCAATAACCCTCTGTGTCTGCTGAGCCCTGTGGGCCATCCCCACGGCTACGACCGTGCCCAGCAAACCTCTGGGGCTGTGGGAGGCAGCCGGGAGCCCTGAGCCAGCTTCTCCACGTCTGTCTGCCCCACCACTGTGCCGGAACCCGTGTCCCACCACTTGTGGCTTTTCTGCTCCTGCTCCATCACGCGCCTCAGGGACGCGGGTCGCCCCTTCCCTTCGGGACGGCTGCCCGGCAGGGTGCTGGGCAGTTCTGTGGATTCTCTGGATTATGTTACCAGTTCGTTCATCACAGCTCATGAGGATTTTCTCTGTTCTGCCTGTCCAGGTCCCGCCATCTCGAGAGAAATGGTTGAAAGTCTGCTCTGCTTCCCCTGCTATTTGCTCCTCCATCACAAGGTCCATTCCCTGGAGTTTGCTGCACTTCAGATGGAGCATCAGCAGCAAGCCACTGTCAGAGGCCTCAGGTTGCCCTGAGTGCTCTTCTCCAGGCTGGTGGGGCCATGACTGATCCCCCAGTACCTTCTCGCTGCCATGCCAGGACTCTTGCCCCAATGCCTTTTGCTGCCACGCCGTGACTCCTGCCTTGATACCGGCTGCCTGCCATGCAGTGATTCCTGCCCTGGTACCTCCTCGCTGCCATGCAGTGATTCCTGCCCTGGTACCTCCTCGCTGCCATGCTGTGATTCCTGCCCTGGTACCTCCTCACCGCCATGCTGTGATTCTTGCCCCAATGTCTGCTGGCTGCCACGCCATGACTCCTGCCCTGGTACATCCTTGCCGCCACGCCGTGACTCCTGCTGTGGTACCTTCACACTGCCACGCCGTGACTCCTGCTGTGGTATCTTCACACTGCCACGCCGTGACTCCTGCTGTGGCACCATCGTACTGCCACGCCATGACTCCTGCCCTGGTACTGTCTCGCTGCCATGCCGTGATGCCTGCGTTGTTCGCTGACTCATTATTTCAGGGCATTTATCTGAAATTTCCTTTTCTGCTCCTTTTACCGATCTCTTTTCTGTATCGATGTTGCTCTGAGGTTTTTGAGCAGGGGACTTCAGTATTTCTGCCAGAGCCTTCTGGCTCCAAACTTGACTGGTTTGCTGGCTTCTGTTGGTTACTTTTCTGTTTGTTCTCTGGCTGATCCAGATGACCCCCTCCTCGGGGCTGTAGGCTGCCCTCTGCGCTAGCTCTGCTCGGACCCTGCAGTCCATGCTGAGCTGGGACTCCTGCCGCTGGGGATGCCAGTTGCTCTGCCATGGCTCGTCCCCCAGGAAGGAGTCTGGCTCCAGGGACCACCAGCTGCCCCGCTGGAGACCTGCTGCCAGCTGTGACAGGAGTCCTGCCTTAGAGATAACACTCACGGCGCTGCTGGGCTGCTGAACCGTGCCACCCATCTTAGTGCGTGAACCTCTGCTCCCCTGGGTTTCTTCTGCCTCCGGTTCTCGGGCATCACCTGCTGGTTCTGGTCCCATGAGGTGTTGGCTGCTGCGCTGGTGCTCTTGTCCCCGTGTCTGCTGGCTGCTGCTCGGCGATGCCTGCCCCTCTGCTGTAGCCATTTCAGGAAGCATAGCTGAAATTTCCTCTTCCATCCTGTTCACTAGTTTATTCTTTGTATTGATGCCGATGCAGGGGACTTCGAGCTTTCTTCCAGAGCCGTCTTGCTCCAAACATGGCTCCATCGGTGGCTCCTTGCTGGCCTGAGGGCTGATGCGGGCAGGACGGGGTCCCTCGTGTCCCCGAGGGTCTCCGGGTCAGGGAGCTCCGGCTGCTCAGGCCCTCTCCCCCCAGCAGGTCTCTGCCTGGGACACGGCGGCCGGCATCTCCCTACGGCAGGGGTTCGCCAGGCAGCTGGTGGTGGTGTGAGGCAGGGTGGTGGTGCTGGTGTGGGGCAGGAGGGTTCCTCTGCCCACCCCTGCCCTCTGGAAGCCCCCACCACTGGGAGGTCACCAACCAGACCCACTGTTGCCTGGCGTGTGTGCCCCCCAGCCCCACGGCTACCCCCAGACTGTGCCCACAGCCCCGCAGCAGCCACCGCTGGTCCCCCCGACGCTGCCCCATCCCACACCACTGCCGCCACCCAGCCTGCCATCCCCATCCCACACCACCCCTTGCTGCCCCACAGCTGCCATCCCCATCCGCATCCCACAGCCTGCCCCCGGCTGGGCACCCACGCTATCCTCCATGCCCTGTCCTCCTTCCCCAGATTGTCCCCCCCATTGCCCCCAGCCTTTCCCAGTGGTCCTCCCCACAAGCCGTTCCTTGCATGCTGCATTCCCAAAACCTGCGTTAATAACCTGTCTTTTTTTTTTTTTTCATTTATGTTTCATTGCAAAATTAATTCAGGTTTTAAAAACCTTTAGCTCGTCGCCTGGCTTGTTTGTTTTGCCCGGTTTATTCTGGAGAAACGTCTGCTTTAGGGTATTTCGGCAGAGATGGCTTCTGACAATCTGCAGCTGACACGGAAACTGTAACTCATGAGCCAATACAATCTTGCACCCTTACGTGCATAATTAAAAAAAAATAATATTAAGAACCCTGTGGCTGCCTACAAAGATGTAGATCAACTGTGTGCCTCATTTAGTGCTGTGCGTACAGCTGAAAATCCCTTTTTAATTTGCTCTGTCACAGTTAAATTTTACTGCTCATACCGCATATCACATCTTTCGTGGCAGTAAGACAAAAAAATAGTTTGGATAAAAGAAGCACAGAAACAAATTTCCACCCAAATCTCCATGCAAACAAAACCCCGCTCCTAGTTCATGGGATATAATCAAGGTTCTATGAATTCTAAATCAGCATATATATGTAGAGCTGGTTAAAAAAAGGTTTTTTTGGTGAATTAACAATGAAAGGACACTAAATTACTGAAAAGAAAAATGCCCAAGGAAGCAAATGAAAACTTTAGAGGTAAAGACCTCCAGGGATGGGGCAGCCACAGACCCTCTGGGCAACCTGGGCCAGGGGCTCACCACCCTCACAGCCAAGAATTTCTGCCCAAGATCTCAGCTCAGTCTCCCCTCTTGCACTGGAAACCCCTTCCCCCTCGTCCCATGGCTCCCCTCCCTCATCCAGAGTCCCTCCCCAGCTTTCCTGGAGCCCCTTGAGGGACTGGAAGGGGCTTCAAGGTCTCCGCGGAGCCTTCTCTTCTCCAGGCTGAACCCCCCCAACTCTGTCAGCCTGTCCTCCCAGCAGAGGGGCTCCAGCCCTCCCAGCATCTCCGGGGCCTCCTCTGGCCCCGCTCCAGCAGCTCCGTGTCTCTCCTGTGCTGAGGCCCCAGAGCTGGAGGCAGCACTGCAGGGGATCCGGAAGGATCGGCGCAGATAACTTGCTTCTAGCCGTGGGCTCGTTGCCTGTGACGCTTCAGGATCGATGGTGACAATTGGGTATTTATTACAGATTATTGTGCTTTTTCTGCCTTCTGGATGGGTTTTAGCCAGCATGCACAGGGTTGGGAAGCAAGCTGGGTCTATTTTCTGTAACACTGCAAGGTGGCAGCCTACAGCTTCTGAGGTAGCTCTGGAGTAATCAGAAAAATGACTTGGTTTTACAGAAATACATGTGAATGTGAATCTTTTGGTCTGTACACTATCTCCTATCTTATCTGACATTCCGTATTGTTTATTTTTCCCTCACTTTTCAGTGTGCTGTCAGTGTCAGTCCTGCAGAAGTTGTCAGAGAAGGATGGAGATGCTTTGGGCGGTTTCATAGGGCAGTTTCACCTTCACCAGTACAGGCTGGGGGCTCACCAGGACAGGTTGGGGGCTGACCAGGACAGGTTGGGGGCTGACCTGCTGGAGAGCAGCTCTGTGGAAAGAGACCTGGGAGTCCTGGTGGACAACAGGATGACCATGAGCCAGCAATGGGCCCTTGTGGCCAAGAAGGCCAATGGCATCCTGGGGGGTATCAAGCAGAGTGTGGCCAGCAGGTGGAAGGAGGTCATCCTCCCCCTCTGCTCTGCCCTGGGGAGGCCACAGCTGGAGCACTGGGTCCAGTTCTGGGCTCCCCAGTTCCAGAAGGACAGGGAACTGCTGGAGAGAGTCCAGTGCAGGCTATGGAGATGCTGAGGGGACAGGAACACCTCTCTTATGAAGAAAGGCTGAGGGAACAGTCTAGAAGGTTCCTGGAATGTGCTGGGGATAACTTCCTGACACAGCTAGTGAGAGAGCCAACTAGGGAAGGTGCCCTGCTGGATCTGTTGTTTGTAAATAGGGAAGGTCTTGTGGGGGATGTGAAGGTTGGAGGCTGTCTTGGGAACAGTGACCATGAAATGATAGTTTTCAATTCTGCGAGAAGCAAGGAGAGGGGTCAGCAGAACTGCTACCTTGGACTTCCGGAGGGCGGACTTTGGGCTTTTCAGGAGCCTGGTTGACAAAGTCCCCTGGGAGGCAGTCCTCCAGGGCAAAGGAGCCCAGGAAGCCTGGATGATTTTCAAGAAGGAAGTCTTAAAGGCGCAGGAGCAGGCTGTCCCCATGTGCCAGAAGACAAGCTGTCGGGGAAAAAGGCCGGCCTGGCTAAACAGGGAGCTAGTGTTGCAACTTCGGGAAAAAAAGAGGATCTATGGCCTCTGGAAGGAAGGGCAGGCCACTCAAGACGACTACAAAGAGGTAGTTAAGCTATGTAGGGAAAAAATCAGGAGGGCCAAAGCCCAGCTGGAGCTAAACTTGGCTTCTGTTGTCAAGGACAACAAAAAAAGCTTCTATAAATATATTAGCAATAGGAAGAGGACTAAGGATTATCTCTGTCCTCTAGTAGATGGGGCCGGCAACATAGTGACCAAGGATGAGGAAAAGGCTGAGGTACTTAATGAAGTCTTTGCCTCAGTCTTCAGCAGTAGGACCAGTTGTTCCCTGAGCACCCAGACCCCTGAACTAGAAGACAGGGATGGGGAGCAGAATGAAGCCCCTCTAATCCAAAGGGAAATGGTGAGGGACCTGCTTCAGCACCTGGAGGTGCACAAATCTATGGGGCCGGATGGGATCCACCCAAGGGTATTGAAAGAGCTGGCGGAGGTGCTCGCCAGGCCACTTGGTATCATTTATGAGCAGTCCTGGACAACCGGGGAGGTCCCAGCTGACTGGAGGTTAGCAAATGTGACACCCATCCACAAGAAAGGCCGGAAGGAGGATCCGGGGAACTACAGGCCAGTCAGTCTGACCTCAGTGCCTGGGAAGGTCATGGAACAGATGCTCCTCAGTGCCATTACACGGCACATGCAGGAGAACAGGGTGATCAGGCCCAGTCAGCATGGGTTTGTGAAGGGCAGGTCATGCCTATCAAACCTAATATCCTTCTATGATAAGGTGACCCACTTAGTGGATGAGGGAAAAGCTGTGGATGTTATCTACTTGGATTTTTGCAAAGCTTTTGACACTGTTTCCCACAGCATTCTCCTGGAGAAACTGGCTGCTCATGGCCTGGACAGGTGTACTCTTTGCTGGGTAAAAAACTGGCTGGATGGCCGTGCCCAGAGAGTGGTGGTAAATGGACTTAAATCCAGTTGGTGTCCAGTGACAAGTGGTGTCCCCCAGGGTTCGGTGCTGGGGCCGGTTCTCTTTAATATCTTTATCAATGATCTGGATGAAGGGATCGAATGCACCCTCCGTAAGTTTGCAGATGACACTAAGCTGGGCGGGCGTGTTGATCTGCTTGAGGGTAGGTTGGCTCTGCAGAGGGATCTGGACAGGCTGGACCGATGGGCCGAGGCCAATGGTATGAGGTTCAACAAGGCCAAGTGCCGGGTCCTGCGCTTGGGTCACAACAACCCCATGCAGCGCTACAGGATTGGGGCAGAATGGCTTGAAAGCAGCTCGACAGAAAAGGACTTGGGAGTGTTGGTTGACAGCCGGCTGAATATGAGCCAGCAGTGTGCCCAGGTGGCCAAGAAGGCCAACAGCATCCTGGCCTGTATCAGGAATAGTGTGGTGAGCCGGACTAGGGAAGTGATCATCCCCCTGTACTCAGCACTGGTGAGGCCCCACCTCGAGTACTGCGTTCAGTTTTGGGCCCCTCGCTACAAGAGGGACATTGAGGTGTTGGAGAGTGTCCAGAGAAGGGCTACAAAGCTGGTGAGGGGTCTGGAGGAGAAACCTTATGAACTACGACTGAGGGAGCTGGGGTTGTTTAGCCTGGAGAAGAGGAGGCTGAGGGGAGACCTTATCACCCTCTACAACTACCTGAAAGGAGGTTGTAGAGAGATGGGGGCTGACCTCTTCTCCCTGGTGACAAGTGATAGGACGAGGGGAAATGGGTTCAAGTTACGTCAGGGGAGGTTTAGATTAGATATTAGGAGACATTTTTTCACTGAAAGGGTTATTAAACATTGGAATAGGCTGCCCAGGGAGGTGGTGGATTCCCCATCCCTGGAGGTGTTTAAAAAAAGGGTAGATGGGGCACTGAGGGACATGGTTTAGAAGTGGCTCTTGTCAGGGTAGGCTAAAGGTTGGACTCGATGATCTTAAAGGTCCCTTCCAACCTCAACAATTCTATGATTCTATGATTTGGGTCTCTTCAGTCTGGAAAAAAGACGACTGAGGGGGGATCTCATCAACACTTATAAATACTTAATGGGTGGGTGTCAGAAGGATGGGGCCAGGCTCTTCTCAGTGGTGCCCAGTGACAGGACAAGGGGTAACGGGCACAAACCTGAGCATAGGAAGTTCCACCTAAACATGAGGAGGAACTTCTTTCCTGTGAGGGTGGCAGAGCCCTGGCACAGGCTGCCCAGAGAGGTGGTGGAGTCTCCATCTCTGGAGACATTCCAAACCCACCTGGACGCGTTCCTGTGCCACCTGCTCTGGGTGCCCCTGCTCTGTCAGGGGGTTGGACTGGATGGTCTCCAGAGGTCCCTTCCAACCCCTGCCAGTCTGTGATTCTGTTTAGGGGGTGGTAATAAGTGTTTGGAAATTACATTGTGTGTGATGTCCTGGTGGCCACTGTTTGAGGAGAAGGAACAAGAGGCAAAACAACGCAGGGAGTGACTGGACGCTGTGTATTTCAGGTAGGGAAAGCAGAGAGCCCCAAAATGTTTTTTCTCTGCACGTTCTTGCCTTTTGTTTTATCCTCTCTTTATCTTTCCAGTGTACTAAGGGAGTGAAGTGGATAAGTGGGGAAAAAAGAAGAACTCTCCAGTGCTATAGATAATGCAGGCTGGTTTTGAAGCACCAAGGTGTGAATGAAGATAACAACTGCAATGACCATTTAAGTTGAAACAAAATAAACAGTTTAAGGCTCTTTCAAAGATCTCTCCAGAAAAGAAATATTTTAATCTCAGAACTTTGAAGAGGAATGAGTGAAAAAAATGGGAACATGCGTTACGGAGTTGGAATAATAGGAACAGGCTAAGCTGTTTCGTTATGCCTCAGCATGTGACTATGCCATATGTATTAAGAAAATATAAAACACCTCTGTGGTTTTTTTTTTTCAGCAAGTTCCGTGCATGCAGAGAGCCTGGCAAAGCGAAGGAGACTCAGAGTACTACAGCCTTGGTTGCTTCTCTCTGCCCACCGACTTTGCACTGTGTCTGTTTTTGGGCAGCCTTGGAGACGCGTATGTTGGGAAAGGAAGCAGTGAAGGAGCTAGGAATGGAAATCATCACATTGAGAACGGATATGCTCTCTAAATGAAACGCAATGGGACTTGCCTACTCGGTGTCTGAGCGGTCTTCAGTCTGAACGTTACACAGTAGTTAGAAGAATGAAAATAATATTTCCAGTTGCTATTTCTATAACTGAACCACCCTCAGAAGCTTGGAAAGAGTCTTGGCACATGATTTGAATTTATTTCGTTGTTAGCGTTTCTGCACAAACTGAAACCTGTCCCCATATGGAATGGAGTCCCACACAGACCGATGGTATTGCTCTACCCTAGAAGTTCCTCGAATACCTGTGGGTGGCACTCCTCAGAAAACTGGGCTGTCACAAGGTGAGTTACCTTTTCTTCTTCTGCAGAAGTGTGGTCCTCCTGTGTTCCAGCTTTGGTGGTGTTGAAGCAATGACTCTGGGGGTAGGAAGGCTGGCGGTGCCACCTGAAGACTTCAATTCTGCTGTGCCGATCAGCAGATCGCCTCTTCCTCAGAAGTGGAATAGTGAGGGGCAAGATCGTCAGCTCTTCCAGCTAGGAGGGAACACTACCAGAGCAAACCAAGCGGCTCTTGAGGTCTACCTATTTGTGGGAAAACTCTTCCAGGGTTCAAGACAGCCTGAGTCTGAAAAATCCTCACAACGGTTTAAGAAGACGAATTCCCTGGAGACCTTTACTCTCATGTACAGGTGATATCTGTGGGCAGATCCTCATTTTTATCACACTTTAAGTGTGTACGGATGAAGTTTGGGAAACCGTAATATACATGCAGGGTGCCAGCTGACCTCAAAGGCCAAGGTGGACTGACTTCACTGCTGGGATCCTGAACCTGGCTGCTGAGCTCTATAAGATGGCATGTTCTTCAGACTGTCCTGAAGTGCCAAGTCCTTGTTTTTGTGCAGTCTGGCACTGCTCTTTTCACTTCTGTTCTCTGAACTCACGAGAGAAATAACCTCCTCTGTGATACTAACCCCATGCACCAGTACACGCTGGGAGCTGACCTGCTGGAGAGTAGCTCTGTGAAAAGGGACCTGGGAGTCCTGGTGGGCAACAGGATGACCATGAGCCAGCAATGGGCCCTTGTGGCCAAGGCCAATGGCATCTTGGGGGGCATCAAGAAGAGTGTGGCCAGCAGGTGGAGGGAGGTCATCCTCCCCCTCTGCTCTGCCCTGCCCTGGGGAGGCCACAGCTGGAGCACTGGGTCCAGTTCTGGGCTCCCCAGTTCCAGAAGGACAGGGAACTGCTGGAGCGGGGACAGCAAAGGGCTACCAAGATGCTGAGGGGACTGGAACACCTCTCTGATGAAGAAAGGCTGAGGGATTTGGGTCTCTCCAGTCCGGAAAAAAGACGACTGAGGGGGGATCTCATCAACGCTTATAAATACTGAAAGGGTGGGTGTCAGGAGGATGGGGCCAGGCTCTTTTCGGTGGTGCCCAGTGACAGGACAAGAGGTAACGGGCACAAACTTGAGCATAGGAAGTTCCACCTAAACATGAGGAGGAACTTCTTTCCTGTGAGGGTGGCAGAGCCCTGGCACAGGCTGCCCAGAGAGGTGGTGGAGTCTTCGTCTCTGGAGACATTCCAAACCCGCCTGGACACGTTCCTGTGCAACCTGCTCCGGGTGACCTTGTTTTAGTAGGGTGGTTGGAGTGGATGATCTCCAGAGGTCCCTTCCAACCTCTGCCATTCTGTGATTCTGTGATCCTTAATTGTCACGTAGGGAGGATTGGTAAGATCTGGCAGAGCCCTTTGGCTACTGTCACCGTTTTTCTGCAGTTAATCAGTTATTGTGGTATGGGCACATTGCAGTCTTCAGGGGTTGGTGACTGTCACTGCTGAAAGCTTAGAGTTGATGAAAGACTAGAGGAAAGACTCTGTATTAGTCAAAGAAATGTTACTCGGTGGATTTTCAGAGACTTTTTGTATGAAGGGTGAGCTTATCCATGAAAATGTACTGCTCAGCCCTGAAGGTCTGAGAATGAAATTAGTGAAGGCTGAGGTTATCATTCCTGGTTCATGGCTGAAGGCGCTTATCTGTTCAATTAGCCCCGATGTGGAAATAATCCATTTGCTCTGTAAAAAGATGACATTTGTATTTCTCCAAGAGGCATAAATGAGTCTTTTTTAATCTATGATAATTTGTCACCAGAGAATCCCCGCAAGTCTGGTGTTCACAATTTTAAGGAATAGATACTGGAACAGCGGAACTGTTTGCAAGGATGCACTTCCAGAGGGTGAAAACTTTTTTTGGGTGAAATTCACAGCCACAGGATGCTGGGGAGGTGGTAGGATAAGCACGTCCAGAGGGATTAGATGCGTTTGTGGAGAGCGAGTCCAACAGGACCTGTAAATACAGTGGTCTTCATGCAACCTGTGGCCATCAGCAGAACTTCAGGAGACAAGGAACAGCTCACCGTGTCCCGGTGATGATGCTTTCCCCAGGCTGTTACTGCATGCTGGAGATGAGATGCTGCTTTGGACGGATCTTGATCTGGGCTGGTTCATGTTCTGTTTATAACTCCTTTAGTTGTCATGGTCTATGGAATTTCTAGGGATGTCACCTGCCAATGTAGCCCAGGCATCTCCTCTCTTTGCTCCTGTTCCCTGGACTGGAGTTTCCAACCTCTGCCCTGGTGTCTCGGCGCTTCCCTGGTGTTTTTAATTAATGTACGTTTTCTACCTTCAGTGGCTCTTCTCATTTATAATGTTTGCCAAATTGTAATGAAATTCTTAAATTGCATTGCCTCGACGGAATTAATTTACATGCATTTTATCCAATCTGTCACTTCTAGACTCCTGTGGCGTTTAGAGACGGCACATGATGTATTAACAACTAAGATGGCAGACCGAGCATACGTTTCCTGGACTACCTCTTCCGCTCTCCTCTTACTTATTTTGTGTGTTATGCTAATACGCCGTTAAAACTTTGATTAATCTCGTTATCTACCCATGTGACTAATCTTCTTTGCGTTATGCTCAGTGCTTGATTTCATCAGCATCTTGTGACAATGACTGCCATACAGCAGTTAACTATTGACAGAAAAAAGTGGTTTTCCCCATCTGTCTGTGTAGGTTCACGTGTTCTACGAGGTGTGGTGGACCTCCTCAGTGCTATACAAAAAGAAACACAGCTTTTTTTCACTTCTTCCTAGCCAAAATCTCTTGTGTTGCAGTTTAGTCCCACCCCCTTTTTGTTCTGCCCGCAATAAACCTAAAAAGCAAGGTCTGAGTTGTGGCTGCCTTGAACGTATTTGGGGGTTATTGTCCAATATCCCTTCAGTCATGTTTTCAAATTAAAGAAAGAACCCACATCTTCCAGTTTTTCCCTGAGTTTTGGAAGCCAGGGCTTTTCTCTGGGCCTCCTGGGTGGGTGAACCCTGTGCATGGGGTGCGAGATGAGACCTTAGCTGCTCTTATTTCTTAGTATTTTCTGTTTTCTGGTGTCTGATCTTTTTTCTAACTAGAAGGGGCAGGATTCTTTTTTTTTTTTTTTTCCCAGGGAGCTTTTCCTTGGAAAAGTTGATCTGATAACACTGCATCAGCTTTGACGTAGTTTAGATTAGCCAAATTCCTGGAAGATAGAGCAGCCTTGCTGAGTAGCAACAGGCACGGCAGAAAAGCCCCATGGCCAGGACCAGAGCAGAGGCTTGAACTTGACCCTCCTGCCTGGCAGCTCCCTACCTGGATGCTCTGACGTCTTCCACCTCATATTTCTCATTTTGGGAGAAATGTATTTGTCCCAATGTAGATAAAAGTCTTATTTTCTGACAAAGGGCTAATGTTTTGTTTGTGCTTTCTTCAGCTGTGTTGTCATGCTGTTGCCAGCTCTTGAAGCAGTCGGTCTGAATGCACTTCTATTTATAGGAACTTGGTATTTTTACCCTAAACTGTCTTTTGACAGAAACCAAAACAATTTTCTGCAGGTATGCTGCGCATGCCCTTTTGGTGTGTCCTCACTGGCAGCTTTCGACTTGAACTGGAGGAACTGGGGGAAACAAGAATTACTGAGACAGGAAAAAGATGTTTGGAAAGTACTGAGAAGTTATGGTTTTCCAGACCCCCTTTGAGAATGTCATTTGTAAATCGGAGACGGGAGAACACACTTCATTTGGAGGAGGAAGAGTGGTATTATGGGTTTTTTTCCTGTTTTCTTAAGTCACCAGCTATAACATAAAGCACTCAGTGAACACGAACTTTGGACAGTGATTTAATGCAGGAGAAGATGCTTTAGTTTATGGTCAAGTACGTTACAATAAATGCTGGGTATTTTTTTGAAATTATGTTCTCTGACATAGATATGTAAAATGACAGGAAAATAGAAGTATGAACTATTTGGAGAGGCCTGGACAGGCTGGAGAGTTGGGTGGAGAGAAACCTTATGAAATTCAGTAAGGGCAAGTGTAGGGTGCTGCACCTGGGGAGGAATAACCCCCTGCACCAGGACAGGTTGGGGGCTGACCTGCTGGAGAGCAGCTCTGCAGAGAGAGACCTGGGAGTCCTGGTGGGCAACAGGATGACCATGAGCCAGCCATGGGCCCTTGTGGCCAAGAAGGCCAATGGTCTCCTGGGGGGCATCAAGAAAAGCGTGGCCAGCAGGTGGAGGGAGGTCATCCTCCCCCTCTGCCCTGCCCTGGGGAGGCTGCGTCTGGAGCACTGGGTCCAGTTCTGGGCTCCCTGGTTCCAGAAGGACAGGGAACTGCTGGAGCAGGGACAGCAAAGGGCTACCAGGATGCTGAGGGGACTGGAACACCTCTCTGATGAAGAAAGGCTGAGGGATTTGGGTCTCTCCAGTCTGGAAAAAAGACGACTGAGGGGGGATCTCATCAACACTTAGAAATACGGAAAGGGTGGGTGTCAGGAGGATGGGGCCAGGCTCTTCTCAGTGGTGCCCAGCAACAGGGCAAGAGGTAACGGGCAGAAACTTGAGCATAGGAAGTTCCACCTAAACATGAGGAGGAACTTCTTTCCTGTGAGGGTGGCAGAGCCCTGGCACAGGCTGCCCAGAGAGGTGGTGGAGTCTCCATCTCTAGAGACCTTCCAAATCTGCCTGGTTGCGTTCCTGTGCCACCTGCTCTGGATGACCCTGCTCTGGCAGGGGGTTGGAGTGGATGATCTCCAGAGGTCCCTTCCAACCTCTGCCATTCTGTGATTCTGTGATTCTGTGAAGTAAGTTAAATCCCTTCTCTTGCCTGAGATACAGAGGTACCACAGGTCACCATGGTAAGGGGAAAACATTTATTTTATCTACTCTGGAGACTATAACGTAGGGTAGAGATACCTAAATTGGTGGTACATGAGGTCTCTGGGTACTACACAGTCTTGCTGCAAAGAGCAGAACAAACCTCCCTGTGGTTTTTCCTACTTCTTGGCAGAATGAATTAGCCCAGGAAATCTGAAGCATGTGGATGGGCAGAGATCATCGAGGGAAATGTCATCGTTCATTTTCTAGTTTGGGATTTTGAACATTTTCCCTCTCTGCAGACACATTCCCATATTCTTTCAGTTAAGCTCATAAACCCATTTGACCTGGGAAAAATGTGTGAAACAGTAAGAGGATAAGAGAATGTTTATCCTCCGCACACTGTTTTAAAGTCTTTCTTTTTTCAACTTTAGTTCGCATTTTTCAGTGAATGAAAAAAGTGAAAGTCAAAGGAAAAGATAAAAAAAAAAAAAAGGGATTAAACGTTCCAAAAGAGAAAAAAGGAAGAGCCATTTAGAAAAAGCTGAACTTTATGAAAAATTATCCTGAAAAATCACCCTTATTTTAATTTCAAAATTTCCATGGAAGACTTTTTAAATGTGCCATAAAGGATTAAAAACTATTGTGACAGAGCTCTGTTCACTGATGAGGGAACGTTTGGTGGCATTACCCTGCAGGTTGTCTTTGAAGCAAGAAGAACCTGATTCGCCAGAGAGGAGGTCAGCATTGCACCGTGAACACACGCTAAGGCTCTTCATGGAAAGGGACGCTGAGAACCTTGGTTAGAAGCTAAATGTGCCTCAGTTTTGCCAGATGATGTAAAGCTTAGTGGAGATACACCTACCCTTGGATCCACTGAGCAATGGCCACCCTCCTGTACGGCAAAAAGGCCAAACTCAAGATGAGTAAAAGCATTCCAGCAGCTTTCCCTCTATTCCTTGCAGCTCTTAACACTTGGAATGAAAGGGAGAAAGAGAGAACATCGTGCTCTGTGCACATCACATGTTTATGGCACAACAAAATGCTAGTAGAAGCAGCAGTTTGTCATATAAAGAATCATAATATGGTTTAGGTTGGAAGAGACCTTAAAGACCATCCAGTTCCACCCCTGCCCTGGGCAGGGACATCTCCCACCAGACCAGGTTGCTCCAAGCCCCGTCCAACCTGGCCTTGAACCCCTCCAGGGATGGGGCAGCCACAGCTTCTCTGGGCAACCTGGGCCAGGGGCTCACCACCCTCACAGTGAAAAATTTCTTCCTCTTATCTAACCTAAATCTCGCCTTTTCCAGTTTGTAGCCATTTCCCTTCATCCTATCACTACATGTCCTTGTAAAAAGTCCCTCTCCAGATTTCTTGTAGGCCCCCTTCAGGTACTGGAAAGCTGCTATAAGATCTCTCCAGAGTCTTCTCTTCTCCAGGCTGAACACCTCCGACTCTCTCAGTCTGTCTTCACAGGAGAGGGGCTCCAGCCCTCGCAGCATCTCCGGGGCCTCTTCTGGACTTGCTGTTCAGATATTCATGAGTGCACACACTCAACACCAAACGCGCAGACGCTCACTGGCATGCTCCCTCCCTTCTGCTCTTGGGCTGGGTCTCCAAGACACCTCCACCACTGCTACTTGGGAGCTATCAGTGTTCTTATCTTTCTGAGAAACAAAAGCCTTGAGGTATACAGTGTAGAGGCTAAAGTATTGCTAGATAGGCCTGGAAACAGAGAGTCTTTGGGGCAGCAGCATGGTAAGGGGTTTGAGGACATAACAAATGAGCAGGAAGGTTTCCCATGTGGTTCTGTGATAAGGACATAGATGAAGAAATATCCAAATATAGCACAGAAAAAACCCACCCAGTTCAGCTAATCGCTGAGGCTTCGGTGTGTAGTTAGTGCATGGATAAGTAAGCAGGAGAGTTTTTTCATAGGGAAAACGTGAAAAGGTTGACTCCTTCCAGCACACCTAAGCAACTGTTAAGGAGACCCTAGCAGAAAACTAAAACTCAGCATCGACCTTTCTCCATGAATTGAGAGAAGCAGAACATTGCCACCTGGGCACCTTCCTTTCCATGCGAGCATGTGAAATATCACCATGGCTCGATACTTGAAGAGCAGCTAATTTGACGTATAAACTGTTATCTATCTGCTCAAAAGATTTATATTTCTGCAGTGCCCATGGGCCCTTTACCGCCTGAGCAGCTTGCCATTTGCCTGGTCAAATAAACAGCAGAAGGATCGAATAGTTCTTCGTCAGTAGCAGAACTAATGAGCAAAGAGGGTTGGGGAAGAGCTCGAAGGCTGTCAGCTGTCAGGTGCTGATGGATTTGTGAAGTACTGCTGGGTGACTGCCTAGTATTTCTTAATCAGCAAGTTAGGACACCTAATGTATAGGAAGGCAGAAGTATATCTCTCAGAGGAATGTGCCAGGATCATATTTATTTATGTCCCGTCTTCTCAGGATCGGAGCTCTGCTGGATATCTGTGTTGAGAGGAAGATTCTCCAAAGAGGGTTTTGATGAGCTCAGAAGACACCCCTCATAAACCATCTTAATGAACTGTGCGCTGGCTGCTCGGCCCCTGCGCTTAATGGAATCGATCTGCAGTTCCTGTGGGTGCCCTGAGAGTAGTCTGATAGAGTCAGGCAAGGCAAGCACAACCGGAATGATGAAAAAGAAGGAGAGAGAAGAGAAAAAAATAAGTAAAAATCTGCCATGGCTAAATGGCAAGGGACGAAGAGATGCCTGAACAAAGTCTGAAATGATCTGGAAGTATAGATGGGGAACTGATGAACTCGTTCAAGAAAAAATAAAGCTGAGACAGGCGGAGAAGTCCCACCCCTCCGTGCTTACCGTGCGAAGAAGGAGGTGGTCCGGTGCCTACACAAATCCTTCCAGCTTGCATTCCAGAGGGGCCCATCTGAAATTGCAGTGGCAATTTTTCTCATTGTTGCACACCTAAAAGAAGGCAAATATTGTTACTCTGGTTTAGCTGCCCCTGTGGAAATGTTCAACCTGTTATGTGCCAAGGCGATGGGCTGGTGCCCCTGGTCACAGGCTGTCGTGAGCTGTATGTTTTATACCCATCATTAGGGGTCTGCTACATCGGTGCCGTGAGGGCAATGGGAGTTCTGGATCCATCACTAGAGGTGATGGTCCTGTTGGAAGAGGTGCTACAAAGACAGCAGGGAAGAGATGGCAGCATATAGGTGAAAGATGGTTCTATTTGCCCTTTTCCAACTTAGTAGGAGTGCTTTTTGCATTTCTCAAGCCATTTTTAATCTCAAAATTGGAAAGCGTTTTTGCAGTCTTTATTAATTGCAGAGCTACCCTGCACTTGTGAATGCTTTGACTATTTCCGTTGGGACAACTTATTTCGCAAACACATCCAAAATGAATTTGTCACCTTCATGTGATTCAAAAATTATGACTTTTCCTACAAGATAGGACCATGACTCCCTTGGTTGCACATTTATTTGTCCTGTCCAGGCTGGATTATCGTAGAATCATAGAATGTGTTGGGTTGGAAGGGACCTTTAAAGGCCTTCTAGTCCAACCCCCCTGCAGTGAGCAGGGACATCTTCAACTAGATCAGGTTGCTCAGAGCCTCATCAAGCCTGGACTTGAATGTCTCCTGGGATGGGGCCTCCACCACCTCTCTGGGCAACCTGGGCCAGTGTCTCACCACCCTCATTGTGAAGAACTTCATCCTAATGTCTGATCTAAACCTGCCCTGCTCTAGTTTAAACCGTTGTCCCTCATCCTATCGCTACATGCCCTTGCAAACAGCCCCTCCCCAGCTTTCTTGTAGGCCCCCTTCAGGGACTGGAAGGGGCTGGAAGGTCTCCGCGGAGCCTTCTCTTCTCCAGGCTGAACCCCCTCAACTCTCTCAGCCTGTCCTCCCAGCAGAGGGGCTCCAGCCCTCCCAGCATCTCCGGGGCCTCCTCTGGCCCTGCTCCAACAGGTCCATGTCCTTCTTGTGCTGAGGCCCCAGAGCTGGAGGCAGCACTGCAGGTGGGGTCTCACGAGAGCAGAGCAGAGGGGCAGAGTCACCTCTCTGGATCTGCTGGCCATGCTTCTTTTGATGTAGCCCAGGATGTGATTGGCCTGGGCTGCAAGCGCACATTGTTGGCTCATGTCCAGCTTCTCATCCACCAGGACCCCCAAGACCTTTTCCACAGGGCTGCTCTCTGTCACCTCATCCCCCAGCCTGTATTGATAACGAGGGCTGATAATTCAGCTCCTCCCTTCCTCGGTTCTCACTCGTGGTCCGTAACAGCTGAACACCTGACGGGGTGTCGTGAGGGATACCGAACAGCCTGAGTATGCTCACTGTGGACCGGGAGTGGAGGGAAGAGTTCCCTTGGGACTGCCGCCCTGATTTTGGCTCGTGCTGCAGCGTGGGTCTGTGGTCAGCCTGTGTCAGTGTATGCAGAAGTGAGCCTCTCTAACCCTCTTTAGATGCTGGTTGGCTGATTCCCTATTATTTGTTAGCAGTCCAGGTTTGTTTTCTTGTTTAGTAGTATGGACCTGTAGCTCTGCTCCCCCACATCTCAAATCTGCAGGCCCATGTAGGTAGTGACAGTTTCCCACCCAAACTCCACTTCGAGTACCGTTTTTCTCTCCTTTTTTGAGGAAAAAGCGTTGAGGCTAACTTCTCCCTTTCCCTTCCCTTCCCTTCCCTTCCCTTCCCTTCCCTTCCCTTCCCTTCCCTTCCCTTCCCTTCCCTTCCCTTTCTTATCTCCGTCTCTGGAGACATTCCAAACCCACCTGGATGGGTTCCTGTCCCACCTGCTCTGGGTGACCCTGCTTTGGCAGGGGGTTGGCCTAGATGATCTCCAAAGGTCCCTTCCAAACCCTACTATTCTGTGATTCTGTGATTCTTCACTCATTTTGTGCAGCCCAAACCATATAAAGCAATAATTATTCATTTTCAAGGATGTATATTTAGTTTGGAGAACTAATTCCCAAGGAAAAAGTGTGCCGTTTGGGGGTTATAACCTTTCTCTCTGGAGACAGCAAAAAGACATGGTTATTCCAACTACTTTGAGAGCGTTGTTGCCAAGAACGTAACTTCTGATGGATTCAACCACCTACATCTGGTGACCAAGCAGAAGAAAAGCAGATCTCAGACCCTTCCAATTACAGGTTGACAAACTGCCAGTAACTTTTCTCACTGGTCCTCGGCAATATCACAGATAAAGGACAGATGATAGTAAAATCTTCCCAATATTCTCTGGCATCCACACTAACACCCAGGCAGATCTGCTCATCTACAATAATATCTGTCTGGAAAGGGGCAGGTACCTTGGAAATGAGGTCATAGGAAAAAAATCTACATGTAGAATAATTCTGCCAGTATTATTGTCTGAAATGCAGGTTTTATGTAAGACTAAGTGCAGCCAATGTTGTACAAAATGTGCCATTTCTGTGGTATTTGTAAGGAAAGCGAAATTAATGAAGCGAGCATGCGTTTTTTAGAAGATCTCTCCAACTCCAGCTAATTTAAATTCAGTAGCGCTGACAGATGCGATGGAGGATGACGCGTTGTGATGTGGAAGTTGGTTTTCACAATATTTAACAGAATGAAGAAGAAAAATGCTAAAAGGAACCAACAAACACTGCTGTGAGGAGCTGTGGATGGCCAGAGCAGAATCTGGGAGGACAGTCATGGGTGAAAACCAAAATTATCTCCGTGCCACTGAACCAGGAATGGTTCTGGACTTCTAATAATGAACAACTTCTTCGTATAATCTACTAATCAAAAGATACTTAGATGTTTTTTATGTTGGTTTTTTTTTTTTTTTAACTTACCCCTCTGCCATTTCATTTTTTTCTCCCTACAATCATTGTTGAGAAAAGCTGCGCTGACACGTCCTGTTCATACATTTCTGCAGATTTATATTAGTGAAATGATAAAATGACCGATATTAGGAAAGGGCACTGGCTGGTGAAGAGAGGTAAAATATAGTGAGATATACAGTGAGAAATATAGTGAGAAACAGCCCGGCAAGTCTTTTAATTCATTCATTTCATTCGAGACTTTCCTTTCCCTCTCTCCAAAAAAGCACTAGGGGAGCATAATATGAAGATCTCCAGGTCCAAGACAAAGCAAAGGGGAGACTGAACGAATGCATTGAGGGTTGCAAACTGCACAGAAACCACTTCTGCCTCAGGGGCTGAGGAATTACGAGCTGTAAATAATTGAACGTTGTGCCAGTATTAGTAGGAAGTATCATGTGTGCCTGCTCTGTTCGTACCCTTCCCTGGCTACCTGCCCAAGGCTGGGCTGGGAGGATTTGGGGCTGGATGGGCTCTTGGGTGCTCCTACACAACTGTTCTCATCTTTGTATGTACATACAACACTATTTCCCCAGCATCCTCTCCAGTTCCTGGCAGCTTGTGGCTCAGGACCTCTGGTCTTGTCCTGTCCGGTCCCCATGACGTGAACAAGACCTTGGATCTACAGAAGATGTTTTGTTTGCTCAGTGAATCACTTGGAGCATCATCCTAGCTCTAGGAGACACAAACGCATCTCCTCTGTGTAGAAGGAGAATGAAGGAGGTACATTTTCAAGTTTTTGTCTTGCAAATTAGTTATTTTTGGAATTAGTGTTTGCATTTGGTGGTGTGAACCCCACCTCTCCTGAAAGAAGAATTCTACTGAAGAAAACACTGAACAGCTCCTTCCCCTTTGGTGGAACTCAGCATCTCTTGTTTTTCTTAGAAATATTTTCCTTGCTGTGTAATAGCAGGAAACTCATCCTTTGGTATGTCACCAGCTTGACAGGAAGTTGGTCTTCTGGGTCAAAGAGAAGAAGAGAGTCTTATTCTTGGAACAACACTTCAAATTCTTCAGTATGTGCAACAAATAAACTTTGAGTTTGGTTAGTAGCTTCAAAAGAAGAGTACAATCTACTGCTTTTCCCTTCTAATGGAAATAAATAGCAGCTGTTGTGTTGACCTCTCAGCCTGAGGGGAAAAAAAACCCAAAACCAATACAAGGTGTTGCTGTTTTTCAGCTGTTAAAGTAGGCTTTAACAGAAGGCACTATGGGGCTTATATCAGAGACCAGGAACATCTCCTTTAGGAGCAAAATCCTGCCACTTAATCTCTTGTACTATTCGTATATCCTCCTAGACTCCTAAGGGTACCTTCTTTCTACCGCATGATGTACCTGACTGATCCCTCATCAGGAGTGTCTGAAGCCAGGTGAAACTTCAAGTCCCCGGCAGAGATGATCGTTCAGGGTAGTCTAGACCATGGTCTCACCGTCTTGCCTCACTGGTACTCTTTTAACTACTATTTTACTCCTGGAGGTATTTAAAAGCCGGGCAGACGTGGTGCTGAGGGACATGGGTTAGTGGTGGGTTTGTCAGTGTTGCGTTGATGGTTGGACTCGATGGTCTGAAAGGTCTCTTCCAACCTGGACAATTCTATGATTCCAATGTTAGCTCACTGCACTCTTCCACACAGGACATTCCCGGGACAGACAACCAGACTGCTGCAAGGTCTATAGTGGCATCTGAAGACGTGGTGATCCATGGTGTTGGCACACAACCGTGCCGTCAGCTATTCGAGCACCCTGGTACAAAATTGGCCTGTTCCAACTCACACACTTGGAGCAACACTGGGCACGGTCAGAGGTTCCATTTGTCCAGGGTCAATCCTTTTAGGCAGTTTGCATCCAACCACCCCTTTTCTGAGGTTAAGGCATTTCACTGCTATTGACACAGACTCTTTTATGCCAGTTGGTGTCAGGGCCTTGGGCACATAGGCACAGCCCTTTGGTGTATCTCTCCAGAAGCTGCAGAGACACTTCCATTGGGCTTTTTGACCCTCACTTTTCATGCGTTTTGCCCATTTTATGTACTGTATGAGAAATGCTGCTGTTTATGCCGGGAAGAACTGGTTACAGTTCTTTAGAAACTCATCTCAGTGCCCAGATGTGGCGACAGTGAAGCGCAGGTGCCGCCTGTGCAAGTATGAAGAAAGGTTAGGGTGAATTTTAATGTGCGTAGGGACGGCAAATCTCTAAGGTCCTGGTGAACAATCTTCTTTTTGAACGGTTTTCCATACCCACAGTCAAATGTGGGTAATTCTCAGCAGGTCCTACTCTCAGGACAGGACCGCAGAGGAGGGCTTGGAGAGTGATGAGTCCGAAGGTTGAAGAGCTGCACTCTCTACAGCCATGTCCTATCTAGAGATGTCTTTCAAGATGTACTGACTGACGACTGCTGCACATGGGAGCAACATGAAAAGCATTAATGCTATAGGACAAAAGGGGTTAGAGAACCCATTATCAAACTGGATCCATTATCAAAGCTCTCACCTGGTGGTGGGATGACCCCTTACTGTGGGAAAGCTGGAAAGTATCACAGACTGAACTTCCATTAGTGCTGGCAGATAAGATTTAAGGCTGTTTTGGACAAGCAAAGGAGAAAAAATCTGTAAGTTCCTGTAAAAAGAAAACTGTCCTTGCTAAACTTTCTAGGTTGAAAGTAAAGTGCAAGAAGAACCCACCCTGAAGAAATGGTACCTCAAATTCCTCCTCTTGCCATGTGCTTTTTTCCCTTACTTTGACTGTTTTTCAGGTGGACTCTCAGCAACGCTGCGCATCACTCCTTCATCTATGACAACCAAGCAGAAAAGCCTGGCAAAGCCTCCACTACACAAAAAGCCGCACTCCTTTTCCCAATAGCGTTTTTCCTTTTGCCTCTCTTATTGTGCTTAATCCCAACAAAAAAAAAAAATCAAGTTAAAAACCCCTTAGAAACAGCGTTCTGTTCGTATGCTTTTTACAGCAATGCGCAAGAGTGGTGTCCCAGTTCTTCCTGGCTACTGGCAGGATGGGGACACCAGTAACCAGCACTTAGTCTTTGAGGCATTTAGTGTAGTACGTCCCATTCCAGCCACAGTTCCCACACCAGTTGCTTTGAACTGATGGAGAGGAACCCAAAGAAATTCAACACGGGCAAGTGTAGGGTGCTGCATCTGGGGAGGAACAACCCCCCGCACCAGGACAGGTTGGGGGCTGACCTGCTGGAGAGCAGCTCTGCAGAGAGGGACCTGGGAGTCCTGGTGGGCAACAAGTTGCCCACGAGCCACCCATGTGCCCTTGTGGCCAAGAAGGCCAATGGTCTCCTGGGGGGAAATTAAGAAGAGCGTGGCCAGCAGGTGGAGGGAGGTCATCCTCCCCCTCTGCTCTGCTCTGCCCTGGGGAGGCCACAGCTGGAGCACTGGGTCCAGTTCTGGGCTCCCCAGTTCCAGAAGGACAGGGAACTGCTGGAGAGAGTCCAGCGGAGGCTGCGGAGATGCGGAGGGGCTGGAGCATCTCTGTGCTGAGGAAAGGCCGAGAGCCCTGGGGCTGTTCAGCCTGGAGAAGAGCAGACTGAGAGGGGATCTCATCAATGCTCAGCAAGAGCTAAAGGGCGGGGGGCAAGAGGATGGGGCCAGACTCTTCTCAGTGGTGCCCAGGGACAGGAAAAGGGGCAATGGGCACAAACCGGAATGAAGAAAATAAGGAGAAGTTCATTTTGAGGGTGGCAGAGCCCTGGCACAGGCTGCCCAGAGAGGTGTGGAGTCTCCTGCTCTGGAGATATTCAAAGTCCACCTGGACACGTTCCTGTGCCACCTGCTCTGGGTGACCCTGCTCTGTCAGGGGGTTGAACTGGATGATCTCCAGAGGTCCCTTCCCACCCCTTCCAGTTTATGATCCTGGGATTCTGTGAACATTCAGTTCCCTGAAGCAGCTCAGTGTAGCACACTGGGTGGCTGCAGAGCAAAAGAATAATCAATGTGAGAATGAAATGGCTGAATGAATATATTTGCACCAAGAAACCAACAAATGATTAGAATGGACGCTGGTCACGTATACAGAACATCATGGAGTATAAAAATGGATTAAAAGCCTAAAATCTCTCCCAAACCTACTTTTTTTATTTAATTCTAACTTGCTGTGTGACACAGGTCAATATATCTTAACTTTTCCCCTGAAACCAGATTCACCACCATTATATTCAGCGTTAACAACACTAATTCCTTTTAGGAACTGCTAACTCCTCTGAAACTGCTCACAGGTCTGTATTTCAGTAAGGCAGAACCATTTCTAAGCCGGGGAACTCCCAGTTTTTTCGGACCATCTTCACATTCACCATGATTCTGTGATTCTGTAAGTGCTGTATAAGAGTAACAGAGCAGCGAGGGAAAAGACGGTGAGCCCGTGGTCGATGCAGGACTCCCATCAGGCATCAGGCATTTTTACAAGTTTTTCATAGAATCATAGAATCATTTAGGTTGGAAAAGACCCTTGGGATCATTGAGTCCAACCAGCAACTCCACTCTACAAAGTTCTCCCTTACACCATATCCCCTAACACCACATCTAAACGAGTCCTAAACACATCCAGGGATGGTGACTCCACCACCTCCCTGGGCAGCCTATTCCAGTGTCTGACCACTCTTTCTGGGAAGAATTTTTTCCTAATGTCCAGCCTAAACCTACCCTGCTGCAGCTTGAACCCATTTCCTCTTGTTCTATCACTAATTACCCGTGAGAAGAGACCAGCACCAACCTCTCTACAATGTCCTTTCAAGTAGTTGTAGAGAGCGATGAGGTCTCCCCTCAGCCTCCTCTTCCTCAAACTAAACAGTCCCAGCTCCTTCCATCGCTCCTCATAAGATTTATTCTCCAGGCCCTCCACCAGCTTCGTTGCCCTCCTCTGCACTCGCTCCAGCACCTCGATATCTCTCTCGTATTGAGGTGCCCAGAACTGGACACAATACTCAAGGTGTGGCCTCAGCAGTGCTGAGTGCAGGGGGACAATCACCTCCCAGCTTCTGCTGGTCACACTATTTCTAATACAAGCCAGGATGGCATTGGCCCTCTTGGCCACCTGGGCACACTGCTGGCTCATGTTCAGCCGCTTGTCAGTTAGAACCCCCAGGTCCTTTTCTGCCAGGCAGCTCTCCAGCCACACTGCCCCAAGCCTGTAGTGATGCAGGGGGTTGTTGTGGCCCAAGTGCAGGACCCAGCACTTGGCCTTGTTGAAGCACATTCCATTAGCGTTGGCCCATCAATCCAATCTATCCCAGTCTCTCTGTAGAGCCTCCCTATCCTCATGCAGATCAACACTCCCGCTTAGCTTCGTGTCATCTGCAAACTTGCTGATGATACACTCTGTGTCCTTATCAAGGTCATCAATAAAGACGTTAAACAGAAATGGTCCCAACACTGAGCCCTGAGGGACACCACTTGTGACCGGCCGCCAGCTGGATTTAGCTCCATTGACCACCACTCTTTGGGACCGCCCAACCAGCCAGTGCTTGATCCAGCAGATCGTATGCTCATCCAGGCCATGAGCCGCCAGTTTTCCCATGGGAATTCTATGGGGAACAATGTCAAGCATCCAAAAGGTTCTCAAAGTAAAACCAACTGCCAGGCTTCCCAGCTTTCCTGCAGAGGTGGCCGAGATCACCATTGGCCACATTAGCACCACATAAATGTTCACGGGACAGTTCCTTCGATGTCCTGTGTCGAAATGATGACAAAAATATTCTGCCTTATCAAAATATTATGCCTTATCAATGTCCTTGCCTTTCCCAGCAACGCCTTTTGTGAGAAATGCTATCGTCTTCGTGTGCAGGGGTTTCTAGAGACTCCAGACTTCTCTCAAATGTGGTAGATCACAGGGGAACTATGGCTTTGCTTAGAGAAGACTTTCGTAATGTCCATGAAGAAGCCTAGGGCTCAGATCGTGGTGCGTATATCACTGCTATCACCAATGAGGGAGTGCAGAATAGATCTGCTCCGCCGCAGCTTCAGGACACTTGCACTGGGGAAGTTTGGTTACTTCCTACAGAACTGACATAATCTGAAAGAAGATGTGGGCAGATATTAAAAAAAAAAGTCACAGGCCTGCTTCAAGTTTGCGCTGGGGGAAATGTAGATTCACCAGCTGTAGGGTGCGGTTGATTTCAGAGGCATAAAAGTGCTCTCAATGACCATCTCCAGCACATCTTTGTTTCTGGGACCCTCTACTGGTGAATGGATGAGGGTGGCCATGTCTGCTGTTCACACTGGGCATGGGATGTTCCTAAACAGCACTGCAACAACTACTGCCCGAGAAAACCCCTCTTCTGTTACCCTGACTATTCATGGAATCACAGAATGGTTTGGGTGGGAAGGGACCTTAAAGATCATCTAGTGCCACCCCCTGCCCTGGGCAGGGACACCTCCCACCAGCCCAGCTTGCTCCAAGCCCCGGCCAACCTGGCCTTGAACCCCTCCAGGGATGGGGCAGCCACAGCTTCTCTGGGCAACCTGGGCCAGGGGCTCACCGCCCTCACAGCCAAGAATTTCTGCCCGAGATCTCAGCTCCATCTCCCCTCTTGCAGTGGAAACCCCTTCCCCCTCGTCCCGTGGCTCCCCTCCCTCATCCAGAGTCCCTCCCCAGCTTTCCTGGAGCCCCTTGAGGGACTGGAAGGATAGAAGAAGAAGATAGGAAGAAGATATCTCAGCTGAGGAATTGACAGATATCTGATATCTGATACGGAATTAGCTCTTGCCTTCGGATAACGCCTCATCTTGTGCCTCCTCCCTGCTCCCTGCCCCCAGCTTTGAAGAAGTCTGTTTTCTCCACAATCACTGAAGATTCCCTGTTTACTCGTTATAAGGCTGGCAGTTACTTAAGTTACTTAAGTTGCTTAAGAATCAGTTACTTAAGAATCTAAGTACTTGTATAAAAAATACTAAAGAATACTTTTAAAATGACCCATGATTTTATAACAATACCTATATAGCTATATATATATATGTCACTGCCCATGGCAGGGGGGGTTGGAACTAGGTGATCTTTAAGGTCCCTTCCAACCCTAACAATTCTGTGATACTATGATTCTATGATATCCAACAATGTGTATATAAAACATAGTATTGGACTCTATGATTTTAAGTGTCTTTTCCAACCTAAATGAGTCTATGATTCTATATATTTACAACATATATATTATTATAATATTGCATTTGTGATGTAATATATATTGTAATTGTATTACAATATATACTAAAAGCACAAATCCAGGCTGGGCGGAGAATGGCTGGAGAGCAGCCCTGAGGAGAAGGACTTGGGGGTGTTGGTGGATGAGAAGCTCAACATGAGCCAGCACCGTGCGCTGGCAGCCCAGAAACCCCCCCGCAGCCTGGGCTGCATCCCCAGCAGCGTGGGCAGCAGGGCGAGGGGGGGGATTCTGCCCCTCTGCTCCGCTCGGGGGAGACCCCCCTGCAGTGCTGCCTCCAGCTCTGGGGCCTCAGCACAGGAGAGACACGGAGCTGTTGGAGCGGGGCCAGAGGAGGCCCCGGAGATGCTGGGAGGGCTGGAGCCCCTCTGCTGGGAGGACGGGCTGAGAGAGTTGGGGGGTTCAGCCTGGAGAAGAGAAATCTCCGTGGAGACCTTGGAGCCCCTTCCAGTCCCTCAAGGGGCTCCAGGAAAGCTGGGGAGGACTCTGGATGAGGGAGGGGAGCCATGGGACGAGGGGGAAGGGGTTTCCACTGCAAGAGGGGAGATTGAGCTGAGATCTCGGGCAGAAATTCTTGGCTGTGAGGGCAGTGAGCCCCTGGCCCAGGTTGCCCAGAGAAGCTGTGGCTGCCCCATCCCTGGAGGGGTTCAAGGCCAGGTTGGCCGGGGCTTGGAGCAAGCTGGGCTGGTGGGAGGTGTCCCTGCCCAGGGCAGGGGGTGGGAACAAGATGATCTTTCAGGTCCCTTCCCACCCAAACCATTCCGTAATTCCATGATTCTCTGATCTTTCCTTGCCAAATTAAGCCTTGCGTTGTGCCTTGTGGCTGTGTCAGTGCCCATCACCACATGGGGTTCTGTCTTGCTTAAATACATCCATGGGGCAGGACAGTGAAGATCCCGTATGCTCCTACCTTCTCTGCAGATTTTTCTTGCTGGCTGAAACTATGAAGAAAAGCCCACAAAATAAGTTTTAAATGGATTTTTTTTTTCCCCTAGAGTGGCTGGCCCAAATTACCGAAACCCATGTGGCAAAATCTTAGGGAAGACCCCAAAAAAGTGTAAGATGAAGAACCACAGCTTGAATTTGCAAAACGCCAGGCAGAATAAGGACTGGAGGTGGGCATAAGGGATTAAAGTCCTTGCTGTCCTGGGGAAACTGAGACATTACAAACAGTGATTGCTGATATTCCAGCAGAGAAACACGTGGTTTTATTTGCGCATTTCAGGTTGAGTCTGAAATGCCTCTACAAATACAGTGTTGCTGGATTTTCCCTAAAAGCTCCAAATTGGCAGGAAAGTAAATGAGGTTTTAAAATCTCTTTCCTTCCAGAAACTTGCGACTGGTGGAGGTTTGGTCCGTGACACCGGTGCTTGTGTTGGGTTGGTCGGTTCCATCCTTACACCCTCGCTTTGCTGCTCCTGCTGACGGGTTTTGTCTGACATAATTTTGATGTTTCTAAGCTAGTTGTTTTCTACCTAAGCTTGAGCAGTTCCCGGTCAAATTTATGCGTGTTTTCTGACCAGATATACTGAGAAACGTGGGAAATAGACCTTAAAGCACCTAACAGCTTTGAAAAGAATAAAATCATTAGTTTACCCTGCGTTGCAAAGCCAGTAGCAGTTTTTGCTGTTCTAATTTACCTGACGTTTGTCACAGCATTCACTTCTGTAATAAGAAGCTCCTGGTTTGAGCAAGCAGCTGGAGGAGAAGCCCCAACCTCCTTGGAGGCATGTCTGTAAGTAAATAACGCCATACCATCTTGGTACGAGAGTTTCTTATTCCGGTCATTTTCTCTAGCTTAAGAGACACAGAATTAAAGGAAATTAGGGGGGAAAAGGACGCTGTTTTCCGCTACTCCTCAACCTCTGGACATTGTGGAGCTCTGCATCGAGGGGAAATACGCCTCTTGTAGACACTTTTAAAACAATTCGCAGTTTTCTCTCAACATTAATGCTTCCATCTCGTCTCCTCTGTTAATCAGCTAACCTACCTGCTTCACAGGGGTGCCCCAAGAATAGGTTCATTAATGTTTCCAGAATACTTGGAAACCCTTCTGAGCACAATGGGAGAGATTAGGCTCCCTTTCTCGCCTTTTTTTTTTCTTCTTTTATACTTTCCTTCCTCCCCTTTTTCAGCTCTTTCAGCAATGACCCACTACTTCCTTAAAAGTTCAAATTCCCAGTCCCCAATCATTCAAGGTGCTAGGACTCTGAACTTTGTCCCATAAAATTAATTACTCAAATTTTAAGGATACCTAGGATGTAAGGGTGTCTGCTTTGTAAGGAGACCTGGTTAATGGCTTTTTAGCATAAAAAACAAGAAAAAGACACAGGAACAGTAATGAATTGACCACACGAAAGTAATGGGGACATTAGCAAAGACCAGAGCTCTCAGGTCGCTGATGGAAAATAAGGTTTTTTTGGGTCTCCTGAAGAAGGAACCAAACTTCCAATGTGATATTTGAGAGGGAATGTAGGATTGTGTAAAAGTTATTGTGGGACGTTTTAAGGCAAATGTGGGGACGTGCAAAGCTTTGTGTGGGATGGTGGGGGGTGGGACCAAAGGCGGGGAGAGATTAACGTGGATCGGGGAGGAACAAGTAGGGGGAAATGGAGAAGAGGGGGGACAACAATGAAAAGGGTCTCCTGATGGTTGAGCCCCATGCCTGATTGAGAAGAGTGGTTGGAGACACCAGAGGTCTGGGGGCTGTAGGTAGTAGGATTTGAGTTATTCTTTCCAGCAAGGTGCAGGATGTTCAGCCCAAATCTGGGTAAAACATACATGCCAATGGCTCTACACGGGAAATGTCAGTGCAAAGGCTAAGTTTTGACAAAGTGACAGAAGCTTTGTACAAATAACGATTACACAAAACGCAAACAAGAATTTCCATTGGAAAAAACAAACTTTCCAAAGTTCATGGATCCTGGAATTAGAGCTGCAAAGATACCAACACGCAAGTGCTTCAGAATCACAGAATCCCAGACTGGAAAGGGTTGGAAGGGACCTCTGGAGACCATCCAATCCAACCCCCTGCCAGAGCAGGGTCACCCAGAGCAGGTTGCACAGGAACATGTCCAGGCGGGGTTGGAATGTCTCCAGACTCCATTGAGCTGCTCTCCAGCAGGTCAGCCCCAACCTGTCCTGGTGCAGGGGGTTGTTCCTCCCCAGGGGCAGGACCCTACACTTGCCCGTGTTGAACTCCATCGGGTTCCTCTCCACTCAACTCTCCACCTGCCCAGGTCTGGCTGGATGGTGGCACGGCCTTCTGGGGTGTCACCCACCCCTCCCAGCTTTGTGTCACCAGCAAATGTGCTGAGGGTGCCCTCTGTCCCCTCACCCAGGTCGTTGACTTCAGGATAAATAGAAGAAGTGGAAACCAGTCATTTTTAAAGACATTGTATTATCAGCAGTCCTTGGAGGCAGTACTTGTACTCCTTGTACACAAGGCACCTTTTCTGAGAGATACGTTTTCATGTGTGGTAATTGTAAACAACCAGAGCAAGAGGAGGGGATGCAGTAACCTGTACATCTGTGGGAAGCGTCAGAACACAGCTATGAAGAAGCCAAAAGCAAGCATCACTTGGAGAAAGCAGAGGAAAATAAATGAAGAGTTATACTGTGACCAGTGGAGCCAAGGAAGCCAACTTTTGTGGGAGAAGTGATGTTTCTTGTATGTCAAAAAAGCCATTGAGGTGCTAGAACATGTCCAGAGAAGGGCAATGGAGCTGGTGAGGGGTCTGGAGCACAAGTCTTGTGAAGAGCGGCTGAGGGAGCTGGGGGTGTTCAGCCTGGAGAAAAGGAGGCTGAGGGGAGACCTTCTCGCTCTCTGCAACTCCCTGAAAGGAGGGGGTAGCCAGGGGGGTTCGGTCTCTTCTCCCAGGGAACAGGTGATAGGACAAGAGGAAATGGCCTCAAGTTGCACCAGGGCAGGTTTAGGATGGATATTAGGAAAAAATTTACACCGAAAGGGTTGTCAAGCATTGGAAGAAGCTGCCCAGGGCAGTGGTGGAGTCACCATCCCTGGATGGATTTAAAATCCAGGCAGACGTGGTGCTGAGGGACATGGGTTAGTGGTGGGTTTGTCAGTGTTGGGTTGATGTTTGGACTCGATGATGTGGAAGGTCTCTTCCAACCTGGGCAATTCTATGATTCTATATTTCCACCACGCTGATGACAATCTGCAGCTTCATGCACTTGTAGACCCGGAAGATGGCTAGAGCTTCCATCCCTTGCCGCTCATGGGGCGTGCAATGACCTTGGGCACCGTGCGTTATTTGTGCAAGAAACGCTTTCTTGCTAAAGCTGAAAGAGCCAAGCATTTATTTTCATGCATTGTATTAATTTAATGGAGCATTCTGGGTTGCTCATTTTCGAGTGCCTCATGGCTTGTGCACCGGTGCCTTGTTGGTGTATTCACACAGAAGCAGCAGCAGATGAAAACTCATGTCCTGTTTTGGAGGACTCGGAACAAGGAGAGGATAAAGAGAAAGGGAGGTTGTAATGAGCTGCCAGAAAGCATTTTGTAGCAATAATGCATATTCCAAATCAACCGTTTTATAGGGATGATTTCAAAATTATTCCTAAACTCATGTTTGAAGCCATTTTTTAACGGTTGAAGTGGGTTTTATGGCATTGAGGAAGACATCGGTTCATGGCAGAGTAGCTGCAGTCAGGCAGGGATCATTCCTCTCTTTCCCAGAGTAGCGGGTTAAAGAGAAAACCAGCGGAGCAGAACGGCAATCATAATTACCGTCTCATTAAAACTCACCGTGTTCAGGAGGCTGCTTATGAAAATGAGCAGATGTAGCATCAGGGTTTCGTTGTAGTTGTTAACTTTCAACTGAAAGGGGAGAAGGGCTAAATTACAACACCGGTTGGACTACCTCCGATATGACACAATGGCCGGAGTGTGGTGATAATTTCTGATGCTTAACCAGCTCTTTTTTGCTCATTATCAGAGCCAGCTCCAAGCGTTTGGTGGACACAGGCAGGCTCTGAAGACCAGGGACCTCCTGGAAGCGAACAAATCACGCTGCAGTTATTGAGGTACGTTCCGGAGCTTAAAAGCTTACGCCGAATTACAAAATCCAAGGTGGCGTTACTCAAACTAATCCAGAATTTCCCTTAAGTACGAGAACACAGAGCAATTATGCATCAGAGAAGGATTAATGAGCGTGACGAGTAATCACGGGGAGAACAGAGCAATTGAAAGAGAGAAAACAGCTGTAAGTGCGGTTTTCTTGGTAGCAGGGGGATTACCTGGCATTGCTCATGTTAAACCAGCTCATTATGAGCTGCGGACTTTTGCATGTGCTCAGGCCACTTTTTCGTCGGTAATTTGGCACCACAAAAACTGCGTCAAAGGGAGACTTGAGTGGGGTCAACGCCAGCTGCCTGCATCAAGCAGCTCAGTGCTCGAAACCAGGAGGGTGAACAGATAATTGCAGTTAGAAACTGGTCCCGAACTGAAGTTGTTCAAGCCACGTGAAAGCTGCTAAGATAAGTGGCCAGCAGGTCGAGGGAGGTGATTCTGCCCCACTACTCTGCTCTGGCGAGACCCCCCCTGGAGTACTGCGTCCAGCTCTGGAGTCCTCAGCACAAGAAGGACATGGACCTGTTGGAGCGGGACCAGAGGATGCCCTGGAGATGCTGGGAGGGCTGGAGCCCCTCTGCTGGGAGGACGGGCTGAGAGAGTTGGGGGGTTCAGCCTGGAGAAGAGAAGGCTCCAGGGAGACCTTGGAGCCCCTTCCAGTCCCTCAAGGGGCTCCAGGAAAGCTGGGGAGGGACTCTGGATGAGGGAGGGGAGCCATGGGACGAGGGGGAAGGGTTTTCCACTGCAAGAGGGGAGATTGGGCTGAGATCTCGGGCAGAAATTCTTGGCTGTGAGGGTGGTGAGCCCCTGGCCCAGGTTGCCCAGAGAAGCTGTGGCTGCCCCATCCCTGGAGGGGTTCAAGGCCAGGTTGGCTGGGGCTTGGAGCAAGCTGGGCTGGTGGGAGGTGTCCCTGCCCAGGGCAGGGGGGTGGAACTGGATGATCTTTAAGGACCCTTCCAAATCAAACCATTCTCTGATTCTCTGATTCTATGAATTCTTACTTAGTTTTGCTTCATTTTACCCAGCACACCTGTGCAATACAGCAAATGGGAGAGTGCCCAATGGTAGACCCAGCCAGCGAGAGGCACCACGTACTAGGATCCAGCAGCCTCTGGAAAGAAGGTTTTTCATTTCTTGCCTGTGCCCTTTGCACATTTACCTCTGCATGGGCAGCTCCATAGTTAAAATCTGCTGTAGGTGTGATGCGCTCAGTTTTGGGCTTGAGTAGAGCTCATTGACTTCTGCAATTTTGTACATCCAGCACATTAATTGCTGGTAGCAACTGGTTGATGGGAAATCTGGGGGGGTTATTCTTCTCCTCTGAGCAGGTATCGCTCATTGGCAGCAACGTCCCGTCTCCGACGGGGTGAGCACGCAGTGAGACTGTGAGAACATTCAAGATCAGCAGATTTGCTCAAGTAACGAGGAGAAAAAGCAGCTGACCCTACAAAAACCTGGCTGGAAGCTCTGGCGTTGGCTGAGGATGGGGTAAGGAAGACACGTTAGCTTTTCTCTTGAGTAGTTCCCAGGTGTTTTGGTGGTAGAAGAGAAGAGGAGGAGTTTCTATCTCTCAGAGAGACAGCTATCTAAATGGTTTGGCTGTTGCAGAAGTATGCATGGCTGAAAAAAATGCTGTTGCTCGAGTCATGTTAAGCACGGGGACTCATCTCTTTTCACTGTTGAACAAATACCACTTTATTATTATTATGAATTATCCTCTTTGCCTGGCAGGTTCTCAGTAAATTCAGCGAAACCGTAGCAGTTTATAAAACTGTATTTCCGCCGTGGGAGCTGATAAGTAATTCTGTCATCTAAATGCTTCATATTATTACAGGAGGCAGCATCTCTGAATGTCACTCTTTATTTCTTTCACCGAATGCAATCGCAGTACGCTGGCATAGGCCAGACTCTCGCTATAAATAATCCACACTCCTAGGTACAAAAATAACACACTATCTCATCTCTTTTGAAAGCAGGAACAGCAACGACAAAAGTCCTCACAAGCTCGAAAAGCATTCACAAATCAAAGCAAATAGAGTATTTTTCTAACCAAGGTGTTTCTGAAAACAACTGCATCAGTAATGTCCAATATCGAGTGATGTCAGAACAAACTAATTTCCTTTGATAACATAGAAACTGTGCTTCTGAACAGAAGAGAACCAGCAGATGTGTGCATTTTGACATTGCTAAGGGTTTTTTTTTCATGTAATTTAAGGAAATCAGGGCAGTAGAGTTCAAATTTGCTTACTATGAGGTGAATACTAACTAGAGGCACAGAGAGCGTGGTTGCTGATCTTTATTGCCAAGATGTAAAGATGCATGAAATGAAGTCCCAAGGGAGTCAGACCCGGCACAGAAACTGTTCAAGATCTATCCCAGCAACCCGCGGTTATCACAGCGTGCTGGCAGATTTGCGAACAACTCCATCAGAGAAGTACGGTGAACTGTGATGTGACTCGAAATTATGCTGCTGCTCAGTGAAGAAAAAGAAAAGCGAACAAATAGGATGCAGGAGCAGGGGTAGCATCAGTAAAGGCAGGTGACATAACCTTCCCCCTTACTCTGCTCACAACACGTTGGCAAAAAGGACTGCTGGGAGAGAACCATAGAATCACAGAATCATTTAGGTTGGAAAAGACCCTTGGGATCATCGAGTCCAACCATCATCTCCACTCTACAAAGTTCTCCCTTACACCATATCCCCTAACACCACATCTAAACGAGTCTTAAACACATCCAGGGATGGTGACTCCACCACCTCCCTGGGCAGCCTATTCCAGTGTCTGACCACTCTTTCTGGGAAGAATTTTTTCCTAATGTCCAGCCTAAACCTACCCTGCTGCAGCTTGAACCCATTCCCTCTTGTTCTATCGCTAATGACCTGTGAGAAGAGACCAGCACCAACCTCTCTACAATGTCCTTTCAAGTAGTTGTAGAGAGCGATGAGGTCTCCCCTCAGCCTCCTCTTCCTCAAACTAAACAGTCCCAGCTCCTTCCATCGCTCCTCATAAGATTTATTCTCCAGGTCCTTCACCAGCTTCGTTGCCCTCCTCTGCACTCGCTCCAGCACCTCGATGTCTCTCTCGTATTGAGGTGCCCAGAACTGGACACAATACTCAAGGTGTGGCCTCAGCAGTGCTGAGTGCAGGGGGACAATCACCTCCCTCCTTCTGCTGGTCACACTATTTCTAATACAAGCCAGGATGGCATTGGCCCTCTTGGCCACCTGGGCACACTGCTGGCTCATGTTCAGCCGCTTGTCAGTTAGAACCCCCAGGTCCTTTTCTGCCAGGCAGCTCTCCAGCCGCACTGCCCCAAGCCTGTAGCGATGCATGGGGTTGTTGTGGCCCAAGTGCAGGACCCGGCACTTGGCCTTGTTGAAGCTCATACCGTTAGCATTGGCCCATCGGTCCAATCTATCCAAGTCTCTCTGTAGAGCCTCCCTATCCTCATGCAGATCAACACTCCTGCTTAGCTTCGTGTCATCTGCAAACTTGCTGATGATACACTCTGTGTCCTTATCAAGGTCATCAATAAAGACGTTAAACAGAAATGGTCCCAACACTGAGCCCTGAGGGACACCACTTGTGACCGGCCGCCAGCTGGATTTAGCTCCATTGACCACCACTCTTTGGGACCACCCACCCAGCCAGTGCTTGATCCAGCAGATCGTATGCTCATCCAGGCCATGAGCCGCCAGTTTTCCCATGAGAATTCTATGCGGAACAGTGTCAAATGCTTTTTGAAAGTCTAGGTAGACAATGTCCACAGTCTGTCCCTTATCCAATAATCGGATCATCTTGTCATAGAAGGAAATCAGGTTCCTTTTGAAAGGATGGAACTTATGAAAGGACCTGCCTTTCATAAACCCATGCTGACTAGGCCTGATCCCCTGCTTGTTCGTTATATGACTTGTGATGGCACTCAAGATGATCTGCTCCATGACCTTCCCTGCTACAGAGGTCAGACTGACA
The DNA here is from genome assembly GCF_964199755.1 of Larus michahellis. NCBI lineage: Eukaryota > Metazoa > Chordata > Aves > Charadriiformes > Laridae > Larus > Larus michahellis. Next base: position 214,238,973 of record NC_133896.1, read on the forward strand.
GGTCTATAGGCACCCACTAATGTCCGCGAATACTCGCGCCTCCATGTTCCTCTGTGAAAGGCAGCACAGACAGAGCCACCAGAAGGTTTTCAGAGGTTTCTCTAGAAAAGAGGAATTACATCCTCAGGGCATCTATTTCTGACACATTAATAAGGAAGATTCAGACATCGCAGGAGGTTGCCCACAGGGGTTGTGTGGTCTCCATCCTCGGATGTCTTCAAGACCCAACTGGGTTAAGCCCTGAGCAACCTGGTTTGCCCTCAGAGATGACCCTGCGTGGAGGAGGCTGGACCTGAGACCTCCTGAAGTCCCTTCCAACCTGGATCACCCTATGATCCTACGAGATGGAGCTCAAGACTGCTCAGAGGGGCTGAGAGCACCCACATCCCTGAGCATACCCCACCCACCAGGCTGTGTCCTCCCCAGGCTCTTCAGTTGGACAGTCCTAGAGGAGGAGAGTCTGGAGGGAAGTGCCCTGGATGCAGATCCCTGGTCCACAAGTCTACACTTCCTCCTACATCTCTTTAAAAAAAAGCGGTTCTTGCTCCCCATCTCCAGAAATACCACCTCTCATTTTCTGATAATTGACTATATGGCACGGCCTCTTCAGTACAGAATCACAGAATCACAGAATGGTTTGGGTTGGAAGGGACCTTAAAGATCATCCAGTTCCAAGCCCCCTGCCCTGGGCAGGGACACCTCCCACCAGCCCAGCTTGCTCCAAGCCCTGGCCAACCTGGCCTTGAACCCCTCCAGGGATGGGGCAGCCACAGCTTCTCTGGGCAACCTGGGCCAGGGGCTCACCGCCCTCACAGCCAAGAATTTCTGCCTCAGATCTCAGCCCAATCTCCCCTCTTGCAGTGGAAACCCCTTCCCCCTCGTCCCATGGCTCCCCTCCCTCATCCAGAGTCCCTCCCCATCCTTCCTGTAGGCCCCCTTTAGGGACTGGAAGGCTGCTATAAGGTCTCCGCGGAGCCTTCTCTTCTCCAGGCTGAACAACTCCAGATCTCTCAGCGTCTCCTCATAGGAGAGGTGCTCCAGCCCTCTGATCATCTTCATGGCCCTCGTCTGGACCCGCTCCAACAGCTCCACGTCCTTCTTAGGCTGAGGGCTCCAGAGCTGGACACAGTACTCCAGGTGGGGGTCTCATCAGAGCAGAGCAGAGCAGAGGGGCAGAATCACCTCCCTCAACCTGCTGGCCACAGTTCTCCCGATGCAGCCCAGGCTGCGGGGGGGTTTCTGGGCTGCAAGTGCACATTGCCTGCTCATGTTGAGCTTCTCGTCCACCAGCACCCCCAAGTCCTTCTCCTCAGGGCTGCTCTCAAGCTGCTCTCTCAGTACACACCACCCATCTCTATTTCTGGAGAAGATTGAAGGTTTGGGTTTGATAGCGTTGCAGAGTGATAACGCAAGAAGAGGAACTGCTGAGCAGCGCACAGTGCATTTAAATATAGAATCACAGAATCATAGAACGCGTTGGGTTGGAAGGGACCTTTAAAGGCCATCTAGTCCCACCCCCCTGCAGTGAGCAGGGACATCTTCAACTAGATCAGGTTGCTCAGAGCCTCATCAAGCCTGGCCTTGAATGTCTCCGGGGATGGGGCCTCCACCACCTCTCTGGGCAACCTGGGCCAGTGTCTCACCACCCTCAGTGTAAAGAACTTCTTCCTAATGTCTGATCCAAACCTGCCCTGCTCTAGTTTAAACCATTGTCCCTAGTCCTATCGCTACATGCCCTTAATCTTCAGAGGAGAGATTACGCTGCTATTCCTTTCCATTTGACTAATATTATAAAGTGAGTAAGTTCTACAGGAGGAACTTCAAGAAGGATGTTGGTGATGGCCATGGGTGACCACCACTTTAATGCCGTGTTTTGGGAAATCTGATGTGCCGGAGACTGTTATGGTCGCACGGATATGTTCTCTGTCTCGTGTTCAGAGCTTGCACTACCAGAAATAAACACAACCCAGACATGGAGCGTGTCTGAACCAGAAAGTTTCTTGAGCAGTGCTTGTCTAGTTTATTGTCTTTAAAGTAAGTCTTTGATCTGTCTCGGCGTGTCCAACCTGCTACCTGCTGCCAGAAGAATATAAAGCTCATTATTTGGCCAAAAAAATTAATTTTTTCATGTTCTTTGCCTTTAAAATCTATAGTGGAGATGCTGTAAAAACTGTAATGCCCCCCCTGCCAATAATCTCAGTTGTGTTTGAAGATTTGGATTTTAGTAGCGGGATGCAGCAGGAAGCAGCGCACGCGGGAGTGATGGTACCTGCTTTAAAAAGGGAGAGAAATGCCCAGCCCAGTTAATTTGGGACTGAAGTCCCAGTTTTCCCCTGGGAAGAACCCTGCCTGATCCTGAAGCGTGTGCGGAGGGAGACGACAGATCCTGGGGAGCCTTCCACAAACCCCTCGTCCTGCGAGGTGCAAACGTGGCTACAGGCTGTGGGAAAAGCTCCCCAAAAAACCCCTGCATCAGTAAAGGGAGACACAAAACCTCCCCAGATCCACCCTTCACCACTTCGGAAGGGAAGGCAGAGAAGGTAAGCAGTGAAAAAAGCAGGAGCCTGAGAGCTCATCGTTGGATAACGATGAATTTTCAGAGTGGGTAATTTTCGATTTCTCGATTTTTCTTTTGATGAAGTAAAATTATTTTAAAAACTATACAAGTTTGAGAGGGAAATCAAGTGTGCTGCTGGATCTGAAATGGTTTTTCCAGTTTTTATCAGTCTCTGTACGGTTTCCCTCCTTTTTTTTTAAACAAATGCTGTAAAAATAATTATTTTTTTAGAAACAGAAAGCCATCCCTTGCTTACATCCACTGGTATGTTTGGATGAGCCTGCGAGGAGGAGGAGGGTCATTTAGTTCTGCCCGTTTGTGCATCCTTGACAGACATCTAAATTTACCTGAATATACAGAAACTCAGTTACCAGGTCTCTCTCCGGACCGTATGTGAAAACCGGGATGTCCTTGGCTATCAAATTTCTGAAAAGCAAAGCAGAAATCCTCGGTGTGGATTAATTAATTCCCCATAATCACCCCGTGCAAAAAAAAAAACAGCAGAGGAAGGAAAACTGGGGAAGAGTCTTACTTTGCCTGTGTCAGATGGACGATGTGGTGGTTCCCTTCTGCCGTTATGAAATGGGACATGTCCCCCTGGAATGGCCCAGGCACTGATTAATTTCAGAAATTAATCCGACAGTGGAAACATGATTTACGGGCTAATTTTGGCTGGGAAGCCAGCGCTGTCTCTTCACCCCACTCTCCCTGCGGCACCCACCCAGGAACCCTGATGTGGTCATGGTCAACTCGTGGTCAAAAAAGCATTTCCTAAAAAGCAAATGACCTCTGTGAAGGTCCTGTCCTTTGCCACCAGCCACCTGGGCATTGTTACCTCGGAGGAGACGATTCTTGATGCTTCGGTGCAATCTGAAAGAGGCTCTGCATGTAGGGAAAAAGGCCATTAATCACACCGGGCAGTGAAGGATTTCCCACCCCTGCAGTGCAAAAGGAGGATTTAAAGCGAAGGCTTGAAAAATTTCGTGTGTTTAAATTTTGAGAGTCCATCTGTCTTCAAGAGAGAGGTATAAAGGAGGTGGTTGAGCAGCTCTCTGCTGTCAATGCTGGTTTCTAATGAAGGTTAGCGTACAAGAAACTGCAGAGAAGATTTTTTTAAAAAGGGGAAAAATGAGCTGACGTCAGTAATTGCAAGATGCTGAGCCCAGCATGCATCCCCTTGCTTGCGTCCCCAGCCCATGGTCCCCAGCCCATGTCCCTCCATGCTTGTCCCCATCCTGCCTGTGTCTTGTAGCCTACATCCCCCCGCCTTACCCTTGCCCTTACATCCACCATCATCATCCTCCACCCATGTGCCCCAGGCTGCATCCCCCAGCCCACGTCCTCCACCCTGCCTTCCCCTAACCAAGGTCCCCAAGCCCACGCCCCCCAGCGCACGTTCCCTGGCCCATGTCCCCAGCTTGCATCCCCCATCCCGTATCCCTCCACCTATTGGCCCAAATGCCCCCCACCCACATCCCCCCATGCAAGTCCCCCATCCCACATCACCCCCCACATCCCCCTGCCCGCTTCCCATCCCACCTCCCTCCACCCACATCCCCCCATGCCCCTCCACCCTGCCCTTTGGGGTACCCCAGCCCTGCTCCATCCTCCTGTCTCCCTGCCCTTCACCTGGAGGCCATGACCCACATGCCCCTTAGGGGTGGGCAGAACCCCAGCCCCAGCCCTGTGTCCCTCCAGGCCAGGAGAGCACTCTGGGGACATTCCATTAGCACAGCCCCACCTCCTTGATGTCACCCTGTCTCCATCCCCACCACCTTGTTCGCCCGTGGCTCCATCCCACCATCCTGGCAGCTGCCCAGCCCCACTCCTCATCTCCCTTGGCCCCATCTCCCTTGGTGGCCCCCAACTGCCACCAGACCCTCCAGCCTTGAGCAGCACCCAAGCCCCTGCTCTTGCCCTCATCCAGCTCCACTCCTGCACAACCAGCTAGCACTGGTGCCCCTCCATGTCCTGTCCTGACCTGGATCCATCCTTCTCCCGCCCCAACCCCTCATCCCGCTACCACCCAGCCCTGATATGCCATCCTCCACCTGCCACCTGGGCTCCATCTGCCACCTCACACCAACCCAACCCAATCTATGTGCTATCCCTCTCCTCCTCTTCTCTCCCTTTCCCTCACTTCTCCAACTGCCAACCACGTCATGCCATGCCATGCCATTTCATTCCATGCCATGTCATGCCACCCCACCCCTTCACCAATTGCCACCCATCCTTTCCCACCCATCTAATCCCATCCCATCCCCATGCCATGCCATGCCGTCCCCATCCCATCCCATCCCATCCCCATCCCCATCCCATCCCATCCCCATGCCATGCCATGCCGTCCCCATCCCATCCTGTCCCATCCACATCCCCATCCCATCCCATCCCATCCCATCCCATCCCATCCCATCCCATCCCATCCCATTCTTCTTTTCTCTCTCTTGCAGAAGCATGACAAACGACAGGGAACTCAAAACAGTTCCCAGCTGTCTCCCCTTTAATTTCTACTCTTGTGAATGTCTTCTCTATTAACAAGGTATTTATTTACAGGAGACGTTTTCTTTTAACCCATGGTAACTTTGTTCTGGTTTTGGATTTTTTTTTGGAGATTAAAAGACAGAAAGTAAGGACTATTCAAGCATAAAGGAGGAGGAACCATGTACAGAGACTGCTGGAGGGGATGGAGTAATGTTGTCAGGCTTCTGTAGATCTTCAAAACAGAAATGCTAGATAATTTGCAAAACATAACAACCAAACATAGCTAAGCTTAAATTAAGCAAAACAGAGCTGTCAGAGGAAGAATCAAAGGAAATGGCTGCTGTGAGAAGCTGTAGCAGCAGTGACTCTTCCCGGGATTAGAACACTCTGGTGAGGGTAGCCAGGAGGTACGAAATAGGGTTGAAGTTAGATCTCATCCAACAAAGAAAGGGTGATAAATTTGGTACAAGAACATTGTGGCTTTGTGCATGAGATGAAGTAAGAAAGCATCATTGCCCCAAGGCACTGAGCTCACGCTGAGGATCCCAGGTTGGGGCAGAAGCCCCCAACTTCCCTACAAAATAAAACCTTGCTCAAGGAGCTGCTCGTCTTTGAGTGATTCATAACATCTTTGTTTGAATGACCCACAGTCAGCAAATCCAATAGTTTGCATGCCAAGGGCTTCATCGCTTTCCCAAGGTGTTGTTTTAAATTCACCTTCATCCTCCTTCCTTAGCAATGAAGTTGATAAACGTTAGCGAGTATAATTTACATAGAAGTTGGGCAGCTACTCCTAAAACCGTAAATGATACTATGAATAAGAAACGTATTTCACCAAAGAAAGTGTCCTTGCATTTCCACCTCTCCAGCCTGTGACCGAAGGGAATATTGCATTTTAATCCGTAAAGCAGATTGCAAAGTCAAACCAGCACAGATGCATCTATCAAGCCGAGGAAAGCCAACGATGACACCCTTTAAATACACCCAAGCACAAAGTACCATGGAGACTTACCAGATTCAGGTTTGACCAGAAAACCCTATTTCGACGTATCTGTGCACACATGTTGGGAAGACCAGAAGCTTCCTGGAGGCAAATGAATAAAATGACTGTTATGGACAGGAAATCCAAGGGCTGAGAAGCGCGCAAAGTGGCACAAAGGCAGTATAAGCCCATATCTTACTCACAAAGCTCGAACCCCCCAAGGAATTAGGAGTCACATAGTTTTGCAGAGCAGTAATTCCCTGGCCTGGATGGTGACGTGCAGTGGGATTGCAACCACATCAAGTATCTCCCCCAGCAGCTACAGAATCACAGAATCACAGGGTGGCTGAAGTGGGAAGGGCTCTCTGGAGGCCATCTGGTCCAACCCCCTGCTCAAGCAGGGCCACCTAGAGCCACATGCCCACGACCACTTCAAGATGGCTTTTGAATATCTCCAAGGATGGTGACTCCACAACCTCCCTGGACTATCTGTGCTAGTTCTTGGTCACCCTCACAGTGAAAAGTGTTTCCTGATGTTCAGATGGACCCTCCTGTGTTTCGGTTTGTGTCCATGGCCTCTGGTCCTGGCAGTGAGCATCACTGGGAAGAGCCTGGCTCCATCCTCTTGGAACCCTCCCATCAGGTTTTTACAGACATTGCTAAGAACCCCCTTGAGCTTTCTCTTCTCCATGCCGAACAGCCCCAGCTCTCACAGCCTTTCCTCGTAACAGAGATGCTCCAGTCCCTTCAGCATCTTCACGGCCCTTCTCTGGGCTCTCCCCAGTTATGTCCCTGCCTCTCTTGTGCTGGGGAGCCCAGCCCTGGGCTCAGCACTCCAGCTGTGGCCTCACCAGTGCCGAGCAGAGGGGAAGGATCTCCTCCCTTGATCTGCTGGCAACCCTTTTGTAGCCCAGGACACCATTCACCTTCATTGCTGCAAGGGCAGAAGGATGGTGCACATTTTCTTGTCTTGAAGACTCATAGAAAGGTGTGTGGGGCCAAACAGGATCCCTGCAGTGACCTCCCCAAGCCCCGTCCTTTCTAAGAGCAAGACTGAAGGATTTCGTTCATGGTGAGACACTGCACATCTGCCTCTCCTTCTCCCTGTCGTGGCAGTGTGCAGGGCTCAGCCCATTCCCAGGGCAAGAAGCAAGACTCACATGGGAAAAGCATCTTCCAGGGCATGGTGGCGCCCCTGTTTCCACTAGCCTGGAGAGCGACCAAGGAGAAGGCTCTCAGCAGCAGGAGCAGGGAGGAAGATCCCTCTTGATCCCTCTTTGCCTGGTCGGGTGAAAGGAGCCGTCTCATCTCAAACACAGCAACGTCCCTGCTCTGAAAGGGCAGGTCATCAACCTAGGACATGGGAAAGGAGACATCTCAAAGCAGAGGCGTGCAGGGAAGACCAAGGCTTTCATGACCACTAGAAGACCTTGAGAGACACCAAAGCGGAGGTGTGCAGGGAAGACCAAGGGTTTCATGACCACCGGAAGACCTTGAAAGACACCCAGCTCCTGGTGGGGTTTGCAGCTGTGCAGATTTCCGAGGAAGAAATGGTGAAGAAAGCCATTAAGCGGGGAAACTGCAGTAGAGCGTGAATTGGGAGTGGCTTCCCAGCTGTTCCCTGGGCTCCCTGGGGCTCAGGTCATAAGGCTTTTCTTCTTCTGTGTACAAAAAAAAAGGTCTTTTTTCCAACCCCCTCAACTATTTTCATACTCTCCCAGCATGACAAATACACGGCAAATGTCATGTAGCTCTCCGGGAGCGAAGGGATGCGGTCGAAAGCAGAAAAATCTACGCAAAAAGCAGAGGGGAAAAAACCAGATATCCGTGTCACCAAGTGCTGCACTGTTGGTGCAAACGATGAAAAATGGTGTTAAACCACCAAGAAAATGATGAGTTCATTCTCCAGCGTCTGGGACTTCTGCCATGACGTGTCCCAGCGGAGACGCTGCGTGACTGGGGATTTGCCTGCAGGGACACTCGCTCCTCAACCTGCAGTTTTACTTTTATTCTATTAAAACAAAATGATCAAAATGTGTATCGCTTTACTGCAGATGTTGTGACATTTCCAGCCGTGATTTCCCTGGCTTTTACATCTATAAACAGCCCTGGAAACCTCACAGCTTTGTATTTCCCTGCCGTGATGCTGCAGCAAAATCCCTCGTGAGCTGACCAGAACTGATCTGCTTTATGCAGAGAAGTGTCCATCCCAATCACCCTGGTGATTGCAAACATTTCCAGGTGCAGACCGTCCCGCATGGAGAAACACAAGAGTCAAGATGGCTTACCCCTGAATATTTCTTTTTTTCCTTGTTGGCTATGGAGGAGCCCAGCTGGAGAACTTGGCCCTGGTGGATGAGAAGGGGCAGACATCATTTGAGGGGGACAGGGTGTTGCTTGTGGTGCTCAGGGGTTTCTTTGGAGGCTTTTGAGTGATCCCAGTGAGCACTGTGCTTTTTGGGGGGGGGGGTAAGGAGGTGCATGAGGGTACCCTCGGGTGCCTTCTCCATGGAGCACTGCGGTGGATGAGGCTTTCACTTCACACCAGGTCAAAACAGGAAAAAAAAACAAACCAGAAAAAAACCCAAGGAAAGCAAAAGTATTTTGACGTTCTTGTGTTTGATGGTGAGCACAGAGGAACCACGGAAAAATAACATCGGCTTGTGCAAGAACTTTCTGTAGACGAATTCTGGTTGCAAAAGAGATTACATAAACTCTCTTGTCCTTTTAAGCTGTTATTATAATGGCACTTGAAACAATCTGGCCTTTGCTTCGCATCCATGTGCACGTAATTTGCACAACGTACAAGCTCATGACCCACTTGGGAAGGACATCTCAGGCATGAAGGAGCAGCAGCGAGTCAAGGGGGAGACCAGCAGAAGAGTGTGCGCACTGATAAGCTCCTTGGGGGGCTTTTTTTTGGTTTATATGGATGCCAAACCCGACATCTTTTGATTTTCTGATTTTCTTTCCTTCTGAAATCAGAAAAAAAAAAATAAAAATCATGTTTTTCCTGTAAGATTTCCATTGAGAAAGGAGTGTGGTCTGAGCTGCTGGGATGTGGAGGGGTTGGAGAAGGGGGGCTGACATCCCCGAAGGGGACTTAAAGTAATTTAAGGACAATAATGAATATCAGGTGAGAAAATTTGCTGGCTGGATGGAGAGTATTACCCAGTGTTGTTCTGGCTGACATAAAAATTGGCTATGGGAAGGGTTCAGGGTTTCACATTCATAACCAGACTGCATCTCATGGCTCAGAAACACCCAGCTGCATCTGGAAAACTGGCGCTCAGGGTCTGCAGGTTCTTCTGCTGGATGTAATTCTTATTTATTTTTTGTTTCCTATAAAACCGAGATGAAGGTTTGGAGCAGAAAACGCATTATGAGAATGCAACGTCTTGTAAAAGGCAGCTGCATGACCCTCTGGATATCGGTATAATGCTATTGCTGCAGATAACAAATAATATTAGCTGGAAATGGTTTCTAGCTGTTAGGCAAAATTATTATATTGTCAAATGTGATGAATGAGGGAAGCGGAGGAGGCTTTAGCATCCTATTTCGGTAGTTCTGTTCTGTAATGTTGTTCTGAATGCTGGTTGCAAGCCTCTTTACCCTGCCTGCTCTAATCTTGCCCTTGAATGCAGATATTAGAAGCCAACCGAGGTCTTTGCTTCCCTCTTGAGCAATGAACAACATCAGGCTTTACCCAGGTAAAAAAGTCCAGTTCCTCAACGTAAATGAACAGCTCACATTGTACAAGGGGAAAACTCTAAAAACTATGTAAAATCCTTTGGGTGGGTTTGGTTCTTTTATATAGTCTTGCCAGCAACGAGGTGCCGTGCTAGGGCTCTTCCCTTTGTTGCAGGCTCTGCTCCTTCTCGGGAGGTCCTAGAAAGGTCCCCTCCTCCTCGAGGCTAAGTCCCAGCAATATGTGCAAGGGGGGGACAGAAGTCCAATTAATGGCTTTCTATTAATCACTTCCTGAGATAAAGGCACTTGTGCTGGAGCGGTGCCTCCTGGGTGCAGCTCCTGTAGACACCTCCTGTGAAGGACAGAGGGGACACCTGCCGTTTGGAGGAGGTTCATTCCCTTATAATGGAACGAACTTCTAAGAAGTGACAGGTGCCGTTCATTTTTTTGTTCGTTTTTGGCTTTTTTCACCCCAGTTTGCCCATGGGCGTTGGAAGAGGAGGAAAGATGCTGCTGGTGGTTCTCAGCATCTCACCCCTGTGGCTGCGGTGGCTGATTTCCCACCACGGTTCGTGTTCATGAGCCATCACCCGAGACCACCCTGGGATTTTTATGGCAGCTGGTAACATCCTCCCCACTGCAGCTGGGGGAAACCCGAATGCATCCTTTCTCCACGGCTTAATTTTTCTTTTCCTGATGACTAGCCGAGGGGAGAGCACAGCACTCCCCATTTCCTCGTAGACCGTGCTCCCTTTTCCTCCAGATGGCGATGAATTTTGAATCCCTTTCCAGTGCCTCATCCCAGGGTTTTAGAAGGAGTTTCCAAGCTGTGGATGAAAAAGGCATGCGAGCCCTACGGGGTTGGGGGATACCCCTCCGGGCTCAGCACCTCCACGATGCTCTGCACAGCTCCCTGCTGGCTGCTTCCGATCCTCAGGATGCTCGGAAAAATCCTTGCCATCAAAATAGTAGCTAAAATTCATGTATTTATGGCTTTTTTTCTTGGGAGCGCTTGTCTCTGCAAAATGACTTGTTGAGAGTAAAGCAATCCCATATACATCAGGGGGGAATGCCAGAAGGATTGGGTAGTGGTAATCTCTGTTTGATGATGGCGCAGCCAATACAGGCTTATTGTATTGAGGTTTTATGACTACCCTGCAAGAAGAATGTTGAAACATAAAGAGGGTTGGGAGAAAAATCACGAGAATGGTCAGAAGTTTGGAAAATGCGTATTACAGCGAAAGCCTCTGGGCACCCATTTCATAAAGAAGAGTTTGATCATCTCCGTATGTGAATTTACACGGACAGCAGGGATCTGGTGTCAGACAGAAAATGAAATGAGATCTTATGGCTGGAAATGAGTAACATCAAAGTGTAAATTGCTTAGGTTTTTAACTGTGCAAGTAATAAAAAAAAGAACATTTTACTGGTCATTATGAACAGTTCTTTGCTGCTAAACATTTTGTCAGGAGGGGATTTCAGCTCAAAACTCTCCTCTAGTCCAACTAGAAGTGATGGAGCGTTTTCTTCAAGGAGGTGTCAGACCCAAAGGCTACAGTCTGCAAAAGTTGTGACCAAGGGAGAATAAATGATCTGTGGCACCCACTCACTAACACGGTCTGATCCTGGAAGTCCCCAAAGCTCATTAGAGAATCCAGGTCCCACAAAAGCTCTTCAGGCACCTGAACTTGATGTCCTTGTTAGTGTGTCTGCAAGATCTCTGCTGGAAACCTCTCTCTCAACACACATGCAGATCTCTTCTCTTGTGAACAGGGGATCAGCGCTGAGTTTTCACGTGCTAACAAACACACGGGTGTCTTTTGTTCCCTCTCTGGATCCCATGGTGCCTCCTCTTTTGGAGGAAGAGGCTGTGCCCAAGCATGGTGGACATTTTTAGGCAACCAAGACGATGCCATGACAATTCTTTCAGTGACTCTTACAAGCTCACAGGTCCTGCTCACACACTTATGATAGAGAAGATGCTCTGCATGTTAGAGACTCAACGTAGGGGGAAGCATTAAATATTTAAAAAAACACATTTTAAAACGAACATCTTCCACCAAAATCAACTGCTATGTTTAGACGAACTCTTCCTTAACTCTCTTTCAATTCATTCCCAATCTCTGTGTACATTTTTGGTGGCGGTCAGTGCAGGAGAGTGAACGTGTCACCTCCTTGCCCACCTGGCAGAGTTTTCTCCTCTCCAGCCCCCTTGGCTGGAGGTCCTCTGCTCAGAGGCAGCCAAGAGCATCAAAGGTTGGTCACAGGAGCGTAAAGTTGTTTCTACACTGGAAATGGAGACCCTTCTAGTCTACATGGGCTATCAAACCAATGGGTTGAACCTGGGTTGGGTCAGCATCTCGAGTTAAAAATGTTAGAGGAAGAATGAGTGAGGAGGTAGCTTGAGCCTTCTCCCAAATCTCTGTTGCAGACTACACCACCTTTAACGATCTTTGAAAAGTTCTGTTAAGCAGATGCTGAAGGAAGGACATATATTTCAGTATGTTAATCTTAGGAAAAAATCAAGCCTGTCTCAAAAGATCAGAGGTGCTCATTTGCACCCAACGTTCTGCCTGCTCAGGAGGGAAAAAATGAAATAAATAAACTCCAGATAAACAATCACACTTTCTGATGCTTGGTAGCACCTCTGCCTTAAATTTGAGGTTCAGGGTGTTTTATTGACTGTTGCTTCACATCGGGCTGTTGGATATAAGAGGTGGTTGATGGTACCGTATTGCACACAGACACCGTTTCATCCAGCTGTACGTGCTGCATTTTTTATTTATCTTTAATGTTTCCCGCAGTTCTGCAGTCCTGTAAAGTGATTTTGTAGTTTCCTCACCCAGGAGTAACAGTCCAGGGTCATTTGTAGGGAAAATAACTCCTATGTCCCCTGAAACTCTTAAATGAAGGAATTAATGCATTTTCCACAGTGCAACGTGGAGGGGAAAGTGTAAAGAAATGCGGTACCGCCCCTGTTCAGCTTTATTTAGTTCATTTTCAGCTTTATTTAGTGCATTCACAGCTTTCCTTAGTGCCTCAGGGATTTAGTCACTGAATGATAGAAACCAAACTAGAAAATTATAAATATTGCAGCAAGTTTACTAAAAACTTCGCAGAAATAGGCTGAAATACATTAACAGAGGTCATACCACAGTTCAGGGGAACCAAACAAAACTCCAAAGGCAATGATGTCTTAATTAAACAGAGGACTGAAATAATAAAAGGCATGAGGCGTCCACACGGCTGTAAATTTTACTCAAATAAATAAATTTTTTTCAAAAGGGGAAAGATTTTCAGAAAAATAAACTTTTTAACCGCAGATTTTACTTCCTTGTTCCGTAAAGTGTAAATGATGGGGTTTAACAAGGGAGTTAAAATAGAGAAGACAACATTGCTCAAGACATGGACATCAACGGGGATGTCCGCTCTGTAGGACATGTACGCCACAGTGATGGAGAAGTAGTAAGTGCCCACCACAAGCAGATGGGAAGTACATGTTGAAAAAGCTTTCGTGCGTCCTTCTTTGGAGTTGATCTTCAGTACGGAGAGGATGATGTGGACGTATGAGAGGGTGACGAGCAATAGAGGGACCACCGACACTGTCATAGCAATGGAGAACCCCAAGAAGGTCTGGAAATCAGCACTGAAGTCCGAGCATGCAGCCTGTACCACTGACAGGTGGTCACAAAAGCAGTGGTGAACCTTGGTTGTGTCCCTGTAAGCCAGCTGAGAGGTCTGCATGATGACGGGCACGGGTATTAGCAACGCAGTGATCCAGGCGCTCGCTGCCAGCTGGATGTTCACTCTTCTTGTCATCTTGGCCGGGTAACAGAGGGGGTTGCAGATAGCTTCGTAGCGGTCATAAGCCATGACCACCAGGAGAAGTGCTTCAGTTACTGTCAACCCGTGAAAACTGTACATCTGCAGAAAACAGCCCCAAAACGAGATGGTTTTAGCGTTGACCAGGAACATCACCAGCATTTTGGGGATGGTGGTGGTTGTGAATAGCACGTCCAACACGGAGAGGTTAATCAGGAAAAAGTACATGGGTTTATGGAGCGTGTGGTCAACCACAACCACGGTGATGATAACGGCATTACCGATCAGGATCAGCAGGTAGAATAGCAAGAACACAACGAAGAGTGGGGTCTGGAAATCCTGGAGAGCTGGAAACCCCACCAAGAAAAAGACTTTAGTGGAAGCATTGCCGCTGCAAGTCTCCATGGCGGGGCTGGTCAAAACACCTGCAAGGATGAAGAAGGAGTAAGGGAACCAGCTGATGTGCAGGAAGACATTTCTCTAAGGAACATTGCAGAGGTTCTGCAAGGAAAACACGCATTGGGTGGAATCTCACAGAGCCAAGCACATTGCAAGACACAGCTTGTCCCCTCATGTCTCTAACCCACAATTAAGATGATTTGGATTCTCTGTTGATGGTCTGGATTATGTCTATAGGTGGCACGCTCTTCAGCTTTGGGCATGAAGGGCAAGGATTCCCTGTTGGAAGGGGTCCAGAGGAGGCCCCAGAGATACTGGGAGGGCTGGAGGCCCTCTGCTGGGAGGACAGGCTGAGGGGGTTGGGGGGGTTCAGCCTGGAGAAGAGAAGGCTCCACGGAGACCTTGGAGGCCCTTCCAGTCCCTCAAGGGGCTCCAGGAAAGCTGGGGAGGGACTCTGGATGAGGGAGGGGAGCCATGGGACGAGGGGGAAGGGTTTTCCGCTGCAAGAGGGGAGATTGAGCTGAGATCTCGGGCAGAAATTCTTGGCTGTGAGGGCGGTGAGCCCCTGGCCCAGGTTGCCCAGAGAAGCTGTGGCTGCCCCATCCCTGGAGGGGTTCAAGGCCAGGTTGGCCGGGGCTTGGAGCAAGCTGGGCTGGTGGGAGGTGTCCCTGCCCATGGCAGGGGGTTGGAACTGGATGGTCTTTGAGGCCCCTTCCTACCCAAACCATTCTATGATTCTTTGTTATGATTCGTCTCACTTAGCTTTGGGTGCTCTCTGTGCAAAGCCCCTCTATCTGCAGTGGTCCTCCTGGGTCCCTTTTCTTGGCCGTGGGAAAAAGGAGCATTTCTGGGGATGCAGCTCCTCTGCCCCATTCTGCACCAAGGAGGAGATGAACAACGTTACGGAAATGGCCATTTCTCTTCTCTAAGGGAATTCAGGGAATTAGCTGAGAAGCAGTCAATCAGCTGTCTCTCTTCTGCTTGATTACTGCAATCTTTGCTACCCAAAGTCATTCTCATCACCCTTTTTTCACGCCTGTGTTACCTCTGGTTGGCTACTTCCAGCTCACTGCGTTTCCCACTGTCATTGCAGCTCACAGTAGATTTCTGCTGCTGTTGCTGAAATTCAGATGAAACTGTAGAATTCCTTTTGACTTCCAGGTCATTTCCTGGTACATAAAAGCAAAGGAATTTTCGCCGTAATTTTTTTTGGCTGACGTAGGTCAGCAGCATGTCTTTTACCATAGTAAGCAATGTTTTAGAGATTCATGAAGTTTAAAGACACTGTAATAAAAAAAACTAGGAATAAGTACCCGTCAGTGACTTCAGCTCAGATGGAGGAGGACACGATGTGTGACAGCTCACAGCCCTTACATATCTTTATTTTACATAAAGTAGCTCTACAATTGCATTATTCATATAAACTTGTGATACTTTTTCGGATTTCTCCAGGAAGGGTAAGAAAGAGCATGTCGTCCTTTTCCATTTATTTTACATTATGAGCTTTTAAGATTCCTGAGTTACAAAGATTTTCTTTCCTCTCAATGGAAATCCTTCCTTTGTTGCTCATAAAGATTTAATGCATGTTAGAAAGAAGCATTCTGCCCAAACCCTATGGAATAAAGCAGTATTTTGGAAACTTCCAGCATCTTCTCTTCAAGCCACGAAACTTCCGCTGCACTTTCATAGGCACAGATTCCTTTGGAATTTATCCATTTTCTCTAACATTGGGTAAATCAAAACTAAGATAATGTTCAGAAGAAAAACCACCCTTGCTTTCATTAGGCTTATGTTAACAAAAAAAAAAAAAAAAAGGAGAAATGAAGCTTAATTAAGTTTTCATGCGTTTTCATTCCCTTTTTCCAATTTAAGAGAGGGGAAATAAAGCTCTCTTGGAAATGTTTTGGGCTTGGCCACAAGTAGTTGAGAATGATGGTTGGTCTATGCAATTTCCTAACATTATTAAATCTCTGGTGATTTTCAGATAGTTTTACCTTTCACCCAGAAAGTCATCTCCATAACCATATAGGAGAGATCCATTTAATATTACAAATAAATAGATTTTCTGCCCCACTGAGATTTAAATATAATTGATATTTTGTTTACTCTCTACCTCTCATCTAATCTAACCTTCTCCATTTCTTTTTCTTGTTATTATTTTTTCCAAACTAGTAAGCTTCAAGGATGTAATTTGTATAAACCAATGTCGCGCTATTAAAAAACCCCAAGATAATGTATTGTATTGAATTAAAATTGCCAGCGTGTAATGGCCTTAAAATCAACATTGATTTGAAGTTGTTTTCAGACATAGTAGATCAAATTCTCATTCTTTGGAGCCTGCTGACATGTATTACGATCATATTTTTCCATTCTGGACCCCATGAGAAAAAAGTAAATCAAAGTGAAACACTTAATTAGTCTGAAAAATATTATCATATTAACAGAATAGTAGCAACAATAACTCACTCACACTTTGAAGTTGTAACAAGGTCTTCTCCTTCCTTAATGTTATCCATAGCGATAAGTGCAAAGCTCCTGCAATATATCAACGGGCAAAGCCACTACTGATATTGAACACACATGAACGTGCTGCCCTGCTCCCCACCCAAAGATGCTCCCCAGAGATGCTCTCCATGATGTTTTCTCGCCTTCAGCTGGGAGACCAACATGTTATTTTCCCGACAGAGCAGTTTTGAATCCCCTCATTGCATGCCACAGGTCACAGCAGGTGGAGATCGTGCAACAGATTTGCATAGACAAGAGTTTTCACCACATGAAGTTTGTTGTGTGATGGAAGTGTGTCATTGTGTCAAGGCCCGGGCAATGGCTGGTGGAGAAACACTGGAGGAAGACAGGTCTTTTCTTCTCAAATTTGGAGGAGCTTCCAATGGCTCAATACTGACCCTTCCAATGCCTGTGTTGCACTCCGGAGGGTGTGAAAGTCTCATCTCCCCCTCTACACCACCTGAGGTGAACACTGAAGAAGTAGTATATGGCCAAGGCAGAGGAGCAGCTCTTAGGTGGGGCCAACAGCAGCTCGCTCAAACGCATGAGCATGCCTGAATGCAAACACAACCACACAGAGGATCCCAATCTGTATCTTTTCCAACTCTGTCTCCTTTCTCCAGGATTTTCAGGTCAAGCTGGTGCAGGAGGAGCGGGCAATCGGAAATACAACGTGCATGGGACTGGGCTGGGCATCTTCTCTGGCTGCTCGGGAGTTTCCTTGCGTGCCATCCCTGTATGTTGGCCTCTGGTTCTTAATTTCACCTCGAACAGGAGCCCAGGCCTGCTCCATGCACCATGCTTAGGTATGTCTAGGTATGTTGGCCAACATACAACCACTTTACATGGACAACCAGGTGACAACTTCAGCCATCCCTGGGCTGCTTCTGTGAGCAGCCCATCTCCTTGCCCTGAGACCATCACCTCTACACCTCACAGCTTCTTCTTTTGGAGGCTTTGTCAAGTATGGCTGAGGCCAAGGGGAAAAATGACAGCCCCTGGGAACTGTGTGGACTGGTAAATCCAGGCACGTGGCATGAGAAGACATTGCTGCCTGGCTCTACAGTCAGTGGAGGGGGATGTTGCCCTTTGAGGGGCAATTCATAGTTACTAAAGTAAACACCTTCTCCAAAAGTCCTCCCAGACCAACATCCTCTTGCTCCAGATTCCTCCATAAATATCTCCATTTTCCCCTAACCATCCTTATGTGAAAGTTGTGGGATGACAGTTAGAAAGGGCTAAATCCTGTCTTGTGTAGATAGGGTCTGACATGCTCAGTCTTCTGTGGTGCAGGATGCATCTTTAGACACCATACAGAAAAATACAGATTTAATTACTATTTTAGAAATTTGTGAATAATGCAAGGACCTGCAGCTCAGGAACATCTAGATACAAAACCTTAAACCAGTCTCATTTACATTGCTCCGACCCAATTATTCCTCTGAATTGCAGTCATGTCTCTGGTAAATGAAAGAGATGGAAAGTTCTGCCAGGTGGTGGGATCTGGTGGTGCTCCTGGAGTGTGTCCTCAAAGTCATTTTGCCCAGGAAGCTCCCTTCAATTCTGCTCACTCAAGCCAGAATATAGGGTGGGGGGACACCAATTCTTTGGGTCCAACATCCTGAGTCTGAATCCTCAAGACTAGGGGAGCTGGGATCAGGAGAGCATCACTGAGGGCTTGGCAAGAGGTTGAGACCTTTTGGGGAACGTGAGGATACAAAGATGGACCGTAGTTTGGTTTCATTTGTAAAGGTGGGATTCATGCCAGATTGGGTCAGTTTTTAAACAGAATCTTTGAAATAAGATTCAGTGGGTGGTTTACATGCATCTCTGAATCCTCCGCATATTTTCATTATTATCTCACCCCCTGCCAGTCTCCAGTCACGTCCTGACTGAAAGCCATCACAGCCAGAAACGAGTAATATGGTGGAGCTGTTCAAAGTTCCTCCTGATTGGACTTCATGTCCTTGAGAGCCTCCGAGTGCTCACGACACTTGTTGAGGTTTTGGTGCAAGGTTCACACCTTCTCCATCATATTTGTGCCGTTGATGTTATCCTGCAGTCCACATCTTGCTCCAGGGACTAACAGGAGGACACCAGCTACGTTTCCAAGCAGGAAAACCCACGTAACTGTGGTTTCCTGAGCTTAGACTACGGATGAGAAAAATTTCCCTAACATTTAGTTCTAATATTCTTCTAGGATAACAGGTAACAAAATGTTTCTTGCATAGCACAAAGGAGGATCTGATTGCTGATTATAAACTGTTTGAGCTGGGATCTTGTCTTGTCAGTTCTCATTTAATTTTTAGTTACGGGTAGCTTTGGATACACCCACTATAAATGATCCTGGGATTATCTAGCCTCTGCTCAGTCTCAACAAATTGGTGGAAAAATGTGTTACAGGACACCAATCCCTCCTTCAGGATGGCAATTTTATTAAACTACCCGATTCTGTGAAACATCCACATAATTAGGACTAAGAGCTGCTCCGGCTTAAAATGTCATCACTGGCTTCCCTGGGGACAGGACGGAGATGCTCAAGGTGCCAACTGGTTCACAGCAGTCCGCTAGACTTGAATGTTGTATGGTCTTGAGCACAACAATGGCTGGTGGCATCTGAGATATCTCCTCCCAGGTTCTGTAGGACCCTGGTGCCATCCCCACCGTGGTGTCTGCATCTGTCCCAGGTGGGGTGGCCATGGTCAGGGGAGGATGGAGAGGTCAGCACAAATGGTTATACCCTCAGCAGATCTGAGGTCCCTCTTCCTGCTCCAGGTCATGGTGGGAGAGATGCTCCTCTGGGGGAACTCATCTCATTCAGAAGCAGACATCTATTACAGCTGGAGAAATTGCACCATGAAAATGCTACCCATGAAGCTGCGGGGACTTGCTCAAGTGTGACTAGTAGATGTTGGCAAAGGAGGCTAATAAATTCTGTAAGACCAAATCACAGAATTGTTGAGGTTGGAAGTCACCTCTAGAGATCATCTGGATCATCTGCAGCAGGTTGCCCAAGACTGTGTCCACTCAGGTTTTGAACATCTCCACAGATGGAGACACCATGACCTCTCGCAGCAATCTCTGACAGTGTTTGGGTGGGGGACAAATCCCTTCCCTGTACTATGGTTGCTCTGAGCAGCAGCCTCCCCACGCCATCCCCCTCCCGAGCACTCTGGCCAGTTGTGGGACAGGGCAGCAAATGAGACCCTGGTGCCTCTTGAAGGTCAAGTCCTTTCCCCTGGGAGCTCCCACTCTTCCTGGCTGGGACCACCCATTGGAATGGCAGGAGAGCCAAGCCCCGTGCTGGTTCAGCTCAGTTCATTACTTAAAACCCCATAAGGTATTTCTTTTCATCTCCTTGTCTTCTTCCTCCTTCCCTTTGCCCTCAGACTTATCTGAGCTACCTTCCCTCACTGCCACACTCTGCTCCTCCAGCTTATGAATCACTTCTCCTCCACTGTCTGCCATGGCCTGAGTGTCCGTGGTGCTCCCTATGGTTTCCTCTCCCTGGACCCCTAACTCTCCATGTCCCACCCTCACCTTCCCTTGATCTGCAAAATTTTCCTACCCTGTCCCCCCTCGCATGCTCATCCCCGGTCATCTGGTTTCTGTGGTCACTTCTTGGAGCACCTCTTGGTGCCAGAAGGGCGTGTGTCCCCCTTTCCCTGTGCAGGAGGCAGGATCTGGCCCTGCTCCATGGACACAAGAGCAAGTAACGCCAACGCTAAGCCACAATCACGCTCAGCGTGAACAGGACAGGTGATGACTCTACTCATTTCCGTGCATTTTCTAATGTACACCTCCTGGAGTAATTCCCCCCCTGAATTTCTCATTGCATCCAAGTGACATGGTGCCCCTGACGACGGAGCTCCTGGGTCCTCGTTTTAAAAATACTCCCCGTAAACATTCAGGAGAAGTTGCGTTTCCAAACATGTTTGTTTCGAAACACTAATTCTTACACTCGGGTGGCAATGCCAGTGAAAACAGCGCAAATTGGTCTCTTGGTGGCTTGCAGGTCTTTGGAGTTTGAGAAATGTTTTTCAGAATAATTAATACCCAGGGACATCGTAATCAGGGCTTGTGCGGCGGGTGCTGGAGTGTGCCAAAGCCTCGGGGAGCCTGAGTCTCCAGTTGCACAGGTCCCGGTGAGCACACAGTAGGAGTTTTAAAGTTCTTAAACCCTTTAAACTATTTTTTTTTTTTGAGCCCTATCAAGTTAAGAAGCTCTGGGTGACTCGGTCTGTGGAGAGAGGTTACACTTTGGGCTGCTCTGCAGGTGTGGAGCATCATCCTGGAGCCACTTTTTGTTTTCCTATGAGTAAAGCCGTGGACACTGGTGTACCCTGTGGGTGTCCCAGCGTAGCACAAGTGCTTTCATTCTCCTAATTATGACTTGCTGGAAAATACTTTCATTTTCACAGATATCTTTGATTTAAAGAGAAATGATCCAGCGAAGAATTCGCTTATGTCAAAATTTCTTACATTGATGCCATCTGAAATAACTTTCTCTCTCTTTATTTCACTATTTATTTTTTTTTAAAGAAAATAAAAATAACATGTCTGCATAAAAATAAACTAGCAAAGGAGATGCTAATGGAGAGAGCCCCTTCCCGGGCTCCATTGCCTTCATATTGCCCCAGCAGCCCACACTGTCACAACGTCCCTTCGCCATCTGCTCATGGACCTGTTGTCCATCCGCTTGACCTGCTGGTCCTCTGCATCTCGACAACCTTGTGGGCTGTAAATCCTTGAGGATTTGCCCACTGCGTAAAACCAGAGCTTTCCTGTTTTAAACCAGTCTTCTAGTGGTTTCAGGGAGCATCCCCTGGTCCTATTGCTGGGGGTGATGCAAATATCAGATTCAATTTATCTTCATCCCCTCCACCCTGCCCCTTGCTGGGAGTCGTCCTGTATAGGAGCAAACCAATGCTTTTGGAATAATGAACCCAGCTCGCCCCGATTTAAAAGATTCTTGACCACACCATTGATTTCGAATTTCAGAAGTTCTCGGTAGAAAAATGCTCATTTCGTCTTGCGTGCATAAAACGCTGGATGTCACTCTTCAGCTACCTGGTTTTGCCAAGCGTGCTCAATCAGTTCTTAATAAAATAGCCGAATAAGGGAAGATTAATAAGTGGATATGCTATGAACAAGGTGAGTGAGACGGTTGGATCTAATCAGTATTTGGATGCCATAAAAATGCGTTTCCCTACAGCGCGTGAATTCCATATAAATTGCCCCCACAGCTCAAGCTGCAAAAACAAGGAGTATTGGGGCAGGGTGAGGATGACACCTTCCTTCCTCTGTTGTTTTTTCCATTCCAGAGGCATGTGCCATCCTGTTAAAAAGGGATGAAGGACTCAGTGATACCCCAAAGAACAGCCGGTCTCACGCAGCTCGTACCCCACAGACTGCGGGGTGTTCTTGGGGTGAGCGGCCCCAAATTTATAGGCAGGGCTGGGGGTTTTCTGTGCAGCGAGGTGAGAGGTGGGTGGCGGTGACTTAAGTCACTGGGAAATTCATCTGAAGAGCCCTGACTTTGCCGATGGGGAAACTGAGGCTGGCGGGAAGCTGGGGTGTCCCCAATAATCCACTCAAGACACAGGTGGGTGCAATGGTTGCTCACACGAAACCATGAGCAGCGAGAAACCAGAACTGCAGTTTGGTTTTTCCCTTTGTCTAGCTGAAAATTGTTAGTTACATTCATTATTTTTTTTTTGTTTCCTGCCTTTGTCCAGGGACGTGCACAGAAATAAAATTCATCCCCGGCCCCAGGGCTCTCTGGAGAGCTGCTGGGCTGTGGGGTGAACGATGTGGGGGCTCAGGGCATCCCGACTCCGGGAGTCCACAGGCTCCCTGCTTGCATGGAGGGAGCGTCCTCCTTCTCTGCACTCACACTGCCACCCCCCGGCACACCGGAACACAGCTCCCCGGCATGGGGGCACCAGCGCCCCCAGCACCCGCCGGACCCCTCCTCTTCTCTGCCAGTGGCAGAAGAGGTCATCCATTCTTTCTTCTGTCCATCTATCCATCCATCCCCCCTCCCTGCTTCCATCCATCCTTCCATCCATAGAATGACAGAATGGTTTGGGTTGGAAGGGACCTTAAAGACCACCCAGTGCCACCCCCTGCCCTGGGCAGGGACACCTCCCACCAGACCAGGTTGCTCCAAGCCCCGTCCAACCTGGCCTTGAACCCCTCCAGGGATGGGGCAGCCACAGCTTCTCTGGGCAACCTGGGCCAGGGGCTCACCACCCTCATGGTGAAAATTTTGTTCTTAATATCTCATCTAAATCTCCCCTCTTTCAGTTTAAAAACATTATCCCTCCCTCCCTCCTTCCATCCATCCATCTATTCATCCATCCATCCATCCATCCATCCATCCATCCATCCATCCATCATCTCTATCCTCCATCCCGAGCAGCAGTAGTAACTACCAGCTCATGGCTCTGCATGTTCCCACCAGCTTTTCCACAGGTAAATAGCCCCCACCTAGTTATTCTGGGGGGATACATGTCCCAGGTGACTGCCTCTTGGGTGTGAGTCCCTCATGTCTTACTTCCTTGCAGTGTCCATCAGTCACATGCAAACTCTCCAGCATTCAGGTTTTCACCTACAAGTGGATTTATGAACGATGGTTGCCCTTTTGATCCTCCCTTGCACAGTTCTATGAGACAAGAAAGGATTCGGGACTATATCAGCACAGCCATGCCTAGCCCAGGGACTTGGGACAAATGTGCTGGTGGAGCAAGGACCAGCGGGGTTTGCAATGTCTGCCCTGGACGCTCGGTGCAGACTCTGGAAGGGTTGGCTGGAAAAACCTTTGTGGTCACTAGTCCAGCCTCCCCCTCCAAACGGGACTGTCACCTGCATGGGTCAGGGCACCACATCCTCAGAGCATCCTTTTTTTTTTCCTGTTGAGCCCAAAGGAGGTACCTGGAGGTGGAAATCTCCACTTGGTGAGGTGAAAACCTACCATGAGACATGGGCTGGTCACAGCCCTGCAAACCTCATGTTAGAATCACGGAATCATGGCATGGTTTGGGTGGGAAGGGACCTTTAAAGGCCATCTAGTCCAACCCCTTGCCATGGGCAGGGACATCTTCAACTAGACCAGGTTGCTCAGAGCCCCGTCCAACCTGGCCTGGAATGTTTCCAGGGATGGGGCATCTCCCACTTCTCTGGGCAACCTAAATGCCCAAATTTGCACAGTGACTTCAGGGACACCCAATGAAGCCACCAGTGGGTGCATCAAAGCAAACAAGAGGAGGTGGCTCTTCACTCAGGGTCCCATCCTGCCTTGAAACGCCCTCCCACAGGATACTGTGAGATAAAGCCAACAGGAGTTCAAGGAAGGACTTGGGATATCCATGGAAGAGAAATCCAGGGACAGCTGTTAATTTTGGGGCCACTGTTGGACCATCCCATGGATGAGGTGGGCTACTGGCCACCTAGACATGGACCGCTATACTCTTGGGGCCACTGTTGGACCATCCCATGGATGAGGTGGGCTACTGGTCACCTAGACATGGGTGTCCTCTTCTTAATTGCTCCTGCAACCTTTGAGAGTTCCTCACAAGCAGGATAATTGCTTGTATGTGGACATTTTCCTCTCCCATTTAGAAAATCCAATTAGTCTGCCTAATTAAGAAGGTGTCATTGTGCCTGGGAGGTATTTTTCTGATGTTGCCACAGCTGAGCTCAGCCCTTCGAGAGGTGGCCAAGTGTCCTGCTCATGGGAGGCTCTCTTCGTGTAAAACACAGATCAGTGATGGAACATGTCAGCTTTGCTCTGAGACTTGCTGGTCACTTGGAAATGAAGAAAGAAAATAATTAAGTTTTAATACTTTGAGGATATTCTGTGTCATCCTGCCCAGGCAGAGGCTCTGACGGAGAGGACATTGGAGCTTGCTGAATGTCACCATGGCTCTGCTCACACCGTCCCTCCTTGGCTCTCAGCAATAGCTGGCTCTAAGCTTGGCTTATCTCCGCACGCAGCCGGCATGACGGGGCTTAGCAGGGCTCCTGCCTGTTTTCTCAGCTGCTTTTCTCTGCGTTTGACCAGGTTTTACAGCCTCTCACCATGACTTTCCAAAGCCAGTGCTGGAAATCACCCTGTCCTTTAGTCCTCCAAAATAAAGCCCAAGCAATTTTAAAATACTGAGATTATCCAAGCACTCCCCAAACTCCTCTTTCACCATTTTTGGCTCTGTCCATTCCCCTCCACTGTAGGTGTCTATTTTGCTCACAGCTGCAGTTGACCTTTTGATGAACATTGACGTGGAAAAAGCAATTAAGCAGCGTCAGCTGGCAACGCCACCATGGAGCAGAATATCACCCCCTTTCCATGTGCTGGTGGCCATCCTTGCGGCTCTGGTAGCCATCCTTGCGGGAGGCATCCCCTCTATGTGTTCCTGCTGCTCTTCAGTATTGTCCCAGCGATCTCACCCAGTTCCCACCTTCTCTGAGTTTCCTTCTTGGCTTGAGACCAGAGCGCCAGATGATGCTCTTACAACACTCTCCATCCATTCCTTGAACTGAAAATCCCTCATTTGTGTAAACTCCAGGGTTTTTTGACCTTGTTAGCTGCCTGCAAAGCTTCCTCCACCTGATCTTCATGTGTAGCAGACCCACACAACAGTGTTCTTTTTCTTGTCCCATTTCCTACAGACTTTCAGCTGGTCTAACTCTTGGCGTGGTCTGAACTTCAGAATAAATCTGTACCTCTGTGATGGTATGGAAACCATCATACTCCTCTTTTGCTCCTGTCTGCCCTTCCTGAAAACTCTAGTTCTTTTTCTATTAATATTCTAGTTATGGAGATGGTTTTGCTGAGTCTCTGGTGGGGCAGAATGAGCCATTGACCCAACTTCAGGCTTCCAGCTTTTCCTATTCCCCTCCACACACCTTGCGTTAAGATACAGACATCTGGGATGTTGGGTGGACTGACCCATCATCGTCTTCATCCCTCTTTTCTACCCCTGTCAGGACTAACCCTATTTCTGCATGGGTCTAGGTCCTGATCCGAATCCTTCTCCTTCCCTGCTCTCCTCATTTGCTGCCTCTGCTCCTCATTCAGGATTTACGGATGAAAGCCAGCGAGTCTCTGTGCGAGACCTGCTCGCCGTGCAACCCTCTTGCATCTCCACCAGCCTCCTTCTCCCCAGCAAAGTCTGTGCTGGGGCAGAGCAATTTCAGGATGATTTTTGTTATTACTGGGTTGTCCTGGTGAGGACATGGTAAAAAAAAAATAATCTTTAGCATTCAATATTAGCTTTTTTTGAGGGGGGAAACCCAATTTGGAAACTGCTGGAGATGATCTGCCCTTCCCCATCCCCTGCATCCTTGCAGCATCACTCCCCGGTTTCAGCGATATCCAACCGGTGGCATCGCAGAGAGCAAAATCCATGAGCCCTTTTCTTGCCCCGAAGGTTTTCATGTCTCATTCATTCCATGGGCTGCGTTTCATGAAGGACGGTATCTCTTGTCCCTGCACATTTTTAACTGAAATTCTCCCAGATGGGCTTTTGCAATGCCAAAATGATTTTTTAAATTATTTTAGCCCAAGCAGTACATCTCTCCTTGCTGGGCCACGCAGCCCGGCTTTCCTTCCCAAGGACTTTTCCATCCTAAAAGCCAACTAATTTCTCATCCCTTTAGGTCTGACTGCGTCTAGGCTTGGTGGGATCATATTCCAATTGATAGGCGATAGCAAACATCTTTAAAAAAAAAAAAAGAGACAAAGGATACTGGTGAAAATGGGAAGAATGCAGTGCTTTATCAGGGCTGTAATAACATTTACTTACGTAGTAATTTCTTTAAGCTACTTTAGTAAAGACAAAATGTACTAGAATTTAGATAACTTTGAGGGATGATAAAGGCACCGTTCTAAGGATTTCTGCGTATAGATTCCTGTAAAGTTTCACTTCAATAACAACTGCAAATTACAAACGCTTCCAAGAAACAGGAACTCGTTCAATTATTAAGCACCCGGCTCGAACCGCTGCGCAGTCTGGCTTGGTGACTAATTACTTTTCAGTAAGATCCTTCTTCGGAGAAACTCTGCCCCTCCTCATAGCATTGCTATCGGCACTCAGGTCGTTAGAAGCAATTAAGACTAATTGTAAGCCTACACGGACAGAAAGGCTTTGGCAGGGGGTGGCGGGACCTTCCATCTCCCCATTAGATGTGGATGGAGCTGCCAATGCTGGACATGGGCAGGGGGCAGTTTCCCATACATGAAGCTTCCAAAAAACTACTGCCATCACGAATGACATTAATTAGAACCCATTTGCAGGCTCAGCAGAAGGACGGCGTGGTCGACGAAGGCGTCAAAAAGCACCTTCTGCATTTTAAAGTCGTGCTGAAAGGGCGGTGGGTGCAGGTGCTCTCCCAGTTGATGTCCTCCACCAAGGAAAGATCTTGTTTTCTGCGATGCTCCCACTTGTGTGACATCCTTCATAAAAAAAAAAAAAAGAAAAAAAAAAAGAAAGAAAATAGGAAACCGGATGTTTCTCTCGGTGCATTCTTGCTATGTGCAGCACACTCACGTTTTAGCCACTCGCCTTTATATAATGCCATTAGTTCCCCTAACTAACACCTAGCACTCAGATGCTAGTGAGGGGTGGGAACCTGGCCCAGGCTGCGAAGCATCATGACTTGCAAGCTGCTTTCTTTTTCTTTTTTTTTTTTTAAAAAAAAACAAACTGAATTACAAACAGGATGATGGCCTCTGTCCATAACTCGCAGCCTCTGACACCACCTCCCCCAGGAGTGAAGTGCATAATAGACTCGAAACTCTCCAAGAAGTGCATCTTGTGCAATTACGCAGCAACATAAATGCTCTGAGCTCCGGCAGCCTCTGAGCGCGGCGTTAATCCCCTGCTGGAAAGTTTTCAAGTCAAAGCACATCCTTCAAGAAACATCATTGCTTCTGTGTTATTCATAAAAAACCCCATTCTCATATTTTTTGAAAGATTTTCCGAGACTGAAGGCATCTCACACATTGTGGGCAATGCTGTCCCAAAATAGTTACGCCCAAGGGTGCGGACTGGCGGTTTCGCAAGAACAGAACGGGGGAAAGTTGTATTTTTTTCCCTTTCTTTTGCTTTCCTTCTCCTTACCCAGGGCAGGATTTCTCTCTGCCCCTTCCCAGCTATTGCTGCAGATGTTGAAACCCAGCTGTGTCGCAATTCACTCTCCTGTGTGTCCCGGTGGCTCTGCCCATTCATAAGAACTGAAATTTTGGTTGAATGTATGCCTTGAAATTTCCCTATGGAAGAATATATATAGAAGTATTTCGGGATGAATATATGGAGAGGAATTTCAGGATGAAGTTCAGCGGTGGAATAACGAGGATACTCCTCACTGCATTTGCACAGCCCACAAGATTCCTCTTTCTTCAGGGCAGGAAGGAAGGTCCCGTGGTCGAGGGACAGGAAAGGGAACCACGAGTTCAGCCCCTGTTTTTGTCTTTGTCTTTCCTCTTCTGAACTCAGCACCGATGCTGGTGCTGCGGCTCCCGACAGCTCTCCCTGCGACTCCTGCCTGCAGCAAAAGGGGAGGCAGGGATTCAGAAAGCAGCCCCAAAAATATCTAGAAGCGGGGCGGCCAATGGCCACCGGTGGACTCCAGCCCACCCAGTTTAGATCCCAGCTCTGCAAACAATTTTGGCAGAATTCAAAACATTTGTTTCTGGGATTTGGGATCTCTAAGACGTCAGCAGAGCTCCGATGTAAAACCCCGGACCTAATCCCGGTTTTTCCCAACCCCACGTGCAGAAAAGCATCAGCCTCAGCCCCACACGTGGGGATGTGTCCCATTTCCAGTGCAGGACACTGAGCTGCTCCCTTGCCAACCCAGTTTAGCTCCTGGATCTAGAGCACAGTTGGGGTAACCAGCAAAGCCTGGGCAGATACGGGCTGGCTAAAGTGTGCTCTTCCATGCTGGAAGCCCCAGTTTATTCATCCGTGGACACTTAAAATCTCACACAGTTGAAATTTTATAATCTCTTTGCACAAGATAAGTGCTGCTATCATTTGCTGCAAACTGGTTTTAATTGTTCCAAGAAATAGTCCTTCCACCACATCCTCTGGAGGATTTAACAGCATGGAACTGGCTGTAATGAGGTTGGTATAATTTATTTTTATTAAAGCGCTTCATGTAGCCCATTTCGGTTTTAGTCACTGGGACTTTCTTAATGCTCACTTTTCAACAGGAATTATCCTCCTCATTCCCACGGGATGCACTCGGGGTCCGCACATCCAAATATTTGAAGGTCAAAGGCTTGCAGCTACCGAAAAGCTGAAATAACTGCAGGAAAGCTCTTGGTCAGAGAGTGGCAGCAGCAGGCAGGAGACAACTCCGAGCTGGGAGCCACGCGGCTTGGATGCCAGGAGAAACGCTTTCCTTCCGATGAGTTCATTGGCTTTTTAGAATCACAGATTCACAGAATGGTTTGGGTTAGAAGGGACCTTTAAAGGTGATCTAGTCCAACCCTCCGCCATGAGCAGGGACTTCTTCAACTAGACCAGGTTGCTCCAAGCCCCGTCCAACCTGGCCTTGAGCCCCCCCAGGGCTGGGCAGCCACAGCTTCTCTGGGCAACCTGGGCCAGGGGCTCACCTGCATCCCTTTCCCACATGATGCAATACTAATACGTATTGCTCATTCATATATAGCTAATGAATATATAGCTAATTGAATTCCTGCAGCCCAAGGGGACGGTGGCTGTTGTACACCCCTTGCACAGGGGGGGTTGCCTGGTGACCACAGCCGGGCTGGATGCACCCACCGACCCATGGATTCATTAGCTTAGAGCCAAATTCCCCTCCAGGTCTAACGCTTTGCAGAAAGCTCTTTGCATCCTCCAAGGGAAAAGACGGGCGAGCAGCCTTTGGGGCTGCAGGAGGAGCCTGTCTGACCATGGAGATGTAACTTGGTGCTGGGCCATCGAGTGGCCAGCTTGGACCAGTGGGATGAAAGAGTTTTGCTCTGATGAGATGATGCACTTCTGTAAACGAGGATGCTCTGGCAAATGCCGTGGACCTGGGACGGCTGGATGCGCTGGCAAAATTCGTGCAGGCTCCCAGCAGCTAGAAATGAGGTGCTGAGGAAGAGGAGTCAATAGATGGTGCTCTTCTTTCGTGATATTGCTGCTGAAAGGGGTGTCCACGTTTCCCTGCCGCTCTCTAGGCATGAGGGGGGTAAGGGTCCACTCGTCCGGGCCTTTTTGGGTGTCTGCTTCTTGCCGCTTTGCAGAGTCTCCTCTTCCCACTGGGTTATTCCCCCTGTCGAGGAGCTCTGACCTCCCACCCCAAAATAAACCACGTTTTGTGGGTCCTGAGGGGCTGTCTGTGCACACCGCACAGCCTCTCTGGAAAGAAAGGAGTTATGCAGCTGTGAAATATTAATAATATGGTTTTTTAGATCTAATAATGCCTTCCTGAGATACTGTAGAGCCGACGAGAGCTGATAAAGTTTATTTTCTCTGCAGTGCATTATCTGCCTGATGCAGCCCTGCTTGGGAGGACAGCTCAGGGTCACTTGGGCGAAGAGCATTTTTGAACGCACTGATTTGGCTGTCTCCTACTTAGCAAATGTATCTCTGCTGCTAGAGCTAATAAAGCAATTGTTTAATTATTATTTAACGAGCTTGCACAGGGAAAGCAGATAATCTTCCCTTTGGAAACATCAAGTCCCTCTGATGTGCCCCGTTTCCCCTGGCTGGTCTGTCCCACCCGTCAGACCCCAATGAGAAATGCCGGGAGGAAAAATGGGGCCGTGCCTTTCTTGTGCTGCACCACAACCCTGAGTTGGAAAATATCCCATTCAGAGTTTCTACCTGGGAGCTTCCCATGGCTTTGGGGATGAAAAGAGAATGGAGAACCCACCAAAGGTCTCTCCATCTCCCCTGGTGCCTTGGAACAAGTCTTGTGAGGAGCGGCTGAGGGAGCTGGGGGTGTTCAGCCTGGAGAAAAGGAGGCTGAGGGGAGACCTTCTCGCTCTCTGCAGCTCCCTGAAAGGAGGGGGTAGCCAGGGGGGTTCGGTCTCTTCTCCCAAGGAACAGGCGATAGGACAAGAGGAAACGGCCTCAAGTTGCCCCAGGGGAGGTTTAGGATGGATATCAGGAAAAATTTCTTCCCCGAAAGGGTTGTCAAGCATTGGAAGAGGCTGCCCAGGGCAGTGGTGGAGTCACCATCCCTGGAGGGATTTAAAAGCCGGGCAGACGTGGTGCTGAGGGACATGGGGTAGTGGTGGGTTTGTCAGTGTTGGGTTGATGGTTGGACTCGGTGATCTGAAAGGTCCCTTCCAACCTGGACAGTTCTATGATTCTATGATTCTGTGTTCTCCTTGGATGCGACTTTGCAGCTGCCCTGGTCCCCAGGCCGCAACGTCATGAAATCCAAGTGTGAATTTGCCCTGGCAAAGCCTCACCTGGGTTCGTGCACACCTTTCCAGCCCCAGACACTGACGTTTGGGGCCGCTGAGGCCGTGTACACCCCGGCAGCCTCGAGGAAGGCAGTGGGAGGAACCGGCAGCAGTGCCTGGGCAGTGTGCAGTGTTTTGGCCAAGGGGTAGCAGCAGGTGAAGGGATGGACTCAGTCCTCCAGAGCTCTGAAATCATTTGAAATCCAGGTGTTTGAAGAGGTTCAAAGCAAACTGTTTGGTTGGGTGTTTTGTTTTTTTTTTTTTTTGAAAAAGATACACACAAATGGCTTTTATGGAGACTATAGAGTGAACTTGCAAAAGTGTGTGCAGGATAAGAGTGTGTGATCCACTGAGAGAGCAGCAGCTCATGGAGTCTCACGGCATTTGGTCCTGAAAATGTAACCTCCAGGGACTTGGGTTTATGAAGCAAAGCAGTAAAAAACCTTCAGCATTAATTGCCCGGACCCAATATCTCATGTCAGCCTTGCGCTGCCCTCTTCATCCCATTGAAAGCTCAAAGAAGGCAGCGATGGCTGCAGCAGTTCTTGAGAGCTACCAAACCTGGGTTCCCCTGGATGGACAGCATGGCTGAGCCTCGGAGAATCCATAACTGAGGTTGCCCTACTAAAATCTTTCCCTCCTTGACCTCCTTTCCATGCTACCAGATCACTGAGCAGCCCCTGAGCTTCGCACCACCATGGTACAGTGGCAGGAGGAGGGAGCTGGAGAGGGACCATCTTCCCAGTCCCACCTAAAAGCTTTATAAATCGGGCTCTGCATCACAGCTAGTCCATCTGCAGGTGGCTGCGGTGAGGTTCCTGGATTTTCTGAGCAGGGAAATGTATGAGCAGGGTTAGGGCTGGTGAGGAGAGCCCTGTAAACTGTGGGAATGCTGATTTTTGAAGCTGCGAAAGGCCGGCAGGACCAGAGGTCTTGGGGATGGATGTGCAGGGACCTGATTTGAAAGGATCAGTTTATGCCTTTCTCTGGAGCACCTGCAATATCTCCAGGGGGATTTGGTGATGTTTCCATCACCTCCTTCTGGAGAGGTGACCGAGAGGAGCCTCCTGGGGTGGATCAAGCTCATGGGGTGGTTAAGGCAAGCGTCCTCACCTGGGTGCTCAGATGTATTTCCAAGCCCACAGATTAAACACAGCCCCTCCAGCCAGCTCCTGTTGGGGACTGCATCCTCTCCCGTTGCCTTCACCCGAAGATTGTGGGTGTCTCCCTGGCTGTGACGAGCCAGTGAAGCTCAATGGTGACTACCAGGTTCTACAAGAACTTCTACACCCCTGTTTATGCAAAACGGACCACCGAGTTTTTCTTCATTGCTGCATTTCCAGAACAAGTTGGTAGCTCTGTCTCCTCTCATGGTGTCCGAGTGCAGGCAGCACCTCATCTCCCTTATGAGAGATCTGTGGCACAGAGATGTCCAAGGCCAGCTCCATCCATGGCACTGCGGGCACACACAGGTCACCGTCCCCAGACAAGCCATCAGCAGATGGAGCAAACCCAACATCCAGGGGAGGAGGAACACACAGCGAAGGCTGTTGGGAAGGAGCCGTGCCAGGAGCCAGGCAGAGCATCCAGATGGACCCAAGCAAGGAGAGGACATCCCCAGTGCTCACCCACAGCCGTCCCCTGCACGCAACCCAAACACACACAAAGGCACCAAAAGAACCCCAACGGGAGAAATCCCAGCTTCCCTTTGACAGCTTTAACTGGGGCTGCCTGTTAGTTAGTGCCTCTGTTTTTTTATCTGGAAATATCTTAGTGGTCAGTGGGAAAAAGCAATAGGGAGAGCTATTGAAAAATGAATATCCCGGGGTTATACAAACACACACTCCCGGTCACAAATCCCAGGCTAACACCACAGCTTCAAAAGTTAAAGAAATAAATGCAGATAAAGCAATTGGAATAAGAAAATGAAGCCCCGGAGGGATGGGACTCTTGGTCGGAGGGGAGAGGGGACGGGAGCCAGGAGACGGAGTCAAAGCCAAGCCCAGTTTGGACTGGGACTGTGTAAGCAGTTTGCAAAGCCCTGTCTCAGCAAACCGCATAGGCAGCTCTGTCATTTTTTGGATTGCAACTTCAGGAGAAGAGAAAAAAAAAAACAACAAACCCACACAAAAACCCCCCAAATAAAAAAAATCCTATCGAAAGAGATTGCAAAAGTTTTGATTAAAATGCAGTCCGGCTTTTGAAATTGCAGCCTAAGCCCCACCTCCACACACCCATCCCCACCTCCAGGCTGGGAAGTAAAAGTAGTGAATGGCCCCAGCAGCCGCCGGCCCCGAGGAAAACTTTTTGCTCCCAACGCGGTGGGATTGGGATCGGGAGAGTCCTTGAAACCGTGAGTACGGCAGCGCTGGCTCCTCGCCGCGGCCGGGAGATGCCGAGGATGAGCCGGGTACCGGGCGGGCGCGGGGTCCGCCTGCGAGCCGCCGGGCGGGGATGGGGTTCGGGAGATGTGAAGTTTCCACAAGCTGCTTCTTCCCGCGGTGTTTCGCAAAACTCCTTGAACCTGTTTTGGCTCAGGAGCTGGATTTTTTCCAATGGCTTAAGAGCTAAAGGAAAAAAAAAAAAAAACCCAAACAAAAAACCCAACAAGGAGCGATTACAAATGTTACCCACGCCTGTTCCACGCTGGCTTTCTGCACATGTATTTTGTTGCTTCCTCTTTGCTTGCCCTTATTTATGTGAGTCGTTTTTTTCCAATACAGCAGCTCCACTTATTTCTCCCTTTGCAGGGAGTTTTTCCCAAGCCCCGAGGCTGCCGCCGTTCATTTCTCTTACAGTTTTGCTGCTTCTTTTACCTCAACTCCTCTTCTCACCCCAGGTCTTGGCGGGCTGTCAGGGAGGATGCCATGCAAGCATGGACCTGACCTGTACCTGGGCTGGGACAGTGTCGGTGCCACCCGGGGAACCCTGGCCAAACCCAAGCTTCTCCAGCAGTGCATTGCTTGGGAGAGGAACCAGTTCAAGGCAGGAGCCCCGTGCTGGTTAGAAAAAGCCGATGTGACCCTCCTGGCTCTGAGAAAATTGATGGCGGGGAGCAGGAAAGGGTTAACAGCAGGGGGAAAGCTTTTGTGCAGCTCTGCAAGCTGAGGGGGAAGGTGCAAATAGCCCAGTGACCAAGGTGATGGGCTGCATCCCTCTTATTTGTTATGTACATTTGCTGTTCTGGAGGTGAGGGCTTAGTCTGGGGACAAGCCCTGTGGAGGGCTGGCCCTGGAGCCCAGGGCAGGGGGTTGGAACTAGATGGTGTTTAAGGTCCCTTCCAACCAAAAACATTCTATGATTAGGATTCTTGGTTTCTCATGGGTCTTGCAAATAGTATGTTTGTTAAATCAGCCAATGCTCTAAGCCTTGGAGGTGGGCATAGCCTCCTGGGAGACAGCCATGGGCCAAGCCTGTCCTTCCTGAAAACCTTGATTTTTAGCAGATAGAGGTGAGGTTAAAAGCTGGGAGAAGGCTCTGTGCTTCCCACAGCCCAGCTGATCACACCTTGACCACGCTTGCTGCTTCTGTTGGGTTTCAGCTATAGTTTCCCTGGAGGGCATGGGGACAATGGGGCTGGCTGTGCCGGGATGGGGTGGGGGAGACCTCCCACCCTGGGCGGGGGCGGTTGCACCCCTCTGCTTCCAGCCCCTGCGGATCTGGTTAGACAGGGGCAAGGTTAGACAGGGGCAAGGCTGCCCCGTCCGTGGCAGTACATCCAGGCTGTAGGAAGAGGGAGCAGAGACCATCTAAGGAACCTGAAGGTACATAAGCCCATGCGACCTGATGAAATCCATCAGCACGTCCCTGCCCATGGCAGGGGGCTTGGAACTAGATGATCTTTAAGGTCCCTTCCAACCCAACCCATTCTATGATTCCGTGATTTATTTGGGGACGCCTCGGGGCACTGGCTCAGGGTTGCTCAAGGATGCTTTATGTCCGCCTGCAGAGGCTGTAAAACTTCTTACTGGTCCCGTTACTGAGCAGGTTTGCAGGTTTCTCATCGTTAAAGAGTCGCGTTATGCCCAAGGCTCTCTGCAAGGTCTGTGTATGGATGTACCTTAGATCTCTTCTACCTCTGGTGCTTTTTGAGCAATGATCGTGTCAGAAGGGCACATCCCTCCCTCACTCCTTTCTCGCCTGGATACGTGTCTGAGGCACCTTTTCACCATGTGCATGGGTTTGCAGCCGTGCCATGGGCTTTCTCCAGCTGGAATCCCTGCAGTGCACTGGGAAATGGGTGGGATCTCTGGACCTTGATGCTGTCAGGTCCTGCTGCTTCGTGTCCAAACCGGGCAGGCTCTGAGCTCTTCACTGCTGTGCTTAGTGTTCCAGGTCCAGTGCAAAAAGGAAAATGCCAGTCAAGGATCATAGTATGGTTTGGGTGGGAAGGGTCCTTAAAGGCCACCCAGTGCCACCCCCTGCCCTGGGCAGGGACACCTCCCACCAGCCCAGCTTGCTCCAAGCCCCGGCCAACCTGGCCTTGAACCCCTCCAGGGATGGGGCAGCCACAGCTTCTCTGGGCAACCTGGGCCAGGGGCTCACCGCCCTCACAGCCAAGAATTTCTGCCTCAGATCTCAGCTCCATCTCCCCTCTTGCAGTGGAAACCCCTTCCCCCTCGTCCCATGGCTCCCCTCCCTCATCCAGAGTCCCTCCCCAGCTTTCCTGGAGCCCCTTGAGGGACTGGAAGGGGCTCCAAGGTCTCAGTGGAGCCTTCTCTTCTCCAGGCTGAACCCCCCCAACTCTCTCAGCCCGTCCTCACAGCAGAGCGGCTCCAGCCTTCCCAGCATCTCCGGGGCCTCCTCTGGCCCCGCTCCAACAGCTCCGTGTCTCTCCTGTGCTGAGGCCCCAGAGCTGGAGGCAGCACTGCAGGGGGGTCTCCCCCGAGCGGAGCAGAGGGGCAGAATCCCCCCCCTCGCCCTGCTGCCCACGCTGCTTTTGAAGGATGTTGGAGCAAATCAAAGAACAACGGCAAATGAGGCAAAAAAGAGAAACATTTAGGGCTGGTTATGAGCAGCACGAAGGATACCCAGCCACACAAACAGGCCAGAGCTGAGCTGCTTCAGGAGCTTATCAAAATTCATGTCTGTATTTCACCCTACCAGCTGTTTGATAACCTGATAAAGCATCCGTTTGAGGCAGCGCAGTGCAGCTCGCCCGTCGTTTGCTGGTACAGCTCCAGTGGGCAATGGAGCATCCTTTATCCAAGCTCCCATCAGGATCCGATTTCTCATCCGTGGTCCAAGCCGTATCGATCTGCTCCAAAAGGCCTTTTATCAGTTGTGTGCAGAAATTTCATGACTGCATTTTTTATTTTTTTTCTGCCCTGCACTGGTCTCTGGTGTCTTGTGTTCAGGCAGAAGACGGCGAAAAGGTGAAAAACGTTAGAAAGGAGCGTCACTTCCCTGCTGTGGCATCCATCGTGGCATCCACCTGCATCACCGCCCACAGGCAGCAGCTGTATATTTTGCGATATACACCAGTTTCTCTTCATTTTCCCCCCTGTTCTTTGAGTGTTCTTGCCTTTGCTGGCATTTCCAGGCTCTGAAATGCTTCGTCCTGGCTCACCCGAGCACTCCTCACCCAGCCATCAGCCTTGCTGGGCTGCTTGGTTTGCTGCCCTTCCCCCTGCAGCAGCCCGGGGGTCTCTGGGGACCTTGGTCTCGTCAAAAATAAATCCCAACCCACCCTCTCTGTGGTTCCTGTCTCCCAGTTTGGTCCCAGTGCTTCTCTGGGGGTGCCGGTGTGCACTGTGTTCTCGCTGCAGCTCGGCAGCACATCCCGTCTTTATCCTGAACCTCCGGCACATGCCCTGGCTCCAGCCATCGTGGGGATTAAATGCTCGGTGTCTCCAGCCATTGCCTTGCTAAATGTAGACTCAAAGGTATGGTTTGGGAGCCTCATTCCCCATCTCGGGACCTGTCGTTAGCCCCCAAGCTTTGAAAATGTTAATTTTCACAAGAAATGGAGAGAGTGGTCTAAGACGCAGGGAGCGACGCGGGGAATTTCTGGCTTGAAACGTGATTCAAAGACTGCGAGGCTCTGAAATCTCCTCCGGGAGGGATCGATAGTGGGCGTCTGGCTGGAGAAACCTCGGGACAAGTTTGTTCCCAGGGATGCAGGAGCAGGCTCGTCGCCGGCCGGGTGCCGGGCTGCAGACGAGCAGCTCAGCCGGGGCCAGACGTGGCTCCAGCCGCTGGTCTGGGGACTTCCAGAAAATAATCTCCTTTTTCACCGGGCTTCCTTCATCCGTTGGAGTGTGCCAGTCCATACCTGCTCTCGGGGTGAGCAGGAGATGCTGCTTCTAAATGGTGTAAAAACCACCTGGCAGTAAAAAGAAGAGAAGCAAGATGCCTCTGTAATAAAGACGACTTTTCTGCAGTCCATTAACATTAAATAATGGAAGAATGACGTCTAGTCCGTCTAGTGGGAGATGTCCCTGCCCATGGCAGGGGGGTGGAAAAAGACGACCTTTAAGGTTCCTTCCAACCCAAATGAATCTATGATTCTATGATTCTGTGAATTAATCCCCTCCGCTGCCCAAAATATCCATGTTTCTTCCCTTTCCCGTGCCAGCTTCAGCTCTCGATGGCCGCACTGGGCTGGGGCTTGCTCCAGCGCTTGCTCTTTGTCCCAACATCACCCCGTAATGTCGCCAACTCTCTTCTACCCTCAGTGTTTCCCCCTGGGTGTTTGTAACCAGCTCCTCTCTGCCTCTCTTTTAGCTGGGTCAGGAAGTTTTTCACTTCTCCTAAGCTCTACTCTCAGTTCCCCGTCCATCGCAGCAGCGTTTCTCTGCACCTACCCTTCCATCAATCTCTCTTGCGTGCGGGTGGCCGGCGTCGTTCCCAGCTCCCGGTGAAGTAAAACTTACTGGTCTCTCCCCAAAATTTGGGGTTGCCTTGATTGCTAATCTACGGGTTAATCTGGAGGGAGGAAAGAGCTGCCCTGGAATGTCCCGTGGAAATAAATGTGTAGGAAGCAAGTGAACTGGTGTGTAGGTGCTCCTCATGCAATGCTCAGCATCAGCATGGGGGATCATGTCCACGGTCCTGGGCAGACGGTGTGTGCAGGTGGAAAATATTGGGGTTTGGGTGGTTTTTTTTAAAAGAAGTTGTAGAAAATATATAGCAAGCAACATCTGGACTGCTGCAGGAACACTGTGCTCCTGGGAGCTATTGGGGCTTTCACTCAGGCTGCGTTTACAAGGCTTTTGCAGCGTCTCCTGCTCTTCATTTTGCAACAGCTTCCCCTTCGAAAAGTCAGTTTTTCTCATCGGTGTGTGTCTGCATCCGTCGGTCGCTGGAGCCCCTCTGCCCCCTGCCTTTTTCTTGCTTTCACCCCTTTCCTCCAGCAAACGCCCCTGCAAAGTCTTACAGCTCTTTGGAAACACGGAGCAAAAAGCCCATCCTTTTCTCAGTTTTCACTCCTGCCCAAGCATCAGTAAAGTAAGGAGGAAAAAAATTATCAGGAAGGTATTTGCGGTGTATAAAACCCCCAAATGAGGAAAAACTCTGGTTTGGGATCGCCTTCCTTCAGACTTCTATTGGCAGATGTGTTCTTCATAGACTTGAGCACGTGTCTGCAGCCTACGGAAAGGCCGGTCCCCGCTGGGGAAAGGGCTTTTCGTACGTAATTCATCACTTTAACTCCTATCCTGAGGTTTCGAGCTGCTTGAAGTAGGGAATATTTCCCTGCCAAACACACAGGAGGTGGTGCTAAAATAGAAAATTGCCACCGAGGACACAAGATATGGCCTTTTTGTAGTACGCACCACATCTGTTCATCCCCCGTACAAGGGTACGCTCAGCATCTGGCATGGTCCGGAGGAGAGGGCTAACTTTTTTATTCAAAATACTGCATGAAATCTTAGGGAGAAGGAGTAAAACTTGCAAAGCCGGCAGCTCCCTGTCTGGCAAACGTCTCACGTGTCCTTGAGCTGAACCGCTTTCACCCAGAGCACAACAGCCAGCACAAACAAACCCGGAGTTCATGTGGGGAGAAACCAAGGGCAGGAGCCGCGCCGAGATGTAACGAGACGCTGCTTTAGCACGGAGCGGGATGTATCCCACGAGAGCTCAGGAAGCAGCAGGACGGCAAGACGGGGAGGGTCTCTGGGGGTACCGATGGCTCCCAAGCGCTGGGCAGCCTTTGAAAATGAAACCGGGTGAATGATTCGTGTCATTTTATGATTCCCAGCCTTGATGCTGCTGTAGCTGGCTGAGAGGGGGATCTTGGCCGCAAAACCTCCCTCGCCTGTAACCTCTGCGATTCTTTCCCCCTGCGCTCCGAGCCACTTCTGCTCTTGGGTGCTTTCCTCTCCTGCCGGCGAGGCCACCCCAGCCCGTGCGATGGACGTTGTCTTCTTCCCAAGGATGAGTGATGGGGACAGACTTTTTAGCAGGGCCTGTAGTGATAGGACGAGGGGCAATGGCTTTAAACTAAAAGAGGGAAGGTTTAGACTGGGTATAATAGATTTAGACCAGATAGAATTTTTCCTAGATTTTTTCGCTGTGAGGGCGATGAGCCCCTGGCCCAGGTTGCCCAGAGAAGCTGTGGCTGCCCCATCCGTGGAGGGGTTCAAGGCCAGGTTGGCCGGGGCTTGGAGCAACCTGATCTAGTGGGAGATGTCCCTGCCCAGGGCAGGGGGTTGGACTAGATGGCCTTTAAAGGTCACTTCCCACCCAAACCCTTCTGTGATTCTATGATTCTATGCTCCTATGACAATGGCAACCACCACCACAAGGGTTATCCAGTGCATGGGGACAGTCCCCATGCAACCCCTTCACTGCATCTTGCAGTGCTGCAGCAGGTGAGGACCCCTCCAAGAAGACTCCGGCATCTGGCAGGGCGCACCAAGGAGGTCTGTGAGACCTCATCACGCAAATGGGGAGGAGGACTTCATCCTTCCCAGGTCAGTGGGGGTCAGGGCCAGCAGGGATCTCCGGAGAGCACCCGGTCGTGCTTCACACCGGAGCAGGGCTGGTGCCTCTCCGTCATCGACCATGGTTACATTTCATGGGTTTCAACACCAATTTTTCTCTTCCTTCTCATCTTTTAACTTCTCAGTAACAGATTTCCTTTTGTTTAGCTTCTTGTGAGGTTTCTGGGATGTGTCATCCCTGACACATTTCTCATTACAAAGAGTCACTGAGCTGGGCTGATCTCATTTTCACTTTCTTTTTGCCAGTTGGTGCAAGATGGAAACAGCTTTTGGGCGCATCTACACATCCATTTTATCCCTCAATCTTTTTCCAGGCAGGGAACGATGTGTATACATTGGATTACAAAACATCTTTGCACCCACATTTCCCAAGCCAGCTTCCCATTTAACACAGGCACGCTCATCAATACGCACGCCGACACTCTCCCAGTTTTACCACCGGTGAATGCAAATTCTCTAGAAATTCAGTAGAAGGCAGACAGATTACAGGATATTTGCTGGTATTTTGTCTCCCCTGCTGGGATTTAATTTGCTGTGTTACATTCGCTGTTGTTTACTCAAGCTCTGCTGAGCCCAGCGCGTGCTTTTCCTTCTTCAGTTAACGGGAGCTTCACTGCTATTAATAAAGGCTTTGTAATAGATTTACGTCCTCAGGAATGGGACAGGACCCTGGTGCCACCGAGCCTGGTCCCCTGACATCGCAGCCAGGACCATTGCACATGTCCCAGAGAAACTGGGAGGTTTTGGGGTACTTTGGCTGCCCTGGCATCAAAGAAAGGACATCTTGGGAGCACGTGTGGAGCATCCCCTAGAGGCATTTAAGAAACGTCTAGATGTGGCACTTCAGGGCATGCTCTAGTGGCAGAGATTGTAGGTTGTTTGGTTGGACTCGATGATCTTTAGGGTCCTTTCCAACCATGAAGATTCTGTGATTCTGTGATCTTAATCTGTGCTGCGAAGGTTTATGGGATTATCTGGCCGAGCTCTGTACAGATGGGGGGTTATTCCCCAGATTGTTGCCCCCCATTTTGTCGCTTTGTCACTGTCTCCTGGGAGCGGTGATGAGAGGTCAGGCAAGCAAGGCTGTAATTAATGGCAATATTTTATGGCATCATCTGGTGCGGGACTGACCTGCTGGTGTGTCCCGGCTCAGCTCCCTGTCCCCACAACACCCGGGGCTTGTCGTGCGAGGCTCTACCTTCCCCAGGGATGCTGTGCCCCAGGACAGCAATGTGGAGAAAAAAGGTCTCTGAGGACAAATCCTTCATCCGTAGCTGAAGGAATAATATCAACCGATGGATCGCCAGCAACAGGCAACTTTGCTCTCTGAACGACCACCTATCCATCACCTTCCCGGGAGTCTATGGGTCAATTCCGTGGGTGCTGGGTAGCTGCTGGTTGGGGTCCCGCTGCATGAGCCGCTTCACTGGGCCCCTGCACCGAAAACACTGTCTCCCAGAGGCCACCCTCGGTGAAACCCAGCCACCCGCGCGCCTCACCAGGCTCCTAAGCACCGCCATTGAGCACGGCAAGTCCCTCTGGATTTTATGGGAGAAGCAATTTTGCTCAAGAGTTTACTTGCAGGCGTATAAGGAAGCAATTTTCTGCTTCATCAAGGTGCAGCGCTGGCTTTAAAGGGCTTTGTGCCAGGGTCAGTGACTCCGCTCGTGGTGCTCCTGTCACCTCTGCCTGTCACCCTGCCTCTCGGTGGCTGTGTCTCCCTAGCAAATGAGTTTCACGCTCCTGTGATTTGGGGGACAAAAGGTGAAATGCATCATTGAGGGCTCCAGCAGAGCAGCATTTGGCATCATAAGTACCTCGCTGGGGTAACACCTCTCCCCTCTGATGAAGTGTGTAAGGGAATACAGCTGTGTCGGAGCTGGTGGGTACGGCTGGGCATGACAGAGCAGTGCAGAAACGCTGCTGCGCTGTGGGGCTTCGCTCCCTGCAGTCGAGGAGGGGAAGAAGGGAGGACGAACAGTGAAGCGTTTGGATGGAGGTTCTCGGAGGGGTTTCTCAGAGCAGAACTGGGCTGCTCTGTGCGCTAGCGAGGCGTGAAAGTGTAGTGGGGAGCAGACACTGGCCTGCTTGACATCCATGGTGAAGATCATCCCGGGAGGAGGAGATCCCACTCCTAAGGCATGTCCATCAGCAGGTGTTCAGGGAGAAACATGCCTTTGCCACCACTACTTGCCCCACCGCTGTGTTTCTCAGACATCCCTTCCCATCCATGGATAAGCTCATCGCCTTTGGTCAGCAAGAGGCCACCAGCTCACCAAGCAGGCTTCCAGCGGCCATGTTGTCCTGCTTAATGTCTCACCAGAGGACTGAAGCCAGGCGGTGGCATCTACTCCAGCTTTGCAGAAATGTCCCATCACGGTCAGGTTGGAAGGGGCTCTGAGCAACCTGATCTAGTTGAAGATGTCATGGCAGGGGAAGATGGACTAGATGGCCTTTAAAGGTCCCTTCCAACCCAAACCATTCTATGAGTTCGTGATTACCGTCGCCAATAGACCAACATGCAGAACCCGTGTTTTTGGGATGGCTGGAGGGGACTCAGGAAGGAGAAGGGTTGCTGCTGGGCTGCCCTTGGGTCTGAAGGCAGCTCGGACCATCCTCTGCCCTCAGTCCTGCGGGCAGGGACTTGCCCATGGCCACAGCCTGGTTCTTCAACCACCCCAACCGTCTAGACAGCATTCCCTAGCTGGAGTCCCAGCTCTTGCAGCAGCATCTCAGCTCGTGCTTTATTGTCTAGGACAAGGTTCCTTCTCAGGCACAGCTGAGTGCAGCCTGCAGAAGTTGCAGGAAGGAGTAAACAAGGCTCTTTGCAGCTCCCTTTCCTCCACAGCATGTTCAGGGAATGGCATCCGCTGTGCTAAGTCCACCCCCGCTGATGCAACCCCCAGCATTTGCCTGTCCCAGCTTATCTGCTGCTCCCCAAAGACTTTATAGGGGCAGGTGGTGTCTCTTCCCTGGCTTGTTCTTGGGGAAACTGAGGCACAAAGGTGGGAAGCAGCTTGCTCCGGAGTTGAGGTCAGGATGCGGGTGCAGGTCCTGGTCTGGGAGTGGGTCAGGCTCTCCAAAATCAAGGGGTGGCACTTCGGGGTTGACTATTTCTCCCCTTTTCCTGTGGCCCTGGCGTGGCCCCTGCATTCTCTGTGGGTGCCACCGTGGACGCGCGGGGATGCTTGGAGCAATAGTGATCCCCACCGTACATCCTCTTCCTGGGATGCTGGAGGGTCTTTGGGCCACCAGGGACCCCAGGGCTGCAGACCTGACCCGGGCACATCCCCCCTCACACCAATCACCTTGGGATTTGGTCTTTTTTGCTGTCTTCTATCCTTACCCTGATGCAGGTGTATCTTCTGGGATTTGCTATCTCATTGCTCCCTTCTGCCTCCTTCCCCTGCCGTACCCAGCCTCAGCACTAATCCTGCAGCACCAGCTCTGCCTCCTTCCTCCAGAGGAGCAGATTCGGTGAGACCTCTTGGCCTTACCTAGGAGAAATTGCATTAATTGAAAATAATCCTTCTTTCCATCTATAGATGTCCATTCCCTAGGAGAAAAACATGGCTATCCCCAAGCAAGTGCCATCCCTGGAGTGTGCTGCCACGGCTGGGCTTGACCCAGTTAAAGGAAACAAGAACCAGACTGACCTTGGCATGCTGCTATCTTCATGCAATTTGATTTTTATCAATTAAGTCTTATCTGCCTTTCTATTTGCACTGGTCATTGCCCCTTCTGCTGGATCAAAGTACTTTTCTGTTTCATTTTCTTCTTAAAGCAGCATTGTGGTTCAACGGTATCTGAATGCAATAGGTTACTATCATTTTTAACTGCTGGCAACCTTTGCAGCATTTCAGATCTCTGCTGAGTGTATCCCCTTGGGTCTCTCCGTGGCTCACCCACCCTCCCTCTTTCAAATGCAGTGCATTCTCTTAGGTGTGAAATGGAAGTAGGAAACCTTGCTGAAGGTGAGATGAAGGTGTGCATAGTGGGGTGGAGTCAGGCTTGGCCGTGAATCATAGAATCATAGAATGGTATAGGTTGGATGGGACCTTAAAGGCCACCCAGTGCCACCCCCCTGCCCTGGCCAGGGACACCTCCCACCAGCCCAGCTTGCGCCAAGCCCCAGCCAACCTGGCCTTGAACCCCTCCAGGGATGGAGCAACCACAGCTTCTCTGGGCAACCTGGGCCAGGGGCTCACCGCCCTCACAGCCAAGAATTTCTGCCCGAGATCTCAGCTCAATCTCCCCTCTTGCAGTGGAAACCCCTTCCCCCTCGTCCCATGGCTCCCCTCCCTCATCCAGAGTCCCTCCCCAGCTTTCCTGGAGTCCCTTTAGGGACTGGAAGGGGCTCCAAGGTCTCCGTGGAGCCTTCTCTTCTCCAGACTGAACCCCCCCAACTCTCTCAGCCCGTCCTCCCAGCAGAGGGGCTCCAGCCCTCCCAGCATCTCTGGGGCCTCCTCTGGCCCCGGTCCAACAGGTCCATGTCCTTATGTTGGGGACTCAACCTTGGCCATCAGCTGCTGAGAGACGATGCAGGTTCTCCTTCACGCAGGGGACTCCCCCGGAGAAAGAGGAACTGAGTTCCTCTGTGGCAGTGTGGGAAATTTGGGGTCATTATGGTGCACGGTGAAGCGTGAGGGACTTTTACACCCTGCTTGGGCAGGGATTAGCGAAAACATTCCTACCAGTGCTTTCTACTATTTTTTTCTACAAGAAGTCTATGAAAACTCATTAGGGAAGAGGTTGGACTAATTCCAGGTGTAGGAGGCTCCTGGACACCCTGAAGGGTCAAAGGATGAACACATTTAAAGGAGGGGCTGGAAAGGATGGGCAGGGAGACCAAAATACTCCTAGAGAACACAGGACTTGCTGTTTGCAGGTCTGCTTGAGCATATCTTTGGTGAGAAGGGCCAGGAAAGACATTAATAGAGTTAACCAGGGAAAGAAGGGCATTAAAGCTCCGTGAACGTGCCCATCCCTGCAAAACTGGGCTCAGACTCCTTTTGCTTTCCTCCCTCTCTACCCTGGCACCCTTCCTCTTTTCCCTGTGGAGCCCCTGAGCTTTCAAGAGGCTCCAGCAGCAAAGTCGGTAGCTGCAAATAATTCATCACA
The DNA here is from genome assembly GCF_964199755.1 of Larus michahellis. Lineage (NCBI taxonomy): Eukaryota > Metazoa > Chordata > Aves > Charadriiformes > Laridae > Larus > Larus michahellis. Next base: position 214,283,903 of record NC_133896.1, read on the forward strand.
GGGCTGCTCCCAGAGACAGGAGATATTGGACGCCGTGGTCTGGAGACAGGCAGGTGCTTTTGCTCCGGCGCTGCTTAACCCTCCAGAGGTTCAGGGGAGCTTTTCATGGAGGCTTTAATTTATGGTCAAATATACTTTATTGATCCCATCCTGTATTTTGTTGTAGCAATATCTCCTTGTCTTGAAATGGGGCTGAGGGCAGCAATTGGTTTTTGCAGAGAACGCGCTGGAGCTTGTAACTCAGCCACATGCAGATCCTCCCCTTGAATTTACCTCTCCAGTGCAGGGCATTTAAGGGTTGTATAAACGCCGCAGTTAAGACAGTATCCTCTTGCCAGAATTTACATCAACCTGTACATTTGTTAATTTGTTTGAGGCTATGGTACTTGCTCCTTTGCCTCTCGTTGTGGGGAAAATAGAATTAGGTGAAATAATGATGGAAAGCCTTTCACCCCATTTGCTGCAGAGCTCGCAGATGCCGCTGAGATGGAAACATCTATTAGAGTGTACTGAACAACAAGCTAAAGCCTAATGGGTTTAACGTGCCTCCAAACAATACAGCTTCCTGAGCAGGATGCCTGGGCACTAAAAACCCAACAAAGACATCGTCCTCCCGCACATCATTCATTCTGCAGATGTAGCCAGTGAGAAGGGAGGAGGGAGAGCCGGTCCAAAGGGAAGGAGGTCAGTGGTGCAGGCAGGGGGAAGGTGGCTTCCCACAGATTTACATTTCTTGTTGCGGTTAAATTTAGGTGGTGGTTGAGAGGCAGAAAGCACATGTGGAAGGATTCAAAAAACACAATGGGTGAAAATGAGAGGCAGGAAAGGAAGGCTTTAATCCATCAGAGACCCAGCGTATGGAGGGATGGAGAAGGATTTGCTGGACCCTGGAGAAAAGGAGGCTGAGGGGAGACCTTCTCACTCTCTACAACTCCCTGAAAGAAGGGGGTAGCTGGGGGGGTCGGGCTCTTCTCCCAAGGAACAGGCCATAGGACAAGAGGAAACGGCCTCAAGTTTCACTAGGGTAGGTTTAGGATGGATATTAGGAAAAATTTCTTCATTGAAAGGGTTGTCAAGCATTGGAAGAGGCTGCCCAGGGCAGTGGTGGAGTCGCCATCCCTGAAGGTATTTAAAAGCCGGGCAGACGTGGTGCTGAGGGACATGGGTGGTCTTGGCAGTCTTAGGTTGATGGTTGGACTTGAAGATCTGAAAGGTGTCTTCCAACCTGGACAATTCTCTGATTCTATGATCCTCTGCTGCAGGCAGGAGCTGTCTGTGCCTCCTGCTTCAAGCCCACAGTCCCCCAAACCCACCCTCATTTAGGCAGAGCTCTTGGGAAGGCCATTTGGCCAGCCAGCATCTCCGAAGCTGCATGATCTCATGTGCACTCTTCTGTACGTCTTGCCCTCTTGCAACCATCAGCCTTGTGTGATGGGGAGATGAAACCAGTTGCATCCCATAAGGACATTTAGCAGTAAATGGGACCTCAGCTGCAGCTGGTGAGTTTGGCCTCGCCTTTGTGGGTTCTTCATGTCTGAGCAGATCCCTCACATTTGGCCCAAGGCTGCTCCAGCACCAAGAGCTGAGCTAATGCCCAGCTGGGTTTTCCTCTCAACTGCTTTTCCCTTCTCTTCAATGCTGTGGGTATTTTTCTAACTCCATAGCATTGACCTTCAACTCTGGTGTCACTGAGTAATTAAAAACATACCTAGAAAGCTAAGACAACTTGACATAGAGCAATATATGACGTGAAGGCTGGATCCTGGCCTCAGCTGTATCTAACCAAATCAGAGAAGGTGCTCTGGGGTTTGTGGAGCTGCAAGGAAGGAAAGAAGGGGAAGGAAATGAGGCTCAAGGAGATTCACACCAGCACGGTGGAGAGCAGAGCTGGCCCCAGGCACCATGTGAGGACCCCAGGATGCTCCCTGTGGTTGAGGTTCAGGGTGGGATTAGGCGATCTGGAAACCTGTTTACTAATTGGGATGGTCCATCTAGGTGTGTGGTTGATACCAGACAAAAAGAAGCCAAGATGTCTTGTGTAGTTCAAGGATATGAAGGAGTTAATCAGAGCAATCAGAGTCCCACAGTTTGGGACAGTAAAGATTGCACTCCTTCCTCCTAGGGGTATTGAAATTATTATTACAGGACCACAGAATGGCTGAGGTTGGAAGGGAACTCTGGAGATCATGTCAACACTCCTCTTAGTGCAGCCCGGCTGGCTTGCCATGCCATGAGCGTTGGTGGCTCGTGTCCAACCCAAGGTCATTCTCTGCGGAGCTGGTTGGACCCCAGCCAGTGCTGGTGACTGGGGTTGCTCCTCCCCAGCCGCAGGACTTTGCACTTCTCCTGCTTGAACTTCATGAGGTTCTCCAGCCCGTTCGGGTCCCTACGGAGAGCAGCACAACGATCATCGGCTGTGACAGTCCCGCCTCCCAGTCTTGCATCTCCTGCCAACTGGCTGCCCCATCACCACCCAGGTCATTGATAAGGGCGTTAAACAGTACCCATTCAGATAATGTTTAAACAATATTGGCCTTGGTTATGTTGAACAGCGCCAGCCCCAGTTGTGCTCTGGTGTGGCTGGGATTTAGGCACACCAAGATCCTGGCTCAGCGCTGCTTTGTTGCTTTGGAGTGAAATGATTGATAATTTTTAACCTCTCAGGTGCCCTGGTGTTGAGCGTGTTAGTGTTTTGCAGGCTGCTTTTTTGCTTTGCAGAAGCGAAATGCTAAAAGAAAATGAAAAACAGGAATAATTAATAATTGCTTACGACGACCCTGCGCCTGCTGTGTGGGTGTTTGCAAAGCACGACAGGATTTTGCTGTGCTGAGCAAGGCGAATTCAGGCAGAGCAACTTAGCTTTGTGCTGAATTTATTATTTTGGCAGGCGGATAAAGGAGACCTGACAGAATGACGAGTACCGCGACAAAGAGCAGCTACCCGGATGGGTCCCGGAAAACGCTCTGCAGGAACCCATTTCTCAGTATCAAGGTAAATACCTCCGGCTTTCTCTAATCCCCCTCTTGGATTACTGGCCTGGTAAAGAGGAGTTTCTATTTCTGTGGAAGGCATCGATAGCATTTCTGTTTACAAAATGTATTTGCATATGGATGGGGTGCTCCCCGCGGAAGAAATGCTATTGGACGTGCAGCCGGGACGGGGATGTTGCAACGCAAGTTTAACTTTCAGCTTCTGAGGTATTTAACTTCTGTCAGTGAAACTCCCAGAGCCCAGAGCAAACCTTCAAGAGAAACAAATCCCAGGTCTTAAAGCAGCTATGAGCCTCAGTCTTCCTGGAAATAATTTGTTTATTATGTCCATGATAAATGCATGTGTGTAACGGGGGCAGCAGAGATGGAGGAAAGGGGGACTCGATGCTCACGCTCGGAGCTTGGCACGCAGCAGCCTGCAAAGCTTTGGGTATTAGTCCCCATTTAGGCAAGAAATGGCATCTAGTTGGCTTAAACCCTGTCGTTGATTGAATTTATTCACTGAAAACATATGTCCTAAGCAATGATTTAGGCCACGCATCCTGTAACGCCCCCTGACCCTGATGTAAGTTCACCCGGCTCCTCCTTGTCTTGCTGTTGGGTGTCTGGGGTCATGCAGGGAGATGGTTCCTCCACCCTCTGACAGGTCCATGGCAGGCAGCCAGAGGAGTGGGCTTTGTTAAGCCCCTTGGAGAAGCCCCAAAAGTTGGTTGTGGTGGGAACCACAGGAGGCAGGAGATGGTCGTCACTTTGCACAGTAGTCTCATGACCAGAGGGCTGCCCAGAGGACCAGCTCGACTCACCAACATGGGCATGAAGTCAGGTTCCCTTTATCCTGGAGCACCCAAACCGCTGAGCCATGGGTAACCCTGTGTGAAGGTCCCTTTTTTTCCCCTTCTCAAAGCTGGGAAGGGGTGTGAGGCTGTATGCAGTAGAAGCTGAGATCTTCTGGTGGAGGGACCAGTGCTGCCTGTGCGAGATTAGCACATTGACCTTGAGCTCACCTGCAGATGTTCATGGCCTCTTGCCTCCTACCCATGGCTGTGTCACCACCAGAGGGGCTCCTCAGCTCCTTGTTTGCTTGCTCAGTGGTTTGCAGAGGAGGATCCATGATCCTTGGCTATGGAGGTGGTGGATAATCCTTTTCTCTTTGTATAGTGACAGTGGCATATTTAAAAATCCCATGTTACAATGATGGTATGATCACATCCCTTGAGCAACTGGTGGTCTGCTGAAAGGTACTATTGGAGAAGTGTAGCAACACTCAAAAGAAAAAAAGAAAAGGTGTAAACATTTATATCAGATGAGCATCTGCAAAGGGGAAATAATAATCAACATCGACCGCAGTGATATCAGAAAAAGCGAGTGCTCAGCTTGCATCAGGAACAAGTTAATATTTCCGTCTTCTTTTCTACAAAAAGGACATTTTGGAAGTTTTGTGCTCTTTTCTCACATATCGCAAGGAAGCAGGAAACCAAAAGTAAGCCGACTCTTGGTCTAGCTGGAGGGCGATTGCTATGTTCAACGGAGCATGTCGTTTGGCATGTGAACATCAGCTTTCAAGATGCTCTTGTTTAAACACACAGAGATGACAGGTATAGAGTGGTTTGCTGTGGGAATGGGCTACAGCGAAGTGGGAGCTTGAGGCACTGGGGGAGCCAGAGGCGGTACGATGTGGGAGCAGATCAAAGACTGCTGGGAGAATAAATGGAGAAGAAGATGGAAAACGCTTTTTCCCTTGTTATGCAGCCATAAGTTTGGGGATTTTCTTCATACACATGCAATACGCACACAACATGAGCTTCTCTTAGCATGTCGCTGCAAGCGTGTGCAGGAAATGATGCTTTCATTCACTTAGGAGAGTCGGTAGTGACTTGGTAAGTTGAGAGATCAGATTCCTCCTTCTCTTTGTTGTCTTCATTTAATTTTAACACAAACCAGAGCCAGTCATATGTACCTTGCTTCTTCGAAGTCTTACAGCCATGCAATGCTGTACGTGTCCTGCTGGACTCAGGGCAACCCCAGGTCCTCTCCAGCTGAGCGTCTGAGGAGCTCTTTGCAGAACCATGGGCTGGTTCGTTCTCCTTTCGTTGAATAACTGCACCTTTTCGATAGTGACAGCGTTGTCACCAATTCGATGCTATATTGGGTGTAGTTGAAAGCCAATTAGCTGAGTCCTTAGGGAGTCTCACTAGGTTGTAGAGCAAAAGACGACAGCCAGTCTTCAAGGCTCAAGATTTCTCTGTCATTTTTGTGGGGAAGATTTTGGGTTTTTCTGCTATTTTTCACAAATGCTGGTGAATTTAATCACCTCACCCCTTGTGGCAGGGGGGAATTGAGCTCAGAAGAAGTCACTGAGGCAGAGGGTTACCACAGCTACAGCAGCTGGAGGCACAGGAGAGGGGAGAGCTTGGTGCCATACAGTCCTGAGGTTTCTCCCCTCATCCTCTTTTCAGTCCATTCAACTCTGGTTTTGTTTGGGTTTTTGTTTTTTTTTTTCACATAACAGCAAGATTATCTTTAAAAATAAAATCCCATTGATTTTTCCATGCAGAGATATTTTAAAGGGCTTTGAAACTTCAAAGACTAAAACCACTGAGATGCAAAGTCAGCTCGGGTCTGCGAGCAGAATCAATGTCTGTTTTGCTGAGTGAAGGTATCCATGAAGGTAGATGGGGAGGAACTCTTCATGGAGAATATTTCAGGCCGGACCTGGACAGGGTGATGGGCAGCTCTGAAACTGCCCGTGAATGCTGGTCTAGTGCTTTCTGGAGGGTCTTTGGAGCTCACCCTGAGCGGGATTTTGGTGGAGACTGGTTCTTCTCATGATGGACACCCTACTGCTGGGTTTCTGCGTGGAGCTCAGGAGGGAAGCCCTGACTGATCCCCCCAGGTCAGAGGAGCATCGTGGGAGGCTTCAGGGATGATTGCAATCACATAAGGCTGGGAAAAGCCTCGATGAAGCCATTGCCAGGCCTTATCCTGACAGCAAAGAGGGCAAATCCTCTCTTCCAATTCTGTTCCCCATTAAACTGCTGAAGGACTTGTTTTTACCCCTAAGGCAGAGCTGACCTGACCATGCAATGTCTCCAAGCACACTATTATACTCAGTACAGGATGTTTTGCCCAGATCTCTTTTTCTGGGCAGTTTTTTTTTTGTTGGGGTTTTTTTTTTTGTTGTTTTCAAGAAGTTAGGTCACCCTGTCCGGTTTCTAAATGACTTCCTCAGAAAACATAACTTCAAGTCCAGGGTCTGAATGGTTCTTGCAGAAACACAAAACGGTTGCACAATGTGGTTTATGTGTTTGAAGTGGCTGAAGGACCAAAAATCACAGCACTGCAATTTTTATACATTTTTATATATATATCTCCAGGGAGAGAGAGCGTGTCACAAAAACTAATTGCCACATGCCAAAATGCAACTGAGAGGCATAACTCAAAACTGTCCTTAGGAGGAATGTTCCCAGGGCTGATGGTCCCTGAGCCTTTAAGATACCTGGCATGAATTTGTCCAGTCCATCAGAGCAGATTAAATCAGGTCTGCTGCTGCTTCCATTAAATTTCAATGTCTTGTCTTGGCTTTCAAGGAGCATTTTGCATCCCATGCCAGACACACGGGTTTGGGAAGAGCAGTTCTGATGAAGAGCTGCTCATGCAAAGACACAGAGAAGTATTTTGGGAACCTCTGATGAAGACTGCTACAGAAGGAGAAATTTTTTTGGAAAGACTAAATGAGTGTTATGGCAACTGATCACCTGCAGATGAAGAGGAAGCAGACCAAGAGCAATGACTTGCTGGGCGGTAAAGCATAGTCCATAGTGTGATCCATTGTAGTCAATATAAAGAGGTTTTGGCCAATAAAACTGGGAAACCTGGAAGATCTGAAAGGCCAGTTGGACATTTGTAAACTGGGGTTCTTAATGCGGTCACTGCTGGGTTGTTTGAGGTGTACATGTTTTCAGGCATCAGGCAAGGTTGGTGAAACCCCTCCTGGTAGGGACATGCATGGCAAGGTGAATGGCCACAGGAGGATGCCATGGTCCCATGGCCACATGTTTCCCATCCCTGCCAGACCCTACCTGTTGCCTTCCTGCACCTTGAGGACACACACAATGACCTTCATGCCCTAGAGGTGGCTTCCAGGTTCATTGGGACCACATTTGTGGTCCCAACACCCCTCCTCAAGGGATGTTGTGCATGTGCCCACTTCCTAAAGCTGTCGAGAAGCTGGCAGAGGACATTCACTCTACATACAAGCTTCAGGCCTTGGTGTTTTCTGCTCTGTGCTTTAGTTCAAGAGCTGTCCCTGCCCCAAGCCTTTATTACAAGGGCTTCTGGACAGTGGTAGGGACTTGTGCCTGATTACACACAACTGCTTGTGATAAAACTGGAACAAGCTGATTCCTCCCCGGCTTGTTTTCTCCTCTCTGTAAGTACAGCCCAGCACATGGGATTTTATCATGTGCTGAGGCACAAAACCCTTCCTTAAAATAGCAGCAAAAGTCTCCTAAACACATGGAAACAGCGTGATACGGACTTCCCTCTGGCAACTGGGGCAAGACTGTGTGTGCGCCTTCCAGAGCCCTTACGTGGAGGATTTGTTGCCAAACTCCATGACCAACACTAGAAACACAATGGAAGCTTTGTAAGAAGTTTTTTTCCAGACCACCGAAAGAGGAGATATTGGTGTTTAATCCCCAGTTCTGCAATTTAATGGCTGCGTAGGATTGAGTACATTTCTCCATTCTCTTACACGTGCGGAGTGGGAGCAGCAATACCTCACTGACACGATGCATGGCTTAGTAGAGCAAAGCCTGCAAAAATATATTCCAAAATATAGAAAAAAGCAGAAAAGCAGCGAGTTCCTCTGAGAGTGCATGATTGCAGAGAAGCTCCTCGTTCAATGTGTGGTAGAGCGGAGACTTGCTCATCCCGGTGCTGGTTGTGGAGGGTGTAGATGTAGGTGTTGGGATGTTGTTGCCTGTGGGTGAGGGCACCTCACCAAAGACCTGGCGGGGGTGCAGCTCTTACCTCTGGGGCACTGGGAAGATGTCTTGGGCACTCTCGGGTGGTGGGAAATATTCGTGCCACAGCTCCAGAGGAGGAAGGTTGCTCTGCACCTGGCATTGCAAGGTGGGTGTTTTTGGCAGGGGTACATCAGTACCAAGCACTGTCTGACCCTGATGTAGTGCAATGTTTGGTGTGATCCCAACACAGAGCCTGAGCAGGCTCTTGTAATAACGCTGCACAGATGTTTATTTAAAAAAAGCCATTAAAAAAACTCTCCCTTCCTTCCTCCTCAGCCTACGCAAGCACTCGTTTGGATTCTTTGAGTTGTTTTAACTCTACTGATGTAGAAGGGAAAGGATGTGAATGTGGCTTGGCCCACAATGGGAAAGAGGTGCCAGAGAGCTGGGCTTGGGGTGGCTTCTGTGACCGCCCGGTTCTGGGGCTGCTTCTGTCTTTCTATGACTGTGACCTGCTGTCAGGGCCCTGGTCTTGGGAAAAGGCTGGTGTCTTCAGACCCAGGACACCTTCTAATCTTCTCCCACTGCTGGAATAGCCTCGCAGACCCAGGTTGGCTGATCCCACCAGTCCCAAGTCCAGGTATGGAGGGACCCCAGCCTCAAGTCCTCGGGAAAAGTAACGAGATGGCACAGAAGGATGGTGCAGAGGATCTGCCTGCCCTGCGGCATGGGATATCTCCCAGATGTAGCTGAGAAAGGAGTAGGGTGGCGTCCAGGTCTGCACATGGTCAGCCCTGCACCACATATCATGAGAGGTCCCAGAGCAGCTCCGCGATAGACACACTGCTGGGGCTTGACCACCCACCACTATCATCACAGCTACCGTGGGGCAAACTGGAAATCACACACTAGCAATTACCAGCTCTCTGTTTCTCACTCATTAAAACATTCCCCAGCCTAAAAATGCCCCGTGGTTAGGGTGGTTGCCCGCAATGACTCCCTGAGGGGCAAGAAGGAAGCTTGGCCTTGCAGAACTTTAATTGCAAGACCTCCCACTTTGCTACCTTAGGAAAGTTAATCACCATCATGGAGAAGTGGGAAGTATGGGAAATCTGTCAGATCTTGCAAAAGGATGAGGTTTTATGTGACATTTCCTCAGAATCGCTGCAGAAGTTGGAGACAATGCAGGCAATGGTCTTCAAATCCCTGTTTGTTTCCTCCTTTTCAACCATTTCCATCTTGATTTCTAAATATTTTCCTGGTTGCTCTGGGATTCTGACTTGTGTCTAAAACCTTTTTTGCCGTAACTAGCACGGTTACTATCTGGGCACCCAGGTTTTTATAAAATTCTTGGTCTTTTCGCTTTCAACACACGCAGTGCAAAAGCATTAGATGTTGGCCCCTCTAATATGTTTGGTTGTTAGCAGTCTTTTTCTTTTAAAAAGGCACACGTTGAGGAAAAGAGCTTCAAATGTTTAATTAAAAACTGCTATCGATAGCTTGATCTTAGGAAGCTCTGCCGGGCAGCCCGTGGGGATTTCCTTCCCTTCGCTTCATCCTGCTGTTTGCACTGTGGTCGGATGCCTTTGCGGCTCTTCCATTGCCCCTGCTGCCTCGGTGGGACACGGTGCATACCTGAGGGCTCTTGCTGGGCTGTCTTTACCCACCCCCCCAGCTCCCGGCATCACCCAGGACCCCTGTCCTCCACCTCCAGTTTCCTTAAGCTGCTGCAATCCCCTTGTGATGTCCTGCCACCAATGACAAGCTTTAGCCGTGTTCCCCAGGACTTGCAGTATGGCTTCTCTCTTGCAGAAAAGAGAAAGAGAAGCCTATAAAAGTGCACCATGGATTTCAGTGAAGGAGCTCTCTTCACTCCAGGTCTGGATCTTCATCCCCTGGAAGCCCTGCCCTCCAGGCTGTGGCATGGAGGGCATCCCCCAAACCCAAGCAGACTTGGGGGGGAGACATGTGGTGGTTGCTCTGAGGGCTGCAGAAAGCACCGGATCCTTCTCCCAGTGTAGGGTTTTGGTCTGGATGACCGGAGCTGCAAGCAGCAGCTTGCTGGGAGAAAACCAGACCCCTCTTTTATGGTAGGCATGGCGGTGCAGCTACATTCCTTGGCACATCCCAAAGGCAGGATGGAGCTTGCCCTGCACCCTCACCCCAGCACAGGCTGGAGGAGCATGGCTGGACACATTAACGCCAGGGATGGAGGGAGCTTTTTGGGTACCGAGACCCTGAACAGACTTCAGTGCTACAACTCATCTGGCTGTACCTCTGAATTATCACCATGGCTTGACCCTGAGCCAACTACTGCTTTCCCCTCCAAAAATGGGAAATGGGACCATTCCCAGCCATGGGACCATGGGTATGGACCATTCCCAGCAAGCATTTTGGGTGAAGCCCCCCTATTTTGAAGGCTCAGTGAGTTTGGTAGGATGGATGCAGGTTATTCTGTCCCCACTAACATTGGCATCAAAGTGGGCCCCCAGCCTGTTTCATTTACAATATGGACTCAACCTTTGGGACTCAACTAAAACTAGGCTTGCAGGAGGAGACCTGAATCATGGTTCTTGGTGTCACACCCCTCTTTCAAGCCCACGTTAGGCTTGTAAATAGAGCCTGTACTTTGAAAGGGTGGAAAGGGATGCTCAAGGTTGGGACGTCTGTTTCCTGGGAGCTGATAAGCAGGAATAATTTGATTTTTAGTGTGTTGCCTTCACGCTTAACAACACTGCAGTCTGCTGCTTCTCCCTCCTTTTACTGGGAGTACGAAGAAGCTGGCTCTGCTGGCAGGGAAGGATTTAGATGAAAGCAGGCTTTGTCTGTAGGGTTAGCCCTGCTGAGATCTCCTGGGGCAGCAGAAGTGCATATTGGGGTGTGTGTGTCCATATGACCTCTGGCGTAGATATTATAGGCATTTAAGCCCTTTGCCTCTCAAGCAGAGCTGAGTTTTTGCTCTGCAGCAGTTGGTCCTCACGGAAATCTCTCCCTCTGTTTACAAGGGTCACACTGATGTCAGTAAAGTTCGCGCTCTTCCAGGCGCGAAGAGCATCTTTCCAGACCGCACAAGTTGAAGATCAGATACAGAAATGTAAACAAGCGATTTTTGCTGCAGGATGAAATGCAGCGTCATGTGTGCAGCCAGAGACAAACAGGGTCATTTATCTCTCCAGCAGATCTAAAGTCCGTGAGGCCTTTCCTTCTTTTCCTGGCAGATCACCAGCCGAGCTGTGATCCGATGGCTAACAGCAAGCAGCCCCAGGAACCAGAAGAACCGGGGTCCTTGCCCGGTGCTGACACCAAGCCACTGCAAGTCCTTTGCCAGGCCATCTCTTTTTTCTGCCCAGATAGGGGAGAATAAAATACCAGATTCCCAACCCATTTTGACCTCCTGTGCCGAGGAGGACGTGGGGCAGTGGTGGGCGATTGCTGGGCTGATGTAAACCAACACACTGTGAATGTCCAAGATTTGGATACCCATTGGGCTCTGTGTTATGGATGCCTGGAAAAAATTAATCTGGCCTCAACCTTTCCAGCTGAACTCATTGTATTCAGGAAACGGTGTCCTGACATAGCCAGCATGTCGTGCAGGAGTGTAGGAGTTCTAGCAAAGCTGATTCTGGAAAAGCTTTCCTTTGGCTGGGTGACATTTTCCTAGTCCAAACACGCTGCACGCCTCAGTGGTGACACGAGCCTGGAAGGGGGAAGGTCCTGGATTACCTTCTGCTTTGCATGATGGCAACGCATCACTTTTGGTGGTGGTACCCTGATGCTCCAGCTCTCAGGGAGCCGAGGAGGCTTGACCACCCTCTTTTTTCCCTTTTTGTGCTGTAAATAGCCCCTCTGCTTGCAGAGCAGTCCAGTTTGGCAGGGACCCCTCTTCAGCCTTGGATCAGAACAAGACACAGCAGAACCCCAGGCCAAGCTGAGCATTTCCGCTGGCCGAGACTCCTGCCTGGTGGGAGCTGGCTGCAAAACACGCAGAGCTGGAGCAATGCCCAGCTCTGGCCAGCAACTGGGAAAAGAGCTGCCAACAGCTTTGGGCAGCATCCAAGGCCGAGGGCAACAGCTCTGCAAGGACCTAGTGATAGTCAGCCTGTCCTGCAGCGAGATGAGTGGTCCATCTCCTCAGGGCATGCAACTGTTTGGGTTGGTTAGTTTATTTTAACTAATGCGGGGACTGGAAGGATGCCTGTGGAGAGCCACGTGGCAGCTGGGAAGGAGGTGGCTTGCCAGCTCCTTTCCTTTGCTGAGTACTTTGCAGAGCTGTGGATGGAGGGGTGGTGGTGTCCATCCCTCCTGGGACAGTTCATTCAGCACTCGTGAAATTCTTCTGGGTGAGGAGCAGGAAGATGGATGGTGCTCTCAGTAATGGTGGGGCAGCTCGAGCCATGTGTTCCCCCAGGCAGCCAAACACCAGTACGTCCCAAGCTCTGGAGGAGTTGAGGTCAGATGATTTTCCAGGAGATGATGGTCTTTGACAAGGTTTCCTTCTGGAAGTGGGAAAGAACGATCACATTTTCTCAATGGAGATATGTTCTTTACATCCAGGGCTTCGCAAGAAGGAAAGGAAAATGGAAAGTCTGAATTATTCTCCCTGACCTTCTCCTGACTTTCTCTAAAGAAGCTGCTTGTTGCTGCATTTGGAAGGGCTCGTTCCTGTCCCAGAAGCGCTCCTGACAGCACTGGGGATGGCTGCCTGCCACGAGCCGGTCGGTAGTGGGAAGGTTGTGCAACCTCCCACTTCTGCTGCTGGATCTCAGGGGGTCCAGGCCAACCCAAACTAGCAGCGTCCCAAATGAAATGATCTGTTTGTCCAAAGCCACTTTCAGCTAAAGAAACTACTCTCTCCTTGGAAATACTAAACCTATTGTCATTTTTAGCAGAGGACTGTTTAATGGCCCGGACCTAATTTTAGACAACCACTGATGGCAGGAGCGAGGGTAATATTTCAAAGGCTCAGGGTCAAAGGTTCATGTTCAATAATCGTGCCTTTGTGTAGGAGATGCTGTTTGTTATGTAGCAGCTCGCAGTTATCATGTTGGATGCTCTCTTTTTGTGTTGGCAGTTCTTCGTTTTCTGCCACGGTCTCCTGCAGCTCTCCCAGCTCCTGGTCTCTGGCTATCTGAAGAGCTCCATCTCAACCATCGAGAGACGATATGGCCTCTCCAGCCAGACCTCAGGGCTGCTCGCTTCCTTCAATGAGGTGAAAACCAGCTTGATTCTCTTAGTTTACCTGGTCAATGCTCTTCCCATGCTCCTGTCATTCGCTTGTGAGACCTCGTAGAATCATAGAATCATTTAGGTTGGAAAAGACCCTTGGGATCACCAAGTCCAACCACCAGCCCCACTCTACAAAGTTCTCCCTTACACCATATCCCCTAACACCACATCTAAACGAGTCTTAAACACATCCAGGGATGGTGACTCCACCACCTCCCTGGGCAGCCTATTCCAGTGTCTGACCACTCTTTCTGGGAAGAATTTTTTCCTAATGTCCAGCCTAAACCTACCCTGCTGCAGCTTGAACCCATTCCCTCTTGTTCTATCGCTAATGACCTGTGAGAAGAGACCAGCACCAACCTCTCTACACTGTCCTTTCAAGTAGTTGTAGAGAGCGATGAGGTCTCCCCTCAGCCTCCTCTTCCTCAAACTAAACAGTCCCAGCTCCTTCCATCGCTCCTCATAAGATTTATTCTCCAGGCCCTTCACCAGCTTCGTTGCCCTCCTCTGCACTCGCTCCAGCACCTCGATGTCTCTCTCGTATTGAGGTGCCCAGAACTGGACACAATACTCAAGGTGTGGCCTCACCAGTGCTGAGTGCAGGGGGACAATCACCTCCCAGCTTCTGCTGGTCACACTATTTCTAATACAAGCCAGGATGCCATTGGCTTTTTTGGCCACCTGGGCACACTGCTGGCTCATAGTCAGATGCTTGGTCTGTGTGTCCTGCTGCAGGTTGGAAACACGTTGCTGATCGTCTTCATAAGTTACTTCGGGAGCCGAGTGCACAGACCCCGTTTCATCGGCTGCGGTGCCATCCTCGTCTCCTTGGCTGGATTCCTCATGTCTCTCCCCCACTTCATAACTGGACCCTATGAGTACGACCAGTCCGTTGCCAGTAGGTACTCTAGGAACTCATTTTATGCCTTTTGGGACAGAAAAAGGAAATAACCTTCCCTTGAGGGGTTGCGAGCTGCAGGCTGTAGGTTTGGTCCTCAAGTAATTGTAATTTTCTGAGGATAAAATCATCTCAGTCCTGAGAGGCAGCAGCTGATGATGGGAAGCAGAGGGGCAGGGGATAGCTGGAACCACAGGAAAGGGCATGAAAACCACCAAAACGTAGGCTGTGCCTCTGATTCCCCTTGCCTTCTGCACATCCGTGTAGCAGGAAGGTCTTCTCCAACCACCAGAGATCTCACCTTCCGTGAGTTGAGGCAACTTGCCCTCATGCACATGAACTTCTCCCTTATTTCCATAACGTAGATAAGGTCTCATAAACTCCGAAGCCCTTTATGGGAAGGAAACAAGAGATACGGAAGGAGCTGGACTCAATCCAATGGGGCAGCTTTGGGGGTGAAACGCTGGTGCCTGCAATGAGGGAACATTCGTTTCCCACCTGACTTCTCCTCTTTGTGGGGCGCCTCCCTCATCTCCCCTTGCCTAGCTGAGCTGTCTTTGAGGGAATGCTTTCAGGTTTTAGACCCCACCAGAAAAATCAATCCTTTGTGAAAGAAACATGCAGGTGTAAATCATTCATGGAGGAGCAGGTCAGGGTGGACTTGGGATTTTCTTCCTGATAGAAGGTGAAGAGATGAGAAAAGAAAGAAAGGAGAAAACCACACTCCTGTTAGGTTCCTAAATCCTGCCATGAAGCGCCAGGAAATCTTTCAGAAACCTCCACTAAACAGCTTTTCCCTGGCTCCTCAGAGAGAGCGCAGCTGGTTCACTCAGCTGCAGCCACCAAAGGAAGATTTAGTAGGTGAATAATTCACAGATGCAAACAGGGTTCAGGTGCTAACAGCAGTTTGGAACCAATTAGCCGTGCCTTTCAGGAGTGGCTGGTGCAGGTGGCCCTGTGTCGAGCACTCAGAGTTGCATATGATTCGGGACATAACCACGGAAACCCTGCTATACACACCCCATCCCTTCCCCCAGTATTTTAAGGAAGGTAAGGATGCTAGAGTCAGCACTTAGGCAGCTTTGTAACCCGTTTCTGGGTAAAAGGAGTTCTCATTTCCCGAGTAGCTATTCACGAAATCTGCAGTTTTACTCACTTACCTTCATTGCAAGATCTCTCGAAGGTCCTGGAAGTGATTTCAGCTCCGCTTTTTCCATGGAGCTGGCTTTTCAGGGCACGCGCGTCCATCTCTCTGTGAAACATCTGCACAGTAATCCTTGCAGTTTCTTTGCATTTTCTTCCACTGTTTCCCACTTGACATCTACTGAGTGCACACCTACGTGTTTGCTGCTGTCTTAGGGAAGCTCTTTCTCCAGCTCCTTAGACCTGCTCCCCTTGTCATGGCAGGCATGTTCAGCAACACCACCGACCTGTGCCAGCCCGGGGTCCCGGGGTCCCGGGGGAACCTCAGTGATGCCGGCTGCACCCCCTATGCTGCCAGGGAGAACCACGAGGTTCTCCTCGTCATGTTCATCGCCCAGGCGTTGCTGGGCATCGGCGGCGTCCCCATCCAGCCCTTCGGGATCTCCTACATCGACGACTTCGCCAGCGAGAGGAACTCCCCCCTCTATTTGGGTAAGCCTAGGGGTGCTGTGGAAAGAGGGGAGAGCAGAATTAGCCCTCTGTAGCAAGGCCAGACAGTACTAATTTGCATTAATGAGAGAAGGGATTGCTGTAGCCCTTCTGCTCTACCCAGTGCTAGGAAGGTTTCTGCAGAAATGGTTTATCTGCTTCAAGCTTGGACAGACAGCTGACAGACCAGGAGTCCTGGAAAACGTGATTTAGGGGAGATGCTGGCATTTTTGGCCTGAGAGTGGTAAGCTGGAGAGGGGCACAATAACCGTGTCCTCCTTCAAAAAGGCTTCAACAAGGAGAAGAGGAATAACCTGACCTCTGCGTTCACAGGGGACAGCCGTGGGCTCAAGATGCAGCAAGGAAGACTTTGTTTAGATATAGAGAACGTTATAGGAAGCTAAAAAAGCAGGGTCAGCCAGCTGGGAGGTGGGCAAGTATCCTTCAGTGGAGGGGGTACTGGGGAACAGCTTGGGTACACACCTAAAAGGGATGTCCCAGGGTGGTGGGGTGGACAAGATGGGCCCTTGCGGGGCCTTCTAGCCCTTTTCCAGCTGTTATCTGTGATGGTTTTTTGAACTGAATGGGACAGCAAGGGTGGTTCAAAACCAGTTCATAACTGTCAAGAGACTGGAAGTACCGCATCGGATTTTGCTCAGGTAGATGCTCCAAACCTCTGCACCGTACTTAAAAGGATCCCCTGTAAGATAGGAGTTGACTCTCACATGTGTTTAATTTCTTTATCAGTAACTCACGTGGGAGAGTTTGCTAAGAACTTTTATCTCCTTGACCTTGTAAAAAACCTTTGCGTTTCCTGGATTTCTTACGCCAAGGGGCACATTGTGTTCCTGGGTGTGTTTCGGTCTTTCTGGGAGGCTGAAAAAAAGTGGCAGGAAAGATCCGAGTTTTGCAAAACCTTTTCTGTGAAGGGAGCGTGGAAAACACAGGGTTGTTATCCTTTGAAAGGTGGGAGATAAGAAAGCTGCCAGGGAAAAAGCCTGCACTGGAGGCAGATGGGGCGGACCCTAGTTCACCGTGGTCCTGCCTCGAGGCACCTCCTGTCCCCCGTGGTCCCTATGTGCCGGGCTGAGCCCCTCTCTGCTCTCGCCCCTCTGCAGGGATCTTGTTCTCCGTGACCGTCATCGGGCCGGGGGTGGCCTTCATGCTGGGCTCTGCCATGCTGCGTTTTTACGTCGACATTGACAAAGTCGCCGGAGGTGAGTGAACGCGCCCTCGGAGAGCCACCCAGCACCCTTCGCATCCCATTGACTGAGCCTGCAGTGGTCCAGCCCCTCTCTGGGCATCCCAACCACCAAGGGATGAGGATACAACTTGTCTGGCAGGGGCTGGCTCCCTTTATCACTTCCATCACCTGGGGATGCTCTGGGTCCCATCAGTGCTGGGGTGAGTTCCCCAAATAAGTGGGTCCTTGCCACCTGAATCAGTGTCACACACACATCTGCGAGGGTTAAACCTGGCCCCATGGCCGCTGCATTTCAATCGGTGCTTTCTCCTCCTTCAAGACCTGGGGGAACCCTCAGCCCTGGGCTGCTGCCAGGTCTGGTTAGAGAGAGATTCCCATCTGCACTGTGCTGTTAGACCAGACCTGATTTTCATTCTCCTACGAATTTTCTGCCATATGCCAGCAACAGCAGTGGGAGCATTTTGCTGCCAGCACTGGGAAAGAGTGGGGATGTGGACGATGAACGAAACCCAGAGAGAAGCACAAAAGAGAAGGTCAGAGGGGAAAAGTAAGAGAGAAGGAATGGAGAATGGGTACCGGGATCCTGAGAGGTGAAGCAGCAGAGGGAAGGGTAGGATGGGAGGAAGGTGAAAATCAGTAGAAGAGAAATGCTGGATAGGGCAAGAAAGGAGCATGAAAGGGGATTTTTTTTTTCAAATGTCTCTTCCTGAGCCACGCTATTAAAGCATTTTTAGTCACCTCCTTTTTGTCTGCTCTTGAATACTGGCTGGGAAAACAAGAGGTTCTTTCCTGGTTATTAGCAGAGCAGACATACGTTGTACGGCTCAGCTTATCCTGACGTGGACAGGCTCCTTTGGGTAATGACCAGAGAGCATCAGGGCTGGGGCTGGATGAGCAGCGGGTGTTGACACTAAGGATGCTTTGGCTCCTTCTCGGTGCCTCGGGCTCATTCCTGCTCACTGACTTCGCCAGACGTTTTTTTCCTCTGGACTTTGTCACTCCGCACGTTTATGGTATTTGCAGCACAAGAGCACACTCGAGTCTCGACACTGCCTCCTGCTATCAGGCGACCTCCAGACTTAGTCCTGCTGCCATCCATCCTCCTCAGTGGGTGGACCTTGGCCAGGTGTCTGGAGTCTTGGCTTACCTGCCTCTGAAAGGTGAAGAAATGGGGTGCTCAGTTCTTCTAAGCCATCTTCTGCAGATGGGCATTGAGTGAGAAATGTGCCTGAGTAGCCAGAACCAGAGAACAGCCAATTTTAGAGCCATCTTCAGCCTAAAGATGTCTTCAGCCTACTGGGAAAAGCTAGTGGCTGCTTAATGCTAAGTGCAATTTAACCTCCTGTTTTCCTAGAAAATAAACTTGGTGTTTATTCAAGAAGGGATTTAAAATTCCAATTTGCTAACCGCATCGTGCAGGGAGGAGATTATCAAATTTCTTTGACCTATCACTTGTTACTTCCAGAGATGGGAGATTAGATGTGGCAGTACCAAAATCTAGTAAACTGATTGCAGTTTTAATTGCATCCCCCCCCTCACAGTGAGAATAGCTCACTTGTGTTAAACTTCACACTTGAGGAAGAGGTTTCCAGGAGGACTCGTTTCCTGGGATTGCTCGTGAATGCTATCTAACCACAGGCTTCCCCTTTTTCTGTAGAAATATTTCTTGGTTCAGACTCACCCTGTTGTGAATTTGCATTCTGGCTTCTGCATATCCCATTTTATTTATGCCAAGTATCCTCCCCACAGAAAATGTTGTTTTTGTCAGAGCGCCCTGAGGATGGCAGGAGAAGAGGCTGGGTGAACTGGGAGAGTTGGGGGGGTTCAGCCTGGAGAAGAGAAGGCTCCACGGAGACCTCAGAGCCCCTTCCAGTCCCTCAAGGGGCTCCAGGAAAGCTGGGGAGGGACTCTGGATGAGGGAGGGGAGCCATGGGACGAGGGGGAAGGGGTTTCCACTGCAAGAGGGGAGATTGAACTGAGATCTCGGGCAGAAATTCTTTGCTGTGAGGGCGGTGAGCCCCTGGCCCAGGTTGCCCAGAGAAGCTGTGGCTGCCCCATCCCTGGAGGGGTTCAAGGCCAGGTTGGCCGGGGCTTGGAGCAAGCTGGGCTGGTGGGAGGTGTCCCTGCCCAGGGCAGGGGGTGGCACTGGGTGGCCTTTAAGGTGTCTTCCCACCCAAAACATTCCATGATTCTGTGAACTGAAGGAAGGCAGCCAGGAGAAAGGGATATAATTTTTATTAAACTATTTTTTAAGATTGGCTTCCAGTGGTTGAGCTGCAAGCCAGGCACTGGCTGATGGACCAGACTGGTGGGCAGAGCTCCAGGGTCCAAGTCCTGCTGTGAACAGGGGTCCTTGTGCAGGCAGCCAGACTGTAAAAAACTAAATCAGCGCTCTTGGATGCCAAAAGTTAATTGGAGTTATCTCCATTATGCTCTTATGAAAGGATTTTCCCTTCTGTCTTGACAGTCACCATGGCTTAATTCCCTCGAGTGAGTATTTCGAAGCTTTTTCACAACAGGGATGTCCCTTGTCTGAAAAAGCTGTGATGGGGATGCTTTTGTTTGCCTTTCCAGCCCTAGGACATCCCTGTCCCAGTTGTCTCCATCCAAAGGGCTGAGCGGGTTTTTAAGACACAAAGAACAAAATGTGATTTAGCGCCATGGGACGAATTGGGTGCAAATGCTGCTCAGACCCCAAAGCTGATGGTCACCAGGTTGGGGCCACCGCTTTGGAGCACGCTGATGTCTGGGATGACAGGGGCCGTTCATCCCCATCCCTTTGGTGCACTGGGGTCCCTCCGTTCACCTTTGATTTACTGCCCATTTCTCCATTTGTGTTCCAGACGACGTCCAGCTCACGAACAAAGACCCGCGGTGGGTCGGCGCCTGGTGGCTTGGTTTCCTGGTTGCAGCTAGTCTCGTGGCCATATCTGCGGTGCCTTATTTCTTCTTCCCGCGGGAAATGCCGAAAGAGGTAGGAGAGAGAGGTGCTGCAGATTGCCCTTCTGCCGTTGCACACAAGTACGCCGTTCCCCCCTCACCAACAGCATTCGCTGCTGCATCCGTGGGTGGGAAGCACCACTGTGGAAGTGGTCATGTAGTTTAGATCTGCATCCCAAAGTCAGATGTGAGCTGTGGTTTGCTCTCATCTCCCGCGTCAGAGGCTCTTGGAAATGCTTAGTGAAACCCAGCATGGTGCAAGCAGCTTAATGGATGTGATAATTTCCTTGGTGGGGCACTGAAGCAGCACCTGCATGCTGGTTCCTCTGCATAGGAACATCTAGCACCAGCCAAGTCCTGTGTAGACTGAGGTCATTCTCACAGCCACCCTCCTGGTTCACCTGGAGATGGGACTCCTTGCCTTCCCTAGGAAAGAGATGGTCCTGCTCCTTCAGCTGCAGATCAAACTAGATGGTCTTTAAAGTCCCTTCCAACCTAAACCATTCTATGATTCTATGATCTCTTTTGGGACGTGGTGGGAGATGCTGTGCCAAAGGCACTTGCTTTCCTTCAAGAGACGCCACGTGCGCCCGATGAGGAAATCAGTCCCAGTTCTTTGGAAAGACGAATCAGGAGCCTTTCCTTAGAAGCTGGTTGTACCCTGGGAGTGTTTGAAACACTGAGGCTGGAGGGCAGTTTGTCTCATTTCCACTGCGAAAGCCCCTTCTCGCTTTCCAGAAGGGGGTTAACTGCTGCTCCAGCCTCAAACTTCCCCCACCACCTTCTCACTGCCACCTCTTGGCTGGCCAAAAAGGATTTTAGACACTTTCCAGCCCCTGAACCCTGCCTCTGTAAAGTCCTCAGAGTTTTCTGGTGGGGAAAAAGCCTTTAGCAGCCTGAACTCGTTATTGCGGGCAAACATCTGCCTTCCTGCAGTTTGCTCAGGGAATGCGTGTCCAGGGCTCTTGCTGCAGCCCACTGGTGGGACTGTACTTTGCTCTGTGTCTACTACCAAGGTTTTTACATCTCTGGAGCCCTCCTGAGTGCTTCAGTGCTCACGCCAAGATGCAAAATATCTTGCGAGCTTCCCCAAGCGCTTCGCTGGCTGCGGGTCATGGTTTTCTGGCAACCGACGCATCGCGAGGAATAACACAAAACAAATTGTTCTTTTAGAGGAGGCATCACGCTACGGTTTGGAATGTTATTGAAGTTGCCGGGACGCACTTAGTAGGTGAAATTGGGCTCATCTCGATGTCTTGGCCTTACTCTAGCCTGTGTAATTGCCTTTCACCTATATTTTACCTTGGGGCAGTGTCGAAAATTTCTTGTCTAAACAAGTGCATGCGCTGTCTGGTGCGTAATAATTCTTCATTCCTCCTGCTGTGCCGCCTGAATTTTCACAGGAATGAGTGATTCTTAGGGAGAGTTGGGTTTCACCTGCCTGGGAAAAATGTGACCTGATGTACCAGTTACGTTTCTGGGGATATAATGCTCTATTCATGGGTTATACGTGGTGTGAGGTTTGCAAAGGTGCTGTGGGCCTGCGAGGTAATGGGGTGGAAACCGCCCAGCGCTTTGCAGGATGAGGGCAATACCCAATGCAACGTGGCTGATTTATGCCCCTGAAGCTTGGTTCACTTTAAAGCCGTTATGGATGATCTATGTTAGCAGAACCTGCTCGGTGTGCAAGAGCGGCACACTCCATCTTAGGGCAAACGTTCTTTATTAGGGCCGATGGGAATATTAATTTCATAAACGGCTCTTGAGACAAAATAAGGTACTTCAAACTAAAACAACTGTACTTTTTTTTTTTTTTTTTTTTTTTTTTTTTTTTTTTTTGCAAGCGCTGCACTCCTCTGACCAGTCTGAGGAGTTTCAAAGAGTTAAAGGGAGGATGGGTTGGATATTGATTTTAAAAAAGCCGCAGGGAGATTTCACCCCGCTCTGCTGGCTGATGCCTGTAGGGAATGCTCGCGCATGGCTCAGCACCCATTTATCCCTTTGCAGCCCAGATCTTCTTGAATTTCTCCCCATTTCCCCCAGAAAGCTTTTGGAAACTGTTTACAGTTAAAAAATAATAAAAGGGAAAATAATCTAAGGGATGGCAAAATTCTGACCCCCTTGCAGGACAGGGGACGCCAGGGCCAGCCAAACCGGCTTGTGCCCATCCCATGGGGGTGTCAGTGCCACAAGCAGCAGCAAAGGGCCCTGCTTAAATTAAAAAAAAAAAAAAAAAAAAAAAAAAAAAAAAAAAAAAAAAAAGCGCCTCTTTAGAAACTTTGACAGATGCTATTCTGGGTAAGACACCTGTCTGCTGTGGGAGCATTCAAAGCTTTGTAGGAAAATCTGTATTATCAAGGGTGATTTTCTGTAGGTATAGCAGAAAAAAATATAATTATAAATCACTTTCTCCTTCTTGCCCCTGGAGTAAATCAGTGTTCGGCTAAGGGTATAAGCATGACCGCTTTTCCATGGCGAAGGGCAGCCCGTTTTCTTCTGCGGTGAGCTGGAGGCAGCAGCATCTCCAAGGCCACTGAGTTACTGCAGCTTGTTCGAGATGTGGTTCCCCCCGAAAAGAGCATCAGCCGGGCACATGTTGCAACACCCCACAGAAGGGATGGGGAGAGTTGGTATGACACATGAACGCAGGAAGGAAACATGTGTTTCCAGCCAAAAAGCTCAGTTCTGACCCCGCTTTTGCCTTCCTCTGCCCAGCTGGAGTAGCCGGCCCTTTCCTGGTAGGTCCCCAGAGTCACGGTGGCTCATGCTGCGGTTTTAGGGTTGCTTCCAGGTTCCTTCTCACTGCGCAGAGCAGAGCTGTTGTTTCTTCTCGTGCTTGGCTCTGGTTTGGGATGGAGATGCGGCATTGCAGTGAAGAAAGGTGGGATCCCCGTGGTAGCTCCCAGCCAGGCTCTGCAGGACAAAACCCCATCCCCGACACACTGCAGAGGGGAAGGGAGGGATGGGGTCAGCCCAGAGTTTTGCAGACCAGCAAATCAGCAAGAACGGACACTGTGATAACCTTTGGGTCAACCCTGTCTAAATACAGTTGCAGTTTCAAAGACAATCGGCATTTCCTTGGCTGCCTTCAGTTTCAGGGCTTCTGCCTGTCCAAAGCAGGAAGAAAGCAATCAGCAGCAGAACAACCACAAGCTGCAAGTCCTTGAAGGCATCAGCCGGGCTTTTCGTTGTGTTTGTAAAGGTCTAGCACAACATCTTACCCACACCAAACACCTCCAGGCATGGCAGCTGTGATAACGCATGGAAAAAGCACAGATCTGCTCTGTCCACAGAGATGTTTCTGCACCACCACCAGCTGTGAGCTTCATTTCAAGAGGCCCAAAATGAATTTCAGGTGCCCCAGGCCAAGCTGTCCTTGTGTCACTTGTTGTCTGCAGACCCCTGGGACCACACGTTCCTCAGCAGATGATGAAACAACCTGGGAATAATGTGTCCACACCAAGCTGTGGGTACATTTTCCCACTGCAGAGTCCACTAAACGAGATCCCTGTAGCAAAGATTGGCCCATAGCTCGGTCCTTCTCACTGCCAAAAGCACTAGTTCTCTTCTCTGATTCTCCTCCTGCCTTCATTTGCCTTTCTTTCACCTGCCCCACTCTATACAACTCATCTGAGCTCTTGGTGGTTTCTCCGGACCAAGGACCGTCCTCGTCAATGGGCATCATCCAGCAAACACTGAATATAGCACAGTCCTCGGTCTATTTGGAGACTTATTTGCCTCTCCCCATCAACCCAGGCAGATTATTTATTCTCCAGCCACATTCCAGCTTTACCTTTATTTGATAGCTTCTTTCTTTGAAGTTCCTGGAATGACTTGTGTACTTAGTGTTAACATTAATGAGAATAGGAGTTTGCTCTTTTTGATCTTTTTTCATAAATCAATCACTCCAGACCCGGAACGTTTTTATTCCTCTGCTTTGAAACTTGTCAGTAAATTTCTAGCACCAAATTATCCTCAATAATCCTATCTGAGGGACGATCACAGCAAAGCTGTAAAGCTGTCATGATCTCAGGCAGGGGATGAGGATAAGGCTGTTACTGGACAAACTGTTTCCAGTCAAGACCAGTTCTTTTGTTCAGTAATTATGGTTTAATCCTGCCCCCAAGAGCCTGAACGATTTCTCGGGGTTGTGTCCTGGATTCTGGGGAACTACAGCACCCGAGTGTTTTCCGGTTGCTGAGTACCCAAAGTTTAGCTCATGCTTTACCACCTATCCCTGGCGATGTTATCGTATCCCAACCCAGGCGGTTGTAGCCTGTCTGCTACAGGCTTTCCCTGTGCTTTTGCTTGGGCACAGTGTCTGTCTGTCTTGCCATCTCACCAGCTGTTGCATTGCAGCTGGTGAAGCACCTCCCCAGTCCCTGCAGCTTCGCGGGTGACGTGAAAAGGGTTTGAAAAGGGGAAAGGTAGAATCATAGAATTGCCTAAGTTGGAAGGGACCTTTTAGGTCATCGAGTCCAACCATCAACCCAACACTGACAAACCCACCACTACCCCATGTCCCTCAGCACCACGTCTGCCTGGATTTTAAATACCTCCAGGGATGACAACTCCACCACTGCCCTGGGCAGCCTCTTCCAATGCTTGACAACCCTTTCGGGGAAGAACTTTTTCCTAATATCCATCCTAAACCTCCCCTGGGGCAACTTGAGGCTGTTTCCTCTTGTCCCATCACCTGTTCCTTGGGAGAAGAGACCAACCCCCCCTGGCTAACCCCTCCTTTCAGGGAGTTGCAGAGAGCGAGAAGGTCTCCCCTCAGCCTCCTTTTCTCCAGGCTGAACACCCCCAGCTCCCTCAGCCGCTCCTCACAAGACTTGTGCTCCAGACCCCTCACCAGCTCCATTTCCCTTCTCTGGACACGCTCCAGCACCTCCATGTCTCTGGGGAGCCCCTTAAACAACAGCAGGAGCATTGACCTTGCTTAGCGTTGCTCCTGTGCAAGATCTGTCTTGTAGACTCAATTATCTCCCAGATCAAATTTTGTTCTCTGACACTTTGAAGTCATGTAGAACCAAACATCTCCCAAGGGGGTGACTGACACTTCCTCCTCACCCTGACAAAGCCTCCCCTGTAGTGTCAGCACATGTCATCTGCAAACAGATGCCCCGTGAGAAAGCTCGGATAGATTTTATGGGAAGCAGGTCTACCAGTTCCAAGCCCTAGTGGTTCCGGCTCACCGTCACGCAATGCCCTCTGGATATCAATCCATCTCAGCAGTGCTTTCCTCTCAGGTCTCACCAGTAGATGGTTTCAGATATTTATTGCATGTTGCAAAGCATGTTGTCTAATCTCCTGTCTATATTTTATCCCTTAGTTTGTTCTGCCCCTAATCCTGAATAAATAATTCTTTCCTACTCATTGCCATATTGGCATCGTTAAAAAAAGCCTTCCTTTTGCGGGGCGGGGGATGCTAGCTAGTCCTCTGCTGCCAGAGAGCTTCTCCATCCCAGAAGCTCTGCTCTTCACCCATCCCACTCACAAACTGGTTTTCCTGGTGCTGCACTGGTCTGGATCTGGTCTCCAGTGGTGGTGCAGTGGGGTCTGCACTTCCGTGGCTCTCCTGGAAACACCGTCCTCAGTTCTTCCTCACATCACACTTACTCCTTCCACAGCTGCACCATACGCTTATGCAGAGATACGCCTGGATCTATTTGTCATTCTCCTCCTCTCATTTCCAGCATTTCCAGACGTGCAGCAGAAATCATTTTTAAACCCCAAGTGTACAGCTATGCCTTTTTACTAAGTTTGGTTCAGTTACTGTTATTTCAGACTTCTACTTGCCTAGTTTTTCCTACATGGTACCCCACCTCACTCTGTGTGGACAATTCCCACCTTCCTTCTGCTCTGCAGATTAAGTAGTACTTGTCTTCTCCCTATGCCAAGGGGATTACTGAAAATATTTGCTGGAGCTTCTGCACCAAACCACTAAGGAAGCCACCAGCACCTCCCAGCAGCGCAGTACATCCGTCTGGGATGCTCTGTTTTCTTTCTCCTATTTACTCATGTTGTGTTTACTCTCCTAATTTTCACGTTCTCCAGCTTAGCTAACGGTTTCCCATATGGTGCTGCACGTTCTGCTTTGCCTAGGGCTGTAGAGATTAGACCTACTGCATTGCTTTTATTTATCTAGCCACCGATATTGTTGAGGAGGGACAACAGGCTGCTGCTGAACGTTCAGTCCCTAGCCCAAGGTACCCATCGACCTGGGGGACACGTGGGTGCCAACCAGAAGGGATGAGCAGGATGATGGAGCAGGATGATGCCTCTTTCACGTTGGATCCTTCCTCATCTCAAAGCTTCACACGTGTCACTTCAACTGGGAGAAGTGCAGAAATGGGATGGAAAAGAAACCATGCTCCTTCCTTGGTGTTGCTAACGGGGCAGGTAGAAAGGGCATGGTCATCTCCTGTGGGGTGGAGAGGCTGGGAGATGAAATCCTTTGCAGAAGAGAGGAGGTGGATTTCTAGGGGTGTTTCGTAGTGGAGCTGGAGGGATGTGAACTGCGGGAGTGCTCAGGGCGTGCAGCAATGCGACAGCTCTGTGGTGGCCTAGCAAAATGCATCTGATGGGATTTTCTGCTGGGATGGTGGGGAATGTGTCCCCTGACATCTGTACAGCACCTCCAGAGCTTATTTTCAATTGCCCTGCTGGATAGTTGGAGCAGACGCTTGGCAAGAGAGGGGAACACCAAGCTGGACGTGCAGCTCCGTCCTGGAGAAGATGTAGATGGCAGAGCAGAGGGTTAAGAAGTCACCCCCGTTTCCCAGGGCAAAACCCATCGTCTGGACAGTGCTTCAAGCCGTGGAGTGGGGAGAGCTAGAGAGTTTAGGACCACAGCCTGCAGACGGGGTGGACTTTTTTCATCCCGAAAAGCACCTGGTGCATGGTGGCAGGAGGGGGCTGCAAGCACAGAGAAACCTTGAATGAGGTGTGAGATGTGTCATCACCGTCCCTGCTTGGAGGTGGCATTGCTTGGCAAGGTCTAGGCAATGCTTGTCCCTCTGCTCTTGAAGCAAAAGGTTTGAGACAAGGAGAAGATGCTGCAGGTAAAATGCAGCTGGGATCCCTCCTGCCCTGCCCTGAAGATGCTCCATGGATGCTGGAGCTGCTCTTGGCTACATCACGGGATTGCACCAGCATGTCCAAGCCTGCAAGGATCCTCCTGCCTTATATCAGGGTCGTTGGGGACTTCCCAACCCATGGAAGTTATTTTCAGGGTGCAAAGAGCTGACAGCTCTGTCTGGGCTTGTCCTCAGGGCTCCAAGTGGACATCCCAGGTCCAGCGTGGTGGGATGGTGCTGGGGCAGCGACTCGGCCCCTTCTGCGCAGGCAGAGACATTGTGCAACGGCGCTGGGGAAGTGAAAAATAACCTCTCCGGTTTCTGTCTCGGGACAGATTGCCAGCATTTATATGAACCCTCCTCCCACGTTTCTTCAGCAGTGACCTGGTGCGCTTCCAGTGCAGACAAAAAGCTGAAATGAAAATAACCGAGGGGGAACTCTCTTAAACGCCTGCTCCAGTTTGGGTTATCAGCCAGTAGGGAAAGGTTAAAGAGCGGGGACGGGGAAATCTAAGTCTTTGCCTGGAAACTTTTGCTCCTGAGGCTGCGATGCTCCGAGGCTGCCTCATTAAATCTCCTAAAGCACCAGCAAAGGCAGTCGGAAAATACAGGGCATTATCTGGGGAGCAACTGGGGGCCAAATGGCAGGGCGTGGTGGTGCCACTGGTGTGTTACAGGAATGGGCTGGTCTCTGCTTTGAGCTTTTCCCCAGGGAGCTTCAAAGACAGGCGAAAACAGCAGTTAAAAATAATTATCCCACTCCGCGTGAGCGAGGTGCCTGTTGGCTGGTTATTTTAGCACTCTAGGAAACAGGGTCCCTGGTGGGACCCACACTCGCTGGAAGAGGCACAAAGAAGTGTGTGTAGGGAGCATGACCTTGTCAGGAGGAAAATAATTCTTTTTTTCAAGCTATGAGTTTTTACATTTTGTTTGTTTAACACGAAAATAGCTTCTCTGACCTTATTTTTCAACGAGCCGGGAGTGCCAGGTTCTGCACAGCCAAAGGGAAACTCTGCAGAAGCCTCAAATTAAGCAAGGAAAACCTCACTGTCACAGAGCAGGTTATTTTTCCCTTTTTCCAGTGCTATATTCGAATAAAACCAGACCGCCAGCACCTCTGGCTGCCCTTTTTGCAGGTGCAATAGCAGGTGGGTGAAGGCAGGAGCCTGCAAAGCAAGTCCAGGTCTCAGCCCTGCTCAGTCATTACCCGATTTATTCATGTCCGTGCAGGGAAACAGGGGGTTTTCCCCGGGTCGAGGTCGTGTTAGGGATGCTCCTCGTTTCAGGAAGAAATTTTTCACTATGACGGTGGTGAGCCCCTGGCCCAGGTTGCCCAGAGAAGCTGTGGCTGCCCCATCCCTGGAGGGGTTCAAGGCCAGGTTGGCCGGGGCTTGGAGCAAGCTGGTCTGGTGGGAGGTGTCCCTGCCCAGGGCAGGGGGTGGCACTGGGTGGCCTTTAAGGTGCCTTCCCACCCAAACCATTCTGTGATTCTGTGATTAGTGCCGGTCCCTCCACAACTCGCTTTCCCGGCGTGTGAACATGCCTACCTCATCCCAGAGGAATGCGTTTCTGGATCCTTTCAGACAGCAAAACAAATGCTGGGGCCAAACCAGCACGGAGAGTGGAGTTTTCCTCCTCCTTGAGTGCTCTGCTCCATGTCCAGCTGCTCCTCAGGTGGGTGCCGAGCCAGCAGATGTGCACAGAAACGTCCTGCTTGCAAGGGTCATGCTCACGCAGAGGCATCCCAGACTGGGGAATTTGGGGAGATTTGGGAGTTTTTAAAAATTTTTTTTTTTTTTTGGACGCACGGAGAGTGCCCAGCAGACTGTCAGCTCTCTGAAGTACAAACAGCTGGAAGCTGAGAAAGGCACAGTCAGTAACAGCTTGAACGTACTTTTGGAAAACGCTCCAGTTTTAGAGCAGAGAGAAGAGACCATGTAACCTAATTGAAAAGTGAAAGGAAGCTGGATTTTATCTTTGCATTCAAAAAATATATTAAACCCCAAGCTTGATCAATAAAAACCATGAAAGGAATTTTATTGCTTTTGCCTTGTAGTGGCTCTTCAAAAAGGGAATGTGGCGCAAGCGCAGTGTGGGGCATTTTGACCTCTCCGATGTTTAATAATCAGTTTCGGAAAAGAGATCATTTTAGCCTGCCCGGTTCTTTCTGTGAATTAAGAGCATCTATAATTTCTGGTGAATGAACTCGTTTGTCTGACTCACATTAAAGTTGTGTTGAGAGGTGCAGCAGCGCTGCTGCCGAGCTGATGCGGGATGTGGGAGACGGGGCCGCTGGCTCTGTCCTGCTGGCTAAAAATACGCTGTGGTTTTCCGTGAAAACCGCACTCCCACTGAACGCTTTCTGCTATTGCACGCGTAGAGTAGCACATCTAATTTAATTAATGCCCTCCTTTCCAGTGATTCCCCTAAATCCTGCGGAACAGGGGATGGGATGCGCATCCAAGAAATCCTCCCCTCCCTTGACCTCCCGCTTGCTGATGGGGTGTTGGACACTTGCCTCGGACATGCAGTCATCTAATGAGGTTGGGATGGACCTGAGATGATCCGAGCCCTCCATCTTCCATCTCTCCTCTTCCGCCAACAGTGAGCAGTGGCAACATGACATTCAGGGTGCGGATCCTGAGAGCACCCGGATTAATGTCCTGCAGAGCTGTTCATTAGTCTAAGCACCAGCTGAGGCTAAATTAAGCAGAGACACCTGGACCCATCTGATTTCCAGCTGCAAAGTGTTTTTGCCCCTGAATAGAGAAGGAATAAAGAGGAGAGCTGCAGGATTTGTCCCTTTGCATGGACCAGGATGGGAAAGGATGCCCCTTCCACAATGCTGCCGTTCAGTGGGAAAGATGTGGCTAAAAAGAATTAAAAGCATTAACGAGAGTAGGAGTTGCTAGAATTCAGCTGAGGTTTCCAGGAGCAGGAGAAGAGAGGGAAGGGGCTGGGAGAGCTGAGGGGTCTGTGGCTGCTCCCCTTGCTCCCCTGCTCTGCGTGGCTCTGGGTCAACCCCTCTCAGCTTAGGAGGTGAAAAATATTTTGCCTCCATCCCAAACCCTCTCACTGCCTGGATCTTTTCCTCCTGCATTTGCTGCTTGCTCTCCCTGCTGGCACCCGCACAGCAGCTTGTTACGGCACACACGGAGACACAGGGAAAATGCTCATCACAGAATGGTTGGGGTCAGAAGGGACCTCTGGAGACCATCGAGTCCAACCCCCCTGCTCAAGTAGGGTCACCCAGAGCAGGTTGGAGATGGGTTTGGAACATCTCCAGAGCAGGAGACTCCACACCCTCTTTGGGCAGCCTGTGCCAGGGCTCTGCCACCCTCAAAGGAAAGTCTTTCCTCATCTTCCATCCAAACCCAAGGTCCAAACCTGCTTTGGGTGCAGGTCTAGCTGCATCTCTCCTTGGGTTGCTGTTCCTATGTCCCCCCCACACAGGGGCAAAGGAGACCCTCTGGGGAAGAAACGCATCTCCCTAAGGGTATCGCTTTTTCCCGACGCAAAATCTTGAATTTCCATATGCATGTGAGCTGAGCACAAAGTGTGCTTGTACCTGGGTAATGGCTTGGCTCAATATTTATAAAGAGTGATTCATTGCGGTTGGGAAAGGCAGGGAAGCTGGCTCTTACCCCTATAGCACAGCGTGGATGCTCTCAGCCCCATCAGAGACCCAACGGTGTGGGCACAAAGCAGCAGCCAAGGGTGGGAAGATCCCTCTCGGTGGTGGCTGCACATCCCATGCTGGACATGGACCGTGCTGGCCGAAATGCTTCAAACTCCGTCTGCAAGAAGCACGGGCTGCTGTCTGCCCTGATTTGGGAGAGAAAAAGTGAATTCAGTGGAAACTTTGGCACGGTCACTGTAGTGACAGCCTCTCATCTGTCCCCAGGTGGCGAGTGGGAAGGAGAGCGACAGCAAGAAGAGCAAGGGTATGCTGAGCCAGCTCAGGTCGAGGTCTGAACACGTCCAAAACCTCTCTCTAACCAAGTTCATCAAACGTAAGTGTCTGCCTCCCACACGGATGGGGTTCCTCTGCTTGCACAAACATACGTCCCGGCAACGGGCAATGCAAGGGGTTGCAATGCTAGTAAGAAAAAGAGATGCTCCTCCCTGTGCTACCTCCTAGGTAAGCCCTCAAGATGCAACTTAGACCTACTGTTGGGTTTAATTCTATCTGCAGATCTCTTCCTGGTCTGCTCACAGCAGATGCCATCACGTCCAGACTACCCAGCTCATGCTGATCAAAGCATCTGGGGTTGGTAGCTCTCAACGTTGCGTGGCTTTAGAGCTCATCTGGGCAGGGGGAAACGGAGGCCAAAACCTCATCGGAGCCCAAAGCCAGGCTGGAAAAAGGGGTGCAAGCTGTGAGCCTGGAGCAGAGCCATGGGAAGGGAAAGAACCCCCCAGTTAGAGGGGTTTTGCAGTTTGGGTGCATCCAACTGCTCTTTCTCAGCTTCCAGGACATAGCAGAAACCAGACCGCCAGCAGCACTGGTGGCTCTTCATCCCCAAAACCCTCCTCAGACCCCCTCTTTCAAGGCTGATAACAATATCAGAGCCAGGCTCCCCTCCCTGTCCCACTGAAAACAGCCGGCGCTGCCTGGGACCAGGGTCTGAGCAATTAAAATCAGATGCATGTTTGTACAGGGTGATCTTAACCTGGTGCAATTAGCTTATTTAGAGACGAGGAGGCTCTTTGTGCTGAAGGGAATCAGCTGGGCTGTGGAGGCTGCCGCTCAGGGTTGTTTTTTGTGAAGGAAATACTCTGTGCTTTGGCAATTACTTAAGAAAAGTGGCCCTCTGAAGTCAATCCATGTCAGCTTCCTCCATATTTCCTGAATATCATCCCTTTAATTTATTGGAAATTCTCCGCTTTATTAAGGTCAGCGCAGGGCAGGCACAGCCAGACAAGCGTGGGCAGGTTTTTATTCTGCTGGTTTGCACCATTTGCTCGCTGGCCTGACGCTAAATTAGAGGAGCAAGTCGGGGTTTTATTCCCCCGCTGACCTTGTTGCACCGACATTTAGAAAACCCGGGTGACGGAAGTGATGGCGTGGGAACAGATTTATGGTGCTCAGATGGGATTTTCACACCGATGCTCTGCTCTTTGCTTCTGAAAAACGAATAAAAATGAGCTCCCTGCCCCTGGGTGAAAAGAGAAGGAAAGATCTTACCTCCGCTCGAGCCGCAGGTTTGGCTCGGTGTCGTCAGGGCTGCGGGATCTGTGTTAATAAATTCATTATTTATGGGAGTTTATCCCCTAAAGCCCAGTTCTGAAAAAAATGAAGTGCCTGGATTTTTTCTCAGAAGAGCGATCTTGCTGAAATCACCGAGATTTCTAATACGAAACTCATTTTAGAGCCAGAATCTGGATGGTAGCTAGGGTGTGATGGTGTAGATGGGGACAATTTGAGTAAAGGCTGAAGATTTTAGTGGTGGCTCATCTATGGGTCACTGGAAAGAGAAATTTACCTCCTATGTTGTAACTCCTCTCCTTATTTTGTTTCTTCTGTCACAAAGCATTTTTTTCCTCTCTATTGTTACTATTCTTTTCTATATGAGAGTTTATGAAAGCGGCGTTTGGAGATTTTCCAGCCTGAATCACCTTGGAATTTTATACCTTCAGTTGCTTAAAAAGAGAGACAGAACAAAACATGTGCGATGGAGAAATGCTGTAGGACATTCTGGTCCTTTTACCAGGTTCATAGTGTTCATAGTGATCCCATTTTACACCACACCCCCGTGCAATAGGATGACCCGGCTCGTGAAGGAGAAGGGTCCCGCTTTGCTGGTCTCAGCAGGCTGGAATTGGTGGGGTTGAGCTGGGGGATCTTTGAGGCGTACCTCCTTGGTTTTTCCAATTGCATCTCTGGACGTGGTGTGGGGAGAAGGAGCCCACTCTGAAGAAAGGCAGGAGGTGAGCAATGCCAATCTACCGGCAGAAACGACAGCAAGGCAGATTTTTATAATATCATACAGGAGAAATAGCAACCTGCATGCCAATTCAGTCTTATGCTCACAGCTTTCTCTGCTTGTAAAAAAATATGTTAGTTTTATGGGCAAGGGGCCAAGTTTAATGCTGGAGATGGCTATTGGCAAGAAGTGGATTGGGCCTCTGCTCACTGGTACATCTGCATCTCGAGGAGATATTTTACAGAAGGTCCCCTCCCCAGAGCTGCCTGGTACTTCGGTGCTGTCCCTGGGACAGGCAGCCCCAGCCCTGCCCAATGCTAATGGCTGTGGGTCCCCTGTTTGGGGTGGGACGAAGGTCGCTGTTGACTCTGGGTCCCCTGTTCAGGGTGGGATGAAGGAAAGCATTAAGATGCCAGCAGGGATTGGATCAAGCAAGGACCACACAAGGTCTCTGATTTTTCCCTGTGATATTTCAGTCCTTTTCCTCCCACACTGCTTGTAAGACAGAGTCCTCCCTCTGGCTGAGGTGTTTGAATACCTCAAGTAGGTTGTAGAATCACAGAATCGTTTATGTTGGAAAAGACCTTTAAGATCAAGTCCAGCCACAAACCTAACACTGCCAAGTCCACCTCTAAACCATGTCCCTAACTGACACATCTACAAATGGCCCCAGAGGTCAGGGCTGTGCTTGGTTATTTGGCTCATCTGCAGATCTTTGTCCTCTTTCAGTTAGAAAGTACTTTGTACCATTGGTGTTGTGTCTGCCCAAACAACGCGCTTGGAGTTGGAGTCCATTGAGTCAACGCTTGGAGTTGGCTCATCACTGGTGTTAAAAAGTTTTGCAAACTGGCCTCACACTTTCACATGGGCCACCCATGCAGGATGGCTGCAAACTCAACCTGAGACCAGGAACGCTTCGCCCGGGAGGAAGACAGCAACTCCCGTTGAGAAGTGTCCCTTTGCCTGTCAGCTGGAGGGAACGGGGATGGGTTTTCTTGATGAGTGGGGAAAATGGATCTCCTGTTGGAGATGCATCACCTGGCCCAAGCCTGGGGAAACTCCAGGTGAGAAAGACACTATCTATTTAGGCTGTGATTCAGCAAAGCACTTGAGGCTGCTCCTTGAGCAGAAGAAGATAAAAGAGTGCCTGTAATGGTTCATAATTTTCTTAAGGGCTTGGCAGAGGCAAGCCTTAAATTACTAAGCTGACCTGGAGGAGGAACATGCTCAGAAATGCTGTTTAGTCACTTATTTCAGCTTAAATGATGCAAAATGAAGCATGATTATGGAGAAGGAAATGCATTTTGTCATTTGTTCTGTTGCTTCAGTGCACATGGAGATAACTGAGCGCAAAATAAGGCTTGCGGGAATTTTTGCCGTTTGCTTTATTGGGAACAAAAAGAGGATGGCTTAGAGCCCATGCCATGAGGTTCTTTGCGTTCTCCATTCCTCTGGAAGCCACCGGGCCTTAAATCTTTCTGGGGCAAGGTGTGATGAGCAGAGAGCAGTTTGCCAAGCCCTGGGAACTCTGCCTCAAGGACAGGAAGAGCTTCTCCCTCCACAATCAGCAATAACAGGATGGAGCTGTGTACAGGATAAATACTCAGGCAAAGCACTGGGGACATTTCCAAACAATGAGGTCAATTACCCAAGGAGGGATCAGGCTCCGCACGCCGGAGTTATTCAAAAGTAGGAAAATCAAAGCACTGTGGGGAAGGATCTTGGCTCTTGCACAGATGTTCTGCGTGACATTGGGTTGCACCCTGCTCCTCGTACTCACAGAATGCTCCTTTTGCAGGCATCGGACCTGCTCCCAGTAATCAAGAAAGTAGGATTTAGCCAGCCTGAAGTCATTTCCATTGCTAATTTCTAGGCTTCTGTTGAAAACACCTGGGAGGATGTGCAGCTTCTGTTGTGCATACTGGGAATTAATCCGTTAAAGGTGATCTTCAAAGCAATTAAAACACTGGGCTTGTGACTTGTTTGTTTCTCTACGGTGCCTAAAGATGGTTTCAAGATATTTTTTTATCATTATTTTAAAGTTTCCACTTGCTTTTAGTATCTACTCAGCTTCCTCCCTGGAGCTATAAGGGCGATCGAATTAGTGATGAGACAGTGATTGCAAAGGATGGCAATCTTGCCGCCTCCCACCATGAAGTGGGAGCCCTGCTCGCTGTCCTACCTTTATGGCTCTGATTTGGGATGGCAGAGGGGGCGAAGTTTGATTGAAAAGACCGAAGCACTCTGGGGAAAAAAACCCTTTTTGGTGGAAGATTCCCACTACCTCCCACAAAGGGCTGGATTAGCACTCAGGAGATGTTTCAGCAAGTTGAGGTTTCGTATTTGCAATATGTCTGAGATATTCCAGTATATGAGATATTCCATATGGAATATGCTTCAAAAAACAAGAGCTCTATTGATACTTAAGAGCAAAACCCTCTGCCCTCTTTGGGGTTCACCTTGGTCTCTATGTAGCTTAGAGATACCATCGTGGCTCACTCCCTCTCTGGTGGATTCCTACCCTCACAGTTCTTCAGCGTGTCAGTATTTCAGGGTCCTTGAACATTCCTTGCACAGTTGGACCCTCTCCAGCGCCCCTGAGTTTGCTGCTCCCCAAGGTCTGTAGCTGCTTGCCTACCCCTGAGAGCAGATGGCTGCACTGGAGAGGTGATACTCTCATGAACGAGAGCTTCGCCTTTCCCTACGGGGCACCCCTTCGCATCCACGGAGGGCCCTTTGCTCTTCACATAACTTTTTAGGACAGCTAAACCAAATACACAGCTTGGGGCAACTCCCAGACAAACACCAGAAAGTTCTCCCCGCTGCCGTCTCCCAGTGCCTCCGTGCTGGAGCAGATAGAAAGATTGTCCCACTTGTTTGTGAGCTGCTAAGAATTAACACCATTAATTTATGGCAGGCCCTTGCGTTAATCCCCCCAGTTAATTCCTTATCTCTGCTTCAGCATATTGACTTTCAGAGCCCTCATCTGGGAAACTCATCATCTGTTTGTGTGGAGGTTGCCCTTTATGCACGCCCTTTATGCACGCCCTTTGCTTGCGAGCTGCAGAGCAGGACGAAGAGCAGGGGGGGAAGGCAATGGTTCAGGGGGAGCAAAGGCTTGAGCAGAAAAGCGGGTTTGGGATGGGCACGAAGGAGAAATCGCTCGGGGATGGAGAACTGTAGCCTCCCAGCTGGCGGGTGTCAGCATCAGGCATCCCGATTCCCACGGCGCTGGGAGCAGGGCAGATGTCTTTGCTGAACAAGCTAAAGATGTCTTCTTCTCAAGCAGCGAGGGTTCAGCCACAGGGGAATTTGCCTGAGTGTTTCTTGCTTGTAATCAAAAAATACATTTTTGTGATGGAAACAAAAAGGACATTGAAATTGCAACTGCAGCAAACAAATAAATTAACTTTTAATGACTTCCCAGCTACTCTTGTATTTGCTTTAGTGGAAGCCCTGCCAGAAAGCTTCAGGGAAAGGAACTGAGGCCGTGTTTGCTGGGGCCATGCATGTTTGTAGCAGCCCCTGTAATGACTCAACGCTGCAGCCTCAGCCCATGGATGGTGGGGGAAAGACAGGCAGGTTTCCATGTTGCTCTCAGTCATCCCAGTACAGTCCACCCATGGAAAGCAGGAGATGTCAACACTATTTATCGACAGGTTCAGCTGAGGCTGAAAAACTATCACGGAGCCACTTGCATTTCTCCTAAGGCATCATAAGACCCTGGCAGCTCAGAGCTCAGCAGGAGGTATCTCTGCAGAAGGCGGCAGATCTGTCCTGTGCATTAGCATTGAATAGAATCACACAATCACGGAATCACAGAAGGGTTTGTGTTGGAAGGGACCTTTAAAAATCGTCTATTCCAACCCCCTGCCCTGGGCAGGGACACCTCCCACCAGACCAGGTCGCTCCAAGCCCCGGCCAACCTGGCCTTGAACCCGTCCAGGGATGGGGCAGCCACAGCTTCTCTGGGCAACCTGGGCCAGGGGCTCACCGCCCTCACAGCCAAGAATTTCTGCCTCAGATCTCAGCTCAATCTCCCCTCTTGCAGTGGAAAACCCTTCCCCCTCGTCCCATGGCTCCCCTCCCTCATCCAGAGTCCCTCCCCAGCTTTCCTGGAGCCCCTTGAGGGACTGGAAGGGGCTCCAAGGTCTCTCCGGAGCCTTCTCTTCTCCAGGGTGAACAACCCCAACTCTCTCAGCCCGTCCTCCCAGCAGAGGGGCTCCAGCCCTCCCAGCATCTCCGGGGCCTCCTCTGGCCCCGCTCCAACAGCTCCGTGTCTCTCCTGTGCTGAGGCCCCAGAGCTGGAGGCAGCACTGCAGAGGGGTCTCCCCCGAGCGGAGCAGAGGGGCAGAATCCCCCCCCTAGCCCTGCTGCCCACGCTGCTGGGGATGCAGCCCAGGCTGCGGGGGGTTTCTGTGCTGCCAGAGCACGTTGATGGCTCATGTTGGGCTTCTCACCAACCAATGCTCCCAAGTCCTTCTCCCCAGGGCTGCTCTCCATCCCATCTCAATGTTCAGGGTTGCTTGAGCACATCACCCGAAGGCTGATGTGAGATATAAAGTGTTTAATTTTGGCAATGTCCTGATGCGTCATCCTGACTTTTTAATATCCCAATGGCCATGCAATCACACCCTCAAATGATAAACCCTGAAAGCACACATTCTGAAATGTTTGGAAGAGCTCACTGCTCCTAAAGAGTTAATTCTGTGCAAAAAAATACAGGAAAATTCAACGGTTTGTCACTTTCTGTGGATTAATATTATACTGTACACCTCCTTTGTATGCAACAGGTTTCCCTTTTTCCTTTCAGATTTTCCTGTGGTCCTCTTGAGGAACCTGCGTCATCCCGTCTTCCTGCTGGTGGTGTTGGCTCAGGTCAACCTCTCTGCCATGGTTGCTGGTTTAGCAACGTTCATGGGGAAATTCCTGGAGAGGCAGTTCTCCCTCACGGCGTCCTTGGCCAACATGATCATCGGTGAGTGTTGCTGTCAAGGCTTGCCAGCTTTTGAGCGTCCCTTAGAAAATAATCTAGAGATTACTAAAAAGTAAGTTTTCCTTGAGAGCTGCCAGGCTCCTTCCATTACCTACAGACAGACGTGGCACCAGGTCCTTGCCCACACAACTTCTTAGCTATTATCTGCCTTCTTTCCTTTACATTGCAGCCTGAGCTTGCTAGAATAAAACCTTTTAAGACCTGGGGAAATGTTTATTATCTAAAGCTATTCACTATAATCAAGGAGAGGACACCAACTGATTGCATTAAAGGAGCAAAGAAACATCAGATATGAATCGTGCACATTTCTGTAGCAGGGATTACTTTACATCGATCATTGGGTTAAGGGTCTTTAAAAAAGTAGGTAGTCAATAAAATTAAAAACTGCAGAAATGTAAGCATGCATTTTGAAGATAGTCTGCAGCAAGAGGCCACTCAGGCCGGTGTACTGATCGTGCCTAAACCCTTCAAAAGGTTTGCTATAGTCAAACTAATTGCTCGTAATGGTTGGGCTAATTGCTTGCTGTTGGTATTGTTAGGAAGGAAAGGAGTAAGTGTTAAGCAGGATATGTGCTCGTGAGATTAGACTGCTTTTGCTTGCACTGTGATATCCAGAACGTCCTGTCCGGCACTGAGGTCTCCCTGTGCAAGCTTCTCATGGTAATAAAAATACGAAGAATAAAGCCTTACTCTTATAATCAGTTTGTGGATCTAGACACAGAAGGATTTAAAATATATTTTTGAAAAAAAAAAAACCAGCACGCGTCCTCAGAGAAGGAGTCTTCTGAAGTCTGCAAAAAATAAATCAGAAGAAAGTGAGCAGAGCAGACTGGCAAAGCCCAGCAAACCTGGCTAAATACAGGCGGAAAGGTTAAATGCTGAAGCAGTGGGGTCCTCCACCCATGCGCCCTGCTGAGCTGTTCTCACCCTTGATTTACCCGCTCTGTTAAAGACGTGCGCCGTATTTCTTGTTCGAATTTATCTAGTTTTTGTCCCCAGCTACTGAATCTTGCTTTGCCTTTTTCTGTTAGATCAAAAGGCTTTCTGTAGTCAGAAATCCCTTCCTTCTGTGGCTGTTTATGGGCTGAAAGCAACCTCCCTGTTGATTCTTTGTTGAATTAAACAGATTGCGCTTCTTTGGTATCCCATTAGAAAGCTGGGTTTTGCAAAACGCTAAGTCTGTCACGGAAATCTTCATTTTTATGCTGATGACAACAGAAGTGGGCACATGACTGTGCAGAAATTACATATCCACTCCAGGTTTACTTGATATTTTCCTCCATCTACGCTGAAAAATCACATTTGCTGGGTGAAGCGTAGCTTTTCACTGGTCCCTACATCTTCCATGCGCGGATAAGTAACGGCCAGTTTGCTGTGGGATCCTGCTGGTTTTGCAAAACTGCTCTTTCTTAGCATTATTCCACCAGCCTCTGCAAAAGCCTTGGTCCCCTCCAGATCACCAACATTGAAAAACAGGAACCCAACAGCAAATCCTCTGGCCCTTCACTATAATGAAGGGAATGATGCAGCTCGGAAGACGGAAAACAAGGACCTGCCTTTCCCCAGGTGCTGTGAACATCCCCGGAGCGATGGTGGGGATCGTGGTGGGTGGTGCCATCCTGAAGCGGTTCCAGATGTCCCTACGGCAATGCAGCGCCATGTGCGTCCTCGGCATGTTCCTCTGCCTGCTCGTGGCTTTCCCCCTCCTCTTCCTCGGCTGTCCCACGCAGAAGGTCGCAGGTGTTACCTACAGTGAGAGGTACCAGCAGCTCCAGCTAAGCTGGGAACAGGGGGGTCATTCCCAGGGCTGTGGGTACCCCTCATCCCCAGCTGCACTCCTAGGGTGGAGTTGGGTGGGAATTAAGCAGAATACCCCAAAATTGGTTTATTCCCTCAAAAGAAACAGTTAACAGTGGTAGAATAACACGAGAAAATAATGCTTTTGTGCATAAACACTGGATCTTCTGCATCCTTATTCCTTCTAACTTCGTTGGTTGTGAAACCCAAGGTGAACGCGTTTTTGACACAAACAGCACAAGATTAAAATTGCGTCTTGGAAAGTGCGGTGCGTTACTCACAGGCAAATAATTTGGGCAAGGGCCAGCCCTGGGATCACACCTTTGAAGCCGTGGCTGCTTCCCTACGGAGCTAAACGCAGGCAGCACCTTGTCTTCCCTCAAGGCTTGATCCAAGTTTCTGTAAATTCACATGTTCAACATCCTGTGGTCTCGGTGGAAGCCAGCCCAAGTTCTCAGCGGGAACCTCACCACCTCCCACAGCGTGGTATTGCGTTACCCCAAGACCCCACGTTTGGGGCCAAATATGAAGGAAGTGGGTGACTCCCTTCACCATTTGTGGTCATGATGCTTTGCCCAGGGGGGTTATAGTTGAATTTTTGTGGGTCCTCTCTTACATACGGGGAAGGTTTTGTTTAGCAATCGAGTGTTTCTTTATTAATCTCAATATACATGCAGTATATTTTCTATGTAGGATGAGTATTAATGATGCTCAATAGCGTGTATTAATATTTTCTTCCTGTCATAGCTCTGAATTTGAACACTACGCCTTGGAGTGTAACCTCCAGTGTAACTGCCCCGAGAAAGCCTATAACCCCATCTGCGGCTCCAACAACATTGAATACATCTCACCCTGTTCCGCTGGCTGCAGAGTCGTAAATATCGATGCGGACAACTCAGTCCTGGTGAGTCA
Organism: Larus michahellis; assembly: GCF_964199755.1. Classification (NCBI taxonomy): domain Eukaryota; kingdom Metazoa; phylum Chordata; class Aves; order Charadriiformes; family Laridae; genus Larus; species Larus michahellis. The sequence goes on from NC_133896.1 coordinate 214,324,474, forward strand.
TTCTGTCTGCGCCAGTGTCCTGGCTTGGGATGGCTAATGAGGGATGACCAATGCAGCACTCAAGTCTGGCAATTAGGTTTTCTGAAGCTCGTTAGTGTTGGCAAGCTCTGCATGACCCTGTGGGATGAGGAGGTTGAGAATGTCCCAGGAAAACCCCTTGTAGATGGTGTCTCTCAGCACTCTCTAGTATAACACAGCCCTTGCCAGTACAGGTCCTTGGCCAAGACAGCAGGCGGAAACCTTCTAGGTCTCCAACCTTTTAGGATGTCAAGGTGTCCTTCCCCACCCACTGCTCCACCTCAGGTCAGATTTTGCTCCACAAACCGTACTTTCAATATCTCCCATGCTACCCAGCAGATTGAGCAGACTTCTTGCATGGATGATGCAAGGATCTGCTTTCCCTTCCCACCTAAATGATGACCAACAAAGTCACCTTTCTTAGGTATGTTTCCTGTCGTGGGACAGGAGGAAGTGCAGTATGGGAAGGACTAATCACAGCACCTAGCACGACCCCAGGTCCATGGATGCCTCTTGTACTCAAGGGGTGTTTTCTCTATGGGGTGAGTCAAGCCACCTCTAGGCTCCTGCTGTGAATTTCTCCATCTGTTTTCCTTCAATAGGGACCTACGGAAATCAGTGTCCTAATTTAAGTATCATATGCCCAAAGTTAGCTGAAACTAGATGGACTATGACAGTTTCCACTTTTGCAGTGTTGTAAAGGCAAAATATTAATGCAGGTGGTACACATTTTCACATACCTCCATGTCTTGCAGCAGGTCTCAACCCAGACTGCTCACCCAGTAGTGTTTGCTTGGGGGGGCTTGACCTAAAAAAATGCTCAAAGCCAAGAATGAACAATTTATTTATTTATTTTTTTGCTGAAGCAAAATGCAAAACTGCGCTTGGTCCAAACCGCCCTCCTGCAGAGTCGGGGCAAATACCAGCTGAAAACGCTCCACTGGTACCTACAGTTGCAGAAGCAGCCTGGGTGTTTCCATCACATATTTTGCTCTAGTTATGCCTCATCTATAGATCATGTGGAGGGATGAAGAGAGGGAAGGTAAATCGTGATATTGGGGACTCAGGGAGGCGCTTTAAGTCACAGAATGATAGAATCATAGAATCATCGAGGTTGGAAGGGACCTTCAAGATCGTTGAGTCCAGCCATCAGTCTAAGACTGCCAAAACCACCACTAAACTGTGTCCCTCAGCACCTACTCACCTTTTAAATTCTACAATTCTGTGACCAAACGGACTTGGTGATTCTATGACCAGAGTATATGCTGTGGGCAAGCCAGGCCTGGAGGGACCATTGCCCCAGTACACACAGCACTGACATTTAGCAGACCTTCGCTGCATGCCCTGGGACGGCTGCATCAGAGCAGTGTTATTCCACCTTTCATCCTGCAGATTTGGAGGTCAAAAAGTCATGATCCAGTTGCAGAGTGCATCCTCTCCATAAGTACCAGTTGTCAAGCCAAGTATCTACTTGAGAGGATAATTTAGTGGGAGAGTCCCAATGCGGTGGGTAGAGAAATGGGTTTTGCTCTTGGCTTTGCCTTGATTTGCAGACCTGGCAGGGTTATTTTGCTGCCCTGTGCCTCTCGCTCCTCTGCTACTCCCTTCCTGTTACCAAAACCCCAACAGGGCTGAGTTTTCAGAGTGCAAATTGCCTGTTGGGTCTCCAGGCAATTCAGCTCAACAAATAAATAGTAAGGAAATCTTTGCCAATTCAAATACCTATCTGAAAAACGCTAGCAATCCATAGAGGGTGAGTAGCTTTCCGCTGTGTTCTTGGCACGGGATATAATGGCAGCATGGGATTGTCTGGGCACTTTTTAGCAGCATTCTGTTAATTAACAACACTTCATTTTAATAACAATTATGTTTTCTGCCAGAGCTTGGTCCCAAATGGGCTTTTCTGCATCCCCGTGCCTGTCCTTTGCGCAGCAGATGCTTTTCAACTGCTTCTTCCTCCTCAAAGATGCCTCCAGCCCTTTGGCATCCTGGGGTCTGGAACGTGACCCACTCCTGCATTCATTATACGTATTTTTATATGTAGTCACATGCTACAACAAAATCAGGGCTCCCTTGATGGTGCCATGCAAACACCACATGGTAACACCAGCATTAGCTCTTCCTCTAGCACTGAGATAATTTGCTGAATCTTCTTTCCACCTATTGACGCATCTTGACCCAATTTCAGTTGTGTGAGAGGCTCTTCCGCACGGGGACGGTGTCTCGGTATGGTGTTGTAGACGCCCAGCCATGTGCCAGCAGGCAGTGGCCAGAGCAGGTTGCATCTCCCCAGGACGGGGGAGCTCATGGCACAGAGTGACGTGGCTGCAGATGCTGAGCTCTGCTCCTTTGTCATGCGGGACGAGGAGCTGAGCTCTGGTGTCCACAGAGCAACCTCAGTCTCTCTCCAATTTTGGGTATTGCCTCTTGCAGGAAAGGAAAAAAGAGATTGTTGCGTTTTATGGCATTCTTCTAGCTCCTGCTTTCTCTGCCGTATTACACTTTTCTTACCATTTTCAGCATTTCTTTTCCAGTGCAGAGACCTGTGGCATTCATTGCCTACTGCTCTCCATGTCCCAAACACCTGGCTTTCTAGAAACCCTCCCAGTGTGCCAAAAAACTTACAGTTTTTTGCTCAGCTTTGCTGCAGCCCTTCCAGAGGAGGCTTGCACAGTGCAAGCTTGGCTTTTTTCATTGGAAAGCTCTCGTACGCTGAAAGCCATTTGCTTTTTACATCACCGGATGTCCCCAAATTTCATGGTCAACAGGAAGCTTTGCCCCAAGAGCAGGACCTTGCAGTAACAACCTTTTAGTGCTTTGCTATTTCTTTGGGTCCAGCGTGACCTGTTGAAGTGAGGTGGCCTCAGGGGCTCCCCTGGGACTGCAGGAATATCCATGCCACGGGGCTCCTGGGTTTCTGAGCCTTCCTCTGCTCTCATCATACATGGTCACAGGTGGGAGCAGGGACAACATCCCTCTGCTGCGAGCTGGGTCAGATCTGAGATGGTCAACACACACTCCAAAATCTGGGGTACCAGGAGGTCCCAACTGGGGAAAATCATAGAATCACAGAATGGTTTGGGCTGGAAGGGACCTTTAAAGATCATCTAGTTCCAACCCCCTGCCCTGGGCAGGGATACTTCCCACTAGACCAGATTGCTCCAAGCCCCGGCCAACCTGGCCTTGAACCCCTCCAGGGATGGGGCAGCCACAGCTTCTCTGGGCAACCTGGGCCAGGGGCTCACCGCCCTCACAGCCAAGAATTTCTGCCCGAGATCTCAGCTCAATCATCTCCCCTCTTGCAGTGGAAACCCCTTCCCCCTCGTCCCATGGCTCCCATCCCTCATCCAGAGTCCCTCCCCAGCTTTCTTGGAGCCCCCTGAGGGACTGGAAGGGGCTCTAAGGTCTCCTAAGAAACCCAGGGCTGGCCATGTGCCATCCAGCTGCCCATCCTGCCCAGAAACCATAGCCCTGTCTGGGGGTTGCTCTCAGTTATTCTTCTCTCTCCACTACTCTGGGTGGTTTTCCCCATCCCCGGTGCTGCGTCAGCCTCGTGGCACTGCTGCCCAGTTGATTCATCTCATGGAGACCGGCCACCGGCCGCTTTGTGGCTTGTCCCTGCTGCTCAGGGGTTTTTGCAGCCAGGGTCATGCTCCCTGCTCTAAAATCCTCCGAGGTTCCAAATGAAAGGAGCAGGGCAGCTTTTATGGGCGTCAGACATGCCACTTCCCCAGGCAGCAAGGCGGGCATGGGAATTTGGGAGACCCTGAGGTGCCCCTGCCTCTGGATCACCCTTCTGTAAACTGCCATCCTGCTATGAATCTATCCCCTCTGGCAACAATAAGATCATGCTCATTTTATTTAAAGGTCTCTTCCAAAAAAAAAAAAAAAAGAGGTTTATTTTAAAATTAAAAAAAAAAAAAAGAGAGTTGTGACTAAAATTTGGAGAAAAGTAAAAAATCCATATCCCTCGCCCCAGGGCATCCTTCCATTGCTAACGCTGAGCCGGTTATTTATGACCCTCTTTCAAAGGTGAAGTTTTGCATTTTCCCTTAGCAAGTGTTTTCTGATTTAACGTTCCCCTGAGCTTGGGCTCTGGCTTTGATTGCCAGCTCTGCTCAAGACGTAGCCCCTGGATGAAGGGTCTCACAGCAGGAGACAAGTTGGGTACAGGTGGTGGAGCCCAGGCTGCTCCCTTGGAGATTTCCTCCAAAAGTTATAACACAGGCCACTAAGCTCACATCAGGCTTGAATCAGCTGGGGGTGAGATTTTTCCATGCCAGGAGTCCAGATTTTTATGCAGGATGCCAAAGCGTTCAGCAGCAAAGGATGACATTGAAATAAACCTGTGCATAAGTATCTTCAACACACAACAGGCGTGAAACACAGGACTGGAAGCACGAGCATAGAAGGGTTGCTGCAGCGGGTACAGAGCCATGGCTGGGGCTCACATCAACAAGACGTGGATGTTTCTGGCTTGGGAGAACTCCCAGGGGCCCCTGGAAGCACAGAGAGATGAGCCAAGGTACCACTATAGACGAACCAAGGTACCACGGTTGTCCCAGCATCTCTGTCAGCTGTGGATGCTCTCCCGTGGGACATCCTAGCGACGCCTGTGGGGCCTGGTGGGACTGAGACCTCTTTTCAGAGATGGTAGCATGTTGGAGGCCAGAAGTAGGGATGGGAAAATGAGTTTCCTCATCCCCTCAGTCTGTTATCCCCAGCCAGCTTCATTCTATGTGTTTCTTTCCCCCTGCTCCCTTAAGTGTTGAGTGCTAATTATTGCTAATTATTTACAGACAAAACCTAAATACTCTCCCACCCTATGACAGCTGGCAGCTATCCCCGGTATCTCCACAGCCTTGAGCAGATGAGCAGCCTCTGGGTTTTCTCTCCTCTTTGCAGAACTACACCAATTGCAGCTGCATCTCTGAAAACGGTTTTGCGGGGTTTGCCAAGCCCGGGACCTGCGGCACCGGCTGCTCCCACCTCTTCTTGCCTTTTGTGGTCCTGTCCTGCCTGGCGGGGATCCTGGCCAGTGTATCCCACACACCGTCCTTCATGCTTATCCTCAGGTGAGCAGACGTGGGTTGGCCATGGTCTAGGTGCAACCCAACCACACCTTTAAGCGTGGCAGAAAAGGCATCCAGGGTCTGGGTTTGGGAAACCAAGGGGTCCTTGAATTGGGGAGGAAGGTTTTCTCCAGCTGAGGGATCGGAGGGTTAAGCCACCCCAATATTGCACCTTGTGCCCAGTTCCTTTTGCTTGTTCCAGTTGCCTTTACATGGGTTTTGCATGTGTTGGTGCAGGGAATGGAGAATGGGGCTTCCTGCACGTGGTTGTCCGTCTTCTAGCCTATTCCTGGCTCAGGAGCAGGCTGTGCTTTCCTAGCAAAGACCTGGCATGTCTGGGCAGGACAGAAACACAGAGCATCTCCAGTCTCAAATGTTGAAGCAGGAGAGACCTTCAGGACTTGCTCTTGAAGACCCTGCACTAACAGAGGTCCTGCTGCCCTAAGACTACAAAGGCTCTTCCAAGGTCTCCTTGGCTGCGGCTGCTGATCCCTGCAGAGTTAAGCAGCAAATGGAGATTTCAGGCTCCTGAAGGCTCTACCATGGAGCCACCAGCGCTGCATGGCCAATTGCTCTTGCAGGCAACGTGGTGTTCACCAACAGGTTCAGGCAAAGAGCAGCTGGTGGGTGGGTGGGTGGGTGGGTGTCACACCATGTCAGGCCCCTACAGGACCTCCATCCACCGATGGGGCCGTGGGGGTCACAGGATCCCTACATTACCCTCAGCATCCCCATTCCTGGTCTCAGCACAACCTTCAGATCCAGCAGCCGTCCTGTTCCTTCTCCCCACCCACGGCTGATACCTCAGTAACGAGACGCATCATTAACTCAGCTTTAATTTAGCACGGCAGTATTTTGGCACTTCTTAATCCATCCCTGTGTTGAGTTAAGAAGTTTAATTACCTTCCTTCGCTTGAAGGATCTCGCTTGAATACAGCCTCCCTTCCCAGTGCAGACAAGCAACCTGGACTTTGGTTTCCCACACCCTTGGAAAGGTGCCTATGGGGCAGGCTGGAGCCAGCCTCGACACAAGCCCTGGGCTGATGGGGCTGGAGCCTGGGATGGGCAGGAGAGGTTGAGGCTGGGACTGTGCTGGGGAGGAGGGGAAAGTCATTGGGGAATCTCTATGTTAGTCTATAAATGATATTCCCAAGCACAATTTTGGATTGAGAGCAATGCTGAGGAGAAGGACTTGGGGGTGATGGGTGATGTGAAGCTCAACATGAGCCAGCAACATGCTCTGATAGCCCAGAATCCCCCTGCATCCTGGGCTGCATCCCCAGTAGCGTGGGCAGCAGGGCGAGGGGGGGGATTCTGCCCCTCTGCTCCGCTCGGGGGAGACCCCCCTGCAGTGCTGCCTCCAGCTCTGGGGCCTCAGCACAGGAGAGACACGGAGCTGTTGGAGCGGGGCCAGAGGAGGCCCCGGAGATGCTGGGAGGGCTGGAGCCCCTCTGTGGGGAGGACGGGCTGAGAGAGTTGGGGGGGTTCAGCCTGGAGAAGAGAAGGCTCCGCGAAGACCTTGGAGCCCCTTCCAGTCCCTCAAGGGGCTCCAGGAAAGCTGGGGAGGGACTCTGGATGAGGGAGGGGAGCCATGGGACGAGGGGGAAGGGGTTTCCAGTGCAAGAGGGGAGATGGAGCTGAGATCTCGGGCAGAAATTCTTGGCTGTGAGGGCGGTGAGCCCCTGGCCCAGGTTGCCCAGAGAAGCTGTGGCTGCCCCATCCCTGGAGGGGTTCAAGGCCAGGTTGGCCGGGGCTTGGAGCAAGCTGGGCTGGTGGGAGGTGTCCCTGCCCAGGGCAGGGGGGTGGAACTAGATGATCTTTAAAGGTCCCTTCCAGCCTAAACCATTGCTTGATTCTATGATGATTCTGTGGTCAAAGCACTCCGAACAGTGTCTTTTTAGGGAAAAGCTGTGGTTAAAACCTGTTTTTACCTTGGCTCCCAGGCATTATTAAATCTCCTTCTATGCCATGAGTGCACACACCAGGCAGACAGAGAGGAAAGGGAAGCCAAGTTCCCTGAGGTGTGCTCACCTGGAGGTCCTCTGCCACCCAGTCCTCTCCCATGTCTGACCCCAGCAGGAACCACAGCCTGAAATATTTATTTCAAGAAACTGGGGTACCACCAAAATATACACTGGGGCATCCCACCTCAAAAAAAAGCCACTTCCTCAATGGGTAAATCACTTTTCTCTTTCAGTTACAAAAAGCATCCCTTGTGTTGCTCTTGTTTGGCAGAGCCAGCGGCTATATTTGTTTCTCTTTCTGTTTTCCTTGTCCGCATTCTTTAAATTTAAAGCAAAAATACTCAGCTGAGCTCCACCCCGTCTCTTACGGAGTTTGGTAGGTTTTTCAGGCCAAGAAAAGGCTGTGGTTTGCATCTAGCCCTAATGAATGAAACTTCATTATTTTTGCTGATGTAAATGGGAGCTGCCTGGGGTCCTTGGTGGTTGGGTCGAAGGATCATTTTTTTGGGTGAGGTGCCGTAAGGCCTCATGCAATGCCAGGGAGGGAAACATCCATCTTTGCGGGAATGCCAGAGGGCACGCTTTCCATTTTGTTTTTCAGGAGCATCCAGCCTGAAGACAAATCGTTTGCGGTGGGGATACAGTTCATGCTGCTGAGAGTTTTAGGTAAATTAAAATGTGTTGAAATGCCGTCCTGGAAAATCATGTCAGCTCTTGGGCATTCGTGGGCATTTCATCCCTGAGCAGCCCCAGGGCTGCAGAAGTGCTGTTTTTTCAGAGTTACGGACTGGTCAAAGCCTGTCCAGAGCCAGGGAAAGATGCCACCTTGCAGGGTCTGGGGGGGCTGCACACGGTGGGGAGACAATGAGGCATCTCCATGGGGGTGCATCTATGCAGCTAAATAAAAGAGGACAGGGAATAAGTTCAGGTCCAGGAGGACAACCCTTGGCTGTGTGTAGATACTCCCATGTTGTCCTCCAGCATATCAGGGTGGCTGCAAACCATGCCCTGTGATCCCACTGTAGTTATTTTTCCTATGGTGAAAATTCACGTTCACCTGGAGGCCCCCAGAACGTGCCACTGCAGTTGTGGGAAGGAGGGTACATGCACGGCGCATGAAGGAGGTGAACATCATTCCTGGGATGAGTGATGGTCCCTTGCCAAAGAGCAATGATAAATAAGGACCTTCTCGCATCATGGTGGGGTGCAAACATGCAACCAGCCCTTGGTGTGCTGTGCAGGACCAGTGGCTTCATGAGCAAAGGAAACCACCCCCAGCCACTTTCCTCCCTAAGACATGGGAAAGTAACCAGGGTTGGGACTGTCCCAGCAGAGGTGCTCCCATAATGTAACAAATCCCCCTCTGACCCTCTGCTTCCAGCGTGGATGCCGGGGCCCGTTCTGTACGGCAGCGCCATCGACACAACCTGCATCCTCTGGGAGAAGAAGTGCGACAGGAAGGCGGCCTGCAGATACTACGACAATAACCTCTTCAGGCAAAGGTAGGGATGGGCAGAGGCAATCCCAGGGGGAATGTGGCATCAGGCCACCTCCAACCTGGATAAGTTGTATATGTCGCGGTAAGCGAGCAGGGACACTGGCATCCCCCTGGCCAGTGCTAACTCCCAGCAGTGCTCAGGAATGGTTTGGAGGGAAGTCATTGGCACAAGCCAAAACCATGCCAAGGACCATGCTAACTTGATGCTAGAAGACCACACAGGTCCACTTCCAGAAACACTCCCTGCGTTATAGTGAGAACAATCCTTCACCAGAACAACCTCCACAGACACATGGTGGAGTCCCCATTGCTGGAAGTTTTCAAGGTGCAAGTGGACAAGGTGATAGGTAACCTCATCTAGGCTCCCTTTCCCATGAAAAGTTGGACAAAATGATCTTCTGAGGTCCCTTCCAACCTGGGCTGTTCTATAATGCTATGATTACTTATTTCGTGAGCATAGACAAAAACAGCCTGTCCTGACACCTTCTCTTTGGAGGTAAGGCAGCAGCAGGGGTGACCCCAGCCTCAGAGCTGCCCGTGAGGTGGTGCAGAGTCCATGCCGGGTGCCTTTTACCACGGGATTCATTTTCCAACAGAACAGCCCAGCTTGACACCAAATCCAGACTGTGCACGGTGGGGAGGCTGGAAGGGAGCTGTAGGTGGTCTTCCATCCCTGTTGTAAATCTGTCGTTAAATGACGCCCTGCCCAGTAGCCACAGCAAGTCCTATTTGCCCTCAACCCCAAGACATGTTTTTATGTGCCTCCTTTTCGCCAGGAGATAAGACCTGTTAATGTAACACCAAAAGAAGTAGCTCTTCCTAGCTCTTCTTAGCTATTCCTCCTCTTTCTGCCACCCTTCTCAGGAGCCAGGCATACACCTGTTGCTTGCCCACTGCTGAGTGTGCCCAAGGAGCCCATCCCCAATGTTCACTATCTGCTGGGGGCCTGGGGACATAGGGCGTTGGTGCTTGGTGCCCTGATTTCTTGTGTTTCCACACCACAGATATCTCGGTCTCCAGTTCTTCTTTGAGGTGGGCGCTTTCCTGTGCTTCGTGATGGTGTATGTGATTCTCAGACGGCAGGAGAAGGAAGCCAGTGACACAGCAGAGACAAAGGCAGACCCAGAGAAGGAGAAACTGGCAGTAAACTCCATAAAGAGCCCAGAATCCAAAGTGTGATGCCAAAAATGTGAATTGCAATCCGTGTCCAGGGAGGTGAAGCCATGTGAATCACACAACATTTGAACTGTGAAGGATGGATGCTTGGAGAGAGAGATGATGGGGATGCTCCCTAATCTTCTGGGTGGGATGTACTACATCTGTACAGTGTGGGAGTCTGTCCATATGCTGTACTACACCTGTCATCTCCACCTCAGTGGTGCAGCTCGCTCCTTCATGTGGATTAGTCCACACACATTAACCTTTGGACACTGCAGTCTTCTGGATTTATGTCCTCCAAAGCATTTGTTCCTGCTGACAATGTTGGTGGTGCCAGCACTGAGCATTAACCATATAGCTGAAGGGTTTTGTGGTTTGTTTTGTTTTAATAAATCATTTTTAAGAAATGGTTTTGTACTGAACCCATACATCTCCATGAGTGATGGTCTGTCCTTGACCCCAAAACGTCAGTTGTGCTTGTTCCTTTTGCTTTCGTGGTGTTAGATGGTCTCTCTTTCTTGAAGGCTTCATCCAGCTCCAGCTGACATTGATGGGAGTTTTGTCCCAGGCTGTGGACCGTTGCAAGGACCAAGTCCCATGGTGCTGTGTAGATGCTGCTTTGGCAGTGAGGGGCAGGGGTGAGGATTTGGGGAGGGGAGGACATCAAAAGGAACCTCAGGTCCAGCCCAGGAGAGAAACACCAATGCCCGCAGATCTGTAGAGCTTTGGCAGCATGGCCACATTTTGCCCAAATAATAATAATTATAATCCTTATTTTTGCATTATCAGTACTTGTCACGGGAGCTTACTGAAGCATGTGAGTATTAAGGCTCCTTCCTGTTTTCCAGTTTGAGAAAGGCAGAACTTTTCCCAGGGTTGCAGGACCAGAAAGGGAGGTTGAACCCAGCAGACTGGGCAGAGCTTGTGGCTAAGCCATTTGACCACAGAGCCAGACAGCCTTGCTGTGCTCCCTGAAGGGGTTACTGTCAGATGCAGCTGTAATTACGGGGTAAAAGCCAAGTCTGGAGTTATTTTGGTGCAGCTGCCTCTGTTTCCTGCATTCTTCCCATCTCGGGGCTCCTTTCCACCCAAGCACAGATTGTGTTGCTGGTCTCATACCATCAATGTGCAACCACAGACCATAGGGTAACTTGTCATTTTTGGCTCCAGAATGGAATTCAGTAGAGAAACCAAAACTTCTGAGTTCAGCCCAAATACGCAGAAGAGGAAAGAAATACTCAGTAGAGAAAATTCATTAACTCCTCACGCCCTGACAAATAGTCCTATGGTATGATGTGCAGAGAAGTACAGTGGTGGAGGGTGGAAAGGCCAGTGGTTAAGTGGCTGGTTTAGATATTTCACCAGACTGTTTGCTCAGACACTTTGAGAGACCAAATGAACATACTTCAGAGTGAAAGATTAATTTTATTTTATTAGGGTTGGGGTTTTTTTTTGCATGTTTTTGTTCAGTACCTTTTGTTCATTGAAGAGATGGTTAAGAGAATCTACAGCCCTGTTCACGGGTGCCTACACACAGAAGTGACTTCTGGCTTAGAAGAAGGTGTTAGAAGACAGACATGAGAGTGGACACTGTAGGTGGACCCATTCAAGGAAGGATGAATAGCACATGCTCACCATGAGCATCAGAAAGCCAAATCCAGGGAAGTTTTGCACTATTCTTGGTTTTCAAGCCATGACTATGTAGCATCTGTTTATAAACCAGACTAGGAATAAGAAAAAGGTTCTTTGGTCAGGAGTAGGGAAGAGGTGGGCCATGATGTTCACAGTTATCCCTCCAGCTCTTGGCAGCCCATGGATTTGTGTCCTCCTTGCTGCATCCAGTGGAGAAGGTTCTTTCCTGGCTAAGCACAAGTCCTCAGCTTGCAGACGGTTTCCTGTGTTGTTCAGCACAACCTCAAGTTGCTCCAGGGTACTTTCCAAACCACAACAAGCTAATAACAACACAATTCATTTCATATGGTGTGAAAGTCGAGCTGCAGTGCACTTTGCCAGGAACACCCCCGGACGGGGTAGCAGAATGACTTTATAAAGTCAGAAAGGCTGCACCTCCCTACCATTAGGACAGCTGACTTCAGCTGGGGGCCAGACCATGCTCAAGCACCAGAGCAGCTCAGCCTGGCTGGTGGCCACTGCACAAGTCCAAGGAGTCCTAGGCTCTTTGTCTTGGTCTGCCGGCGCAATCCTTCTGCAAAATTGCTGCCAACGCTTTGCTGCGTGGATCTGCCACGCCGGGCTGTTGGGCAGCAGTGGGGACAGGCTCAGGGGGTAGCTGTGCTCTTGCAAAGCACACGGCGTAGCACCAGACTTCTCCTGTTAGAAATCGGAGGGATGACTGCAGCCTTTCTGAAAGTCCTCCAACCACTCTTCCTTAATCCTCATGATTACCAAAACACTGTGCTGCTTATGAGGAAGAAAAAGAGGGGCGGAAAAATCCTTACACAGCAATTTGTCTTGTTACTTTGTTCACAAACAACTTCATGCAAAAATAAACAGTGAGTTCAATTACCTCCCTTGGATTCATGGTGCTATTTCAGGCAGCCGGCAGGCCGCACCATCCCTTGGCCATCCATCTGGAACGATGGCCAGGTCTGCTGGGCTCATGACGGATGAAGAAACAACCCACCGGATAGTCTGGCCAGCTCAGTCCCAGCATGGCCTCTTCTCACTACTGGGCTTGGGAGTCTGCATCCATTTTCCGCTTGGAAAACTCCTATCATATCCTATAGAGATTTTTCTCAGGCAATGCATGAGCTGGTGCAGCCTGAGTTCTTCCTTTCCTCATTACCCCTCCAGCAGAGGAGAGTTCCCTGTAGGTAAGCATCCAAGGCAATTGCGAACAGCGTGTCTTAGCTTTGTGGTCAAGTATAGGCCTGTTATGCTTTTGCTGTGGTAATTTCCATTAATTTGGGCTGGAGTTTCTATAAAGAGAAATAAAGCCACTTTTTCCCCTTCCCTTCCTCTGTGTTCTTTAAGAACACTGTTGAAAGGGACTGACTTGCAAGAGAAGATTAAAAAGAGGCAGTTTGGAAAGGCTAGCTCCCACTGTCAGCAGGGAGGGAGATAAAACCCAGGAAATATGAAAAGGTTGCCAGCACCAAGGTGAGAGGAAGAGTGTTTGATGGAGAGCAAGGGGCAGGCAGGTAGGAGGACTGCGAAAAATGGAAGCAAAGGAAGGTGTAGCATCAGCAAAATCCGCCCTGGGCTCTGATGCTTTGCCAGGTTTTCCCCTGAGAAGATATACCCCTGGAGACAGCTTAAAATAGATTTTACAAAGCACTTAAAGGTATACCTTAGGCAACAGCCATCAATTGCCGAGGGGAGGGTAACATGAGTGAATCCAGCTGTGCATAAGTCCATTGACTTTCTTCAGTCTCACTCCTTTGTGCTCCAGAAAGGTTGAAGGAGATAACCTACAGCAAGGCAGGTATAGCAAAGATGTCCAGAGCAGGAGCTGAATGCACTGGGTGTTTCCATGCAGCACTTTGCGGTACCAAGGGTCACAGACCTGAAGATAAAACAAGTGCCTTCGGGGCTGGTGAGAATTGCACAAGGTCAAGAGGATGAATTAAAACAGGAGGGAATGGTATTTCCCCAACTACAAGAAGGCTTTGCAGGGTGCTAGGAGGATGGGTGGCTGGCACCGGTTCCATCAAAGGCAGTGAGCTGGTTAGCAGAGACAGATAACTCCCCACTCCATCACACCCTGAGTGCTGTATTCATCATTATCCGCTGACAGTGTCCCCTGGCTGAGTCGCTGATGACCACATGGATAACAGCCAAGGGAAGCTGGGAATTTGCATGAGCCTTAGCAAGTTTTTCCATACCATAACGGATCTGGGCTCCAGGTAAGCAGAAAACCCTCCTAAACAGCAGGTTTGGCCAGCAGGTAGGTGCTTCTGTCCTGCAGAGGAGCCTCCGACCACCTGCACTGCTGCTGTAGTCACCTGTGGTCTCTAACAGCCTGAGGTTTCCAGCCCAGAACCTTCCCCTGATGGATCCTGTTCCTCCACCTCTGTTACTAGTCCCTAACCCATTTTCTTGTCAGATCTAACCCAGACCCACAACTTTTTCATCCGGCCCCAACAAGCTTTCAGTGCCAACAGCTGCCCAGAGCCCCTCAGAAGCCAGGATAGCATGAAGTTCAACAAGGCCAAGTGCAAGGTTCTACCCTTGGGTCGAGACAATTCTCGTTATCAATACAGGCTGAGGGATGAGGTGACAGAGAGCAGCCCTGCGGAAAAGGACTTGGGGGTCCTAGTGGATGAGAAGCTGGACATGAGCCAACAACGTGTGCTCACAGCCCAGAAGGCCAATCACATCCTGGGTTGCATCAAAAGATGCGTGGGCCGCAGATCCAGAGAGGTGATTCTGCCCCTCTGCTCTGCTCTCGTGAGACCCCACCTGCAGTGCTGCATCCAGCTCTGGAGCCTTCAGCGCAAGAAGGACATGGAGCTGTTGGAGCGGGGCCAGAGGAGGCCCCGGAGATGCTGGGAGGGCTGGAGCCCCTCTGCTGGGAGGATGGGCTGAGAGAGTTAGGGGGGTTCCGCAGGGAGAAGAGAAGGCTCCGAGGAGACCTTCGAGCTCCTTCCAGTCCATAAAGGGGGCCCAGAGGAAAGCTGGGGAGGAGCTGTTTGCGAGGACATGTAGCGATAGGACAAGGGACAATGGTTTAAACTAGAGCAGGGCAGGTTTAGATCAGACATTAGGAAGAAGTTCTTTACACTGAGGGTGGTGAGACACTGGCCCAGGTTGCCCAGAGAGGTGGTGGAGGTCCCACCCCTGGAGACATTCAAGGCCAGGCTTGATGAGGCTCTGAGCAACCTGGTCTAGTTGAAGATGTCCCTGCTCACTGCAGGGGGGTGGGACTAGACGGCCTTTAAAGGTCCCTTCCAACCCAACACATTCTATGATTCTATGATTTTCTGCTGGTAGAAGAGTGGCACCCAGGATGGTGAGGCACCAACCTGAAGTACCTCAACAAGTCTGTCTGTCCTGTGACCGTCTGTCAATTTCAAACCAGAAGGAGATGGGACACCAAAATTAAAGCTGGACTAGCCCTCTCAAAGCTTCCCTTCCCCTTTCACCCATGCTGCCCGGCCCAGTGGTCAGAGCACTGGGAAACAGTTCAGAGCAGCCAGCTCAAATCTTCTCCTTTGCAAAATAAATACTCTTCCTCTTGTCTTTCCTCAGGAGACACAGGGGAAAACCTGGCTATTATCCTTTTGAGAACAACCTTTTTTTTTCATTTACCCATTACCCTTTGACCTTCCCTTTTCTGGAGTAAACAAACCCAACAGCTTCAACCTCTCCCTCCTAGCTTGTGTTTTCTAAACCCCTAATAAATCCATCACTGTCTCCACCGCTCTCTCGCTGGTTCCTTCATACATCTCTGAAAGGGTAGCACTTGGCTTGGCAGAGCTGGGGCTTCCTCAGGGCTGGCCAGAACAAGGAAATGATGATGCTCAGTGCTAAAACACATGGAGGACAGTTTCACCCTCAAAGCCCCATCAACTGGGAGACCCTACAGCACTGGAGCATGGCTGTGTCCAGGACAAGGTCTGCGTACCCAAGGGCACTGCTTTGTTGTGTAGGAGTTTGGGAAATGGCTGGAACGGGATGAGAGATGGCATGGGGATCAGCACAACACTCAACAGAGATGCACACTAAAGAAAAGAGGATAGGGAGGAATTTGAAAGGTTTCCCAGGATGATCTGATTTCCTCAAAGCATGGCCGAGTCCACCTCCTCCACCCCTGAGGAGACGTAACCCAGCCCTTCCCAGCAGCCCCTTGCCAGAGGCCAGCCATTACTCAGGCAGATGTGACACAAGTGTCTCAGCTAGGGACGATGTCTGACTTGCTACTGAGGAGTGACAAACAGTGGTGCAAATGCTGAGAGCAGCAAATTCTGTAGTTGCTCTTGTCAACTGTATTAAATTGAGACAGCTTAACGTAGCAGTTCTTTGGGTGTCCCTGGCTAACACCCGGACTTCCATCCATCCAGCAGTAGAGGGGGAGCTGGGTGCCTTGCAGTCCCACCAAGCATAAATGACGGTTCAAAAAGGGACATGGATGCATTTCCAGTGCTTGACATGGTGAGGACCCGCTCATGATTGGGATTACCCTCCCCCACAGTGTCTACACAAGGCAGGGATGGAGACCAGCAGCTCAAAACAGGGTTCACAAAAGCTGAGGTGCAGTACTGGGTGTTTCTTGAACCCAGCAGAGACAAATACCAGGGAGGGGTGAGGGAGATCTCTGCCCTCTCTGGGGGAGATCAAGCCATAGCATCTCTCTTTCCTCATCCAATTGCCCCATGATTAGAATCCTTGCCTGGGGCAGAGGAACCCAGACTCCAGACATCCATCTCCATGAGGCTTTTTAACACATTGCATCTGGTAGACAACTGCACTGGTGCGGTTCATGGCATTTTAACCCCTTGCCACTCAACAGCCTGTCTTCTGTCTTCAGCCCATGAATATTCACTGTTGGTTCAAATCTCTGCAGGCTGGAGAAGAAAAACATCAGCAGAGTTTGCCAAAGATTCAGCGAACCTGGTTCATCGCTGTCTGTCTGAGCGGGGAAGGATCCAAGGCATTTATGGAGCTGAGAGCTACTTTATAGCTAAGCACAATGCTCATTCTTCTGGAAAAGAGCAAAGCTAAAGCTTTTAAATCACCTAGCATCCCCTTGGTCTATTTATCTCGGCTAGATCTCTCCCTGCGGTGCTCCTGGCCACCGTTCTGCTGCAATCAAAGCCCAAAGGGTTTCTCCTGGTCGTCTGCTGCTGTTAAAGGAGCAGGTTTTTCAGCAGAGGGGGGTAGGGATGGTCCCACGTGGATTTGGCGACTGTTTGCAGACTGCCAACAAAAAAATGTGTATCAAACCCCACTGAACGCTTCTATTAAAATTCCCTCAAACTGCCTCCGGCAACCCGAAATCTGTTCCCTGAAAAGGCTCAGCAAAGAGACCCAGTTTGTAGCAAAAATGTGGAGAATCCCTGTGCCTGGCCATAGTCTGAGGCAGAGCTGGGAGAGAAAAACCTAGTCCCCAAGCTGGGGAAAAGGAAAGCAAATAATTCATGTAGGTATATACAAAAGGTAGAAATAGTCATTTTAGGAAGGTCTGGGAAGTTCCCATTAGGATACTGAAAAGACCATCCAAGGCATCACTGAACTGCCATCGATTAACCCCAAAATTCACAGAGGTTGGGGGTTCCTGGAGGGTCATAGACAGGGAAAAGGGAGAAATCGGGCAGATCCAAACGCAACTCAGCACTGAGCACCAGAGAGATGCTGAGAATTTGTTAATCCATGTACAAGCACTTGGCTAATAATGTCGTGGATTGTCACAGACAGATCACATCAAACATTTAATTTCTCTTTTGGGGAGGCATCTGGCCCATCTGGGGAAGCTGTGCTACCCCTTGACGTAAGTAAGGATTTTGACCCTACCCCACCATAAACTAATTAGCCATATGAAATTATCTTGCAGCAAGGAGAAAAAGAAGGGGAAAGAGCATGCTTAATTGGAAAGCTTCACTTCCAGAGGTTACGGGTAGTTTACTGCCTACCTGAAAGGATTTATCCAGTAGAATCTCACTAGGGTCTGTCCTGTCTCTGGCACTAATCAATGTTTTAATTAATGACTTGGATGATGAGAGAAAGAGGAGCTAATAAAATTTCTGCCTGCAGTCGCGAGTGCTGCGGATGGCAGGATTTGAATTCAAATCACTCACGGCAGATTGGCCTGAAATCGATAAGGCTGGGATTCAACAGTGAGAGCAAACGGATAGAGGAGGGCTGGGGTGCACAACCTGCCCTGTGAGAAAGGGGATGTGGCAGCCGTCTCTCATGCAGAGTAGCTCTAAGGAGGAGGGAAGATCAGTTGTTTGTAGGAGAAAAAAAGTCTCAGTTGGGGAAAAGATGAAGGTGGAGGAGCAGGAAGAAGCTCCAGCTGCAATGCAAAGCCCTGGGATCATCAGTGGAACGTTCTAGGAATGGGAGATGAAAGTACCTAATCCAAAGTCACAGGGTGACTGCAGATAAAGGCAAAGTCTTTTCTTTAACCAGCATATATATGATGCTGTTGAGCCCCTTCCAACCTGCCCGTCCCAGGCTCTATTGAAGTGTTGAAGAGCAGCGAAAGGGAGAGGATGTCTCGAGACCTCGTGGGGATGCTGTGCAAGCTGGCACTGCTCGGGAGCTGGCAGCACTGCCAGAATCGCCGCCGTGTTGGCGCTGCCAGCTGTGTGACGGTGAGTCAACCTGACAGGCAACATGTTTAACGCGGTCACAGGACACACTTTCCCAAAGAACAACATTTTTTTTCACCTGCACATCTCACTGGCTGGTGGGAGAGCTAAAGCCAAGACTAACTTGGACTTTAGAATGATTAAGATTCATATAGATCTTGGTAATGCCCAGAGTTACATCAGGCATGGTTGCAAACGTAAAAAGGAAGAAAATCTCATACTTCAAAGCCGGTGGAGAGCAGGAGAGCTTTCTTTTGGGGTTTCTGCTGTGGTCCAGCATGTGAGGCAGGTTATAAAGCAATGCAAAGCGCTGCTGTGATATGATCTGGCAGCACCCGTGTCCAACAACACGTGTCTTGGTGTTGTGGCTTGTTCCCCAGCTGGTGACATGAAAGAAAGCAGACCCTGACATGGAAACGTGTAAGAGAAATTCATGCTTCTTGTAGAGATGTCTGCGCTGTGCAGGCAAGCATGAAAACAGCCTCCGGCGCAGTCGTCGGCTGGTTTGCTGCCTTCCTTTGTGGGTTTTGACCACGTATCTGGATGCGGGCATAGGGACAGAGCCAGCATCCCAGGCACTCTACAAGCCTGTAGACCCCAGAGTTTCAGCCAGGCTTCCCACCCCAGCACCAGGAGACATGTGGGAGCAGATTTTGGGATCTGCCACCCCAGTAGCAAGGGTACATTGTCTTGATTGGCACAGACTATCCATGAACAAGGCAATAGGAAGGCTTAGAGACCCTGTAATGCTGTAGCAGGTAGGGGATGATTCAATCACACCTGTGTAACCTGATCTGATGCCCCTTTCCAGAATGTCTCACACTGAAGCAGCTGCACCCCAACAGATCACCTTGTTGTAATAAAATTGATGCTAACTAGAAAAATGAAATGTAATTGAAGCAACCAAGAGAAACTGCTGCTGCTGCTAAAAGTCACCTGTACAGCCCCAACCTTATTTCATTAATTATAGAGAAATAGTAACTAGACATGATTTATCTAAGGTTGGATTAAGGAACAAACTACTAGAAAATGCAGCTTTGTTAATAAGCAGGATATTTCCATCAAGAGAATGATGAACCGCAGGCCTGGTCGGCAAACTGAGAAAACCACCTGTAACTACCAAAATTAGAGGAGAAGTAGGTAAAAGGTAATTTCAGCAGGGGGAGATCGCGACCACCGACTCATTGACCACCTACCCAAGTGATACCACCTACTCAAAAGAGAACAACAGAAGAAGAAGACAGAGTCTGCACACTAATTTACATAGGAAACAAAGAAATCTTGACCGATCATTGAAGAGAATAACAATGAATATGTATTAATTGTTCGAATATGTAATAATCAGTGTATAAAAAGGGAAATTTTTGAAAATAAGGTGCACCCCATTTCTGCGCATTAATGGAATAAACTTGGAAAAACCTCTGCCCTGTGTCTTATTGGCTTGCACACCAGGTAAAGAACCCAGATTTGGGACAAAAACCTGCTTTTTCCATCATGCTGAATGAAAGGAGGAATGGGAGAGCTGAGGGATTTGTGGCTTCGGGAAGGATCTGTGCTGCTCCTCTGCTTCTCTGTGCCATGACCATACCTTGTTGCAGCCAGTTAAGGAAGTGGCACAGATGTTTCTCCACTGCCTAACAGGTGTCAACCCTAAATTTTTACTTTCTATAGAGTCTCTAAAGAGTTTCAACTCTCCAAGCAAACTGCAGTCGTGCCAACAGCTGGAGACATGCATTGACTCCAGGACAATCATAGTACCATAGAATCATAGAAAGTGTTGAGTTGGAAGGGACCTTTAAAGGCCATCTAGTCCAACCCCCCTGCAGTGAGCAGAGACGTCTTCAACTAGATTGGATGGCTCAGAACCTCATCAAGCCTGACCTTGAATGTCTCCAGAAATGTCTCATACAATTGCCTAGGTTGGAAGGGACCTTTCAGACCATCTAGTCCAACCATCAACCCAACACTGACAAAACCCACCACTAAACCATATGAGAGCCCACAAGATGAGTAGGGCAGGGGCAGCACCACTATTCAGACAGAAGACTGTCAAGAAAAGACTGTGTCCTGCAGGAAACATTGTTGTCATCTAATGGTTGGCTTTGCTCTTGGGTTTGATCACTGACCCACCACCACTTGGGGTCTGCCTGGTGCAGGGCAGGGAGAGGTAGGAGACAGCTGCGCTTTCCAAAATGGTGCTTTTTCAGACATCAGGAACCAAGAAAGAAATATCTCACATCCCATGAAATGCTGCTGCTTACTTGAGTGGGCTTTACTTATAAGCAGTAATTGCACCATCAGATCAAGACCAAGAAAACCATCCCTATTAGCCATTGATCCGATGACTCCCTTCTTCGTTTCCTGCTCTGAAGTGCTGCATGGCATTTGACTGTCCTTTTCAAGAGGTACTTGCACTGCAGTCCTGGTTGCTTGGGTCAACATTTCCTTACAGAACCGTGACATCGAAGGTCACAGAGGACCTGCCATTTACAAACCTTTCTTCACGCAGCTGAATCTCAAAATACTTTCAGGAAAAATAAAGAATTAATGAGCTGTGCATTGAGGAGCGACCATGCCACCCATGGGATGCAAACCTTTCTGGGGTGACCTCTCTCTCCCTTGGCCAAGAGCATGGCAGGACATGGGGGAGATGGCAGCTGCCTGAATGCAGAAGAGTATATCTAAAAGCAGAATTTGCTGGGGTTTGGCCAAGATGCTGTGCCTTCATTATAAGAGTTTTAAGCTCATAATATCCCTCTCAATGAAATTGGCATTCACCAGAATTCAGTCGCTGTCCTATGCGGAGAAGGTGTGACCCCTTGCACTCTGAGGCACAAAATTATCTCCCCGTGTTGCTCAATTGAATGCGTTTTCCTACTGATTTCCGACTGCCCTCCCCTCTTCTCTTCCAGTTGTGCTTACTTGAAGGTCCAAGACAAACAGAGCAGAATAAATCAGGAAGTCTCTTCTGTGTTTAGAGACAGGTTGAGTAATGATTACTCATGAAATATGAAATTCATCTTTGGAGCTTAGTGTACTTATAACAAAGTTACGCGGGAGCTTGTTGTTGAAGGCTCTGAAATTATTGTGGCGAGGGAACAACATCCTTTATCCTCCAGATCTGATAAGGGCTGACACTGCGTCATTGAGCATATTCCCAGCTTCACCCTAATCTGTTGCTTTCAGGGCGCTGAAGGACAGAAGTGCTTTCAGACGGCGCTGATAAAGGCTGCCATAACATTTTAATCCCTCTCACCTCACTTTTCTAGTTAAAATGTCATTTGCTAAAGAGACCAGAACCTGAGATGGTTCCAAGCTGTGCACACCGTTATAACTTTCTGAGCAAACTTTAGTGAAAAAAAAAAAAAACAACGTTCCCCAGCTAAATTTGCTATTGAAACCTTCTTGCTGTTATACCTGCTGTTAAAAAAGGTTCCCCTTTCCATCCTCCCCATCTCCTGCTCCTCTCAGTGACCTGACCTAACTGCACATTCGCGGCTGGATGTACCCAAATTGCACTCATAAAGTTTTGGGGAATCTGTGCTCACCTTTTTTTTCCCCCAGTTTCTGATTTCTCGTGACCGCAGGAGTGCTCTGGAGCAGAGGATGGGCACAAATACAGAGATAGTCAGAAATCTTTGCAAGCAGGAGGACGAGCAGCCACATAGGGAGGACGTGGGTCTGGCCAGGCTGAGACATGGTGGGTTTGCACATCAGCCACTCCTTCAGTCTCAGCTCTGTGAGTAGGTGGCTCTCAAGGGAGACCTTCAAGGTGGGATGTGCGGGAGGCTAGAGAGATGCAGATATAAATCCACAAATATTTGCAGATAGATTTTCCATCAGAAAACCCTGGAGAAAACACAGAGACGCGGATAAAGTGGTGACCTAGGGGCTGAGAGGCTGCCACGGTGGGCAAGAACACACTGTGAAGGACCTTGATAGCATAGAGGCTGCGTCTACACCTCCAGGGGTGGAGTAGACAGAGGCACAGAGAGAAAGATAAGCATGTCAGAGCCTATGGACACCCCACAGAGATAGAGGGGAGGGAGAAGGAGTGATGGAGAGGAATGGGTCATGATAGCCAAGGACAACGCTTACCAGCCATTGCGTCTTGCTGCCTTTGGAGAGTCTCCAGAGAAGCAGGTCACGGAGAAGGATCTTCTCTCTTCATCCCCTAAGTGTTTCCAGCATGGGGACAGGAGACACCAGCTGGCTTTATGCCCTCAGGTGCATCCCACCCGGAGCCCCCCAGGGGTCTGTGACAGAGGTGCTGAGGTTGATCTGGGTGGAGGGTGATGGGAAATGCCTGTGTGCGAAAGTACCTGTAGAAACACTAAAGGCAGGTGGATAGGGATGGGATGCTGACAAACGGGGACACCATTGACAGTGAAAAAAGTGGCAACACTGGAGAAATCCCTACTCCCACCCTGCTTGAGAGATACACTCCTGTACAGCCCCACTCAACCACCTTTTGGTGCAGACCTGCTCTGGCAATGAGAGAGTGGCAGGGGGGTTCTAGCTCATGCCCCATGAGCTGCCCTCATCCTGCTGTCCCACTGGGAGACGGGCTGGAGCTGTGCTTAGCCCCAGAGCAAGGAGATGCAACAGCGTTGCCTAAGATTCACAGAAGGCAGAATGAGCAAGGTTTTGAGGCAAAAGATACCCCCTACAGACACCTTTCCAAAATAAGTTTGTCACTGCCAATGAAGAGGAATCCAAGAGAGATGGAAAGGACGTTTTGGAGCCTTGATCTTCCCCATTGAAGTAGATAATCCTGAGCTGACTGAGGCACGCATGCCTTGGTGTTCGCAGATATTTGGATAGCGGAGGGTGAGTGGGTGAAATCTAGGAACAAACAACTGAAATCCATCTGGATTAAAGCAAGTATCACCTCCTTTCCAGAAGGTCTTGCACTGACTCTTGTTGCATCGACCTCCTACATCTGGAGCAGAAAGAGGCAGAGCTCTCGTGACTGTCCCCTCCAGCAGAGATGTGAGACAGCCAGGTGTCCCAGGTCTGAGCTGGGGCTCATCCCAGACCAAAGATGTTTAGACACACACGGCAACGTGTTGCTCTTGGACCCTGGTGATAATGACAGGCAAGTCCAGAGGAAATTACAACTTTACTGTTTCCAGGAAACTGGAGGAAAGTTGTGATCAACAGCCTGGTGTGCCAACGTCGTTCCCCGAAATCCTGGCTGTAGAGTCTCCAGGATTCCACATACCTCAGGGGAGCAATTGCAGAAGTTGTTCTGGGAACAGAGGATGCAGGAATAAGACGTACCTGAAAGAAGCCAGGAGTTCATGGCAGCTTAAGCAAGGTATCAGCTGCAGGGAGCATGCTGCAAAGTGGTAATAGTGATGCCTGGTCTCCTGTGTGGTTTCCACCGTCCCATTCCCACCGCCCTAGACCTGTTCCTTGGGTGCTGGTGTCACATACCCATTTTCCCGAGGCTGGAAGAAAGTGCAAGCTGTGCACAACGAGAAACGAGCCGGGGACTGACGAGGTCCATGATAATTTTCAAGCCACAAGCATCTTTCCTCACCCCCCTTATACAGATGCTGGGATGTAATTCGGCTTCACATTAAATCCCCTAAATGCGGATGTCCACATGCACCGAGCATTTCACCTCCCATTACAGCTTCAGTTTTGCTATACAAACACAGCTGTGTAGCATTATTTGGGACCCTAGGGTCCTAAATGTTTAAAATATGCTCCTCCACACCCCATCCAGCAAAAGCATCCCGCAGGCTGGCACGTCACGGGGGACACACACAACCTGCCACTGCTTCAGGGTCACCAAGCAGAGGCCACAGAAGAGGTTGTGATGGACCAGGTCAGGTAGCACCAGGACGGTTTCTGCCTATGAAGCCTCTCTGAGAGAGGACAATGGGAGAAGGACACACCAGGGTTAATATGGGGCCTGCCCTGCCTCCTTCCACCAAGAAATTTTATGTTTATTTTTCTCCAGAAATGTAAAATAATACATGTTTTCCAGGTTCCCAGAGGGAAACGGCTCCTTCCGCTTGTTTCTGGACGGGGGAGGGAGAAAGCTGTGCAGGTGCTGGGAAATGCATGGGAAGCAGACGTTTCCCAGCGCAGCCCTTTGGGACCAGGAGCACATCCCGCCACGGGGTCCCCAGCCCAACCCTCCGACCCACACATTCCCCTCCTGCGCTCCCCTTTCCACTGCATCATGCAGGATATAAACTATTCAGAGGAGCACAATAGCCCTGCAGGCTGCAGGACCAAACCCTTCCAAAGATGACAGCCCTGCTGTAATTGTTGAGGTTTGGTTTGGCACATACCAACCAAATGGCCAAGTCTTAAAGGACACGGTTCTGTAAAACACGGGCAGATCCTGAGCACCCTCAGATCCCATCAGTGTTGGGGATGCTGGAAAGCAGCAGATGCCAGGGCTGATCCGAACCCTGGAGGGTGATGGAGGCTCTAATTCCTTCTGGCCCACACACAGCTGCAGCTTTAATTTAAAAGCGTCTTTTGAACCAGAGGACCTGTAGCCTGGGTATGGTTAAATAATAGAAAAGGAGGGAGAAATTAGACAGCAAATGTATATATTAATAATAAATAGGGAAGGAGAAAGGCTTGAACAAAAGCAAAGGCAAGAGTGAAAGGAAGAGATGAAACGTGAAGTGGAAAGGGACTCAGGACACCACGGGCATCTGTGGAGGAGGAGGCTCGAGGTCCTCCTTGGCTTCATCTACTGGGGCTCTGTAATGAACAGGAGAGTGGCTGGCTCGATTTGGGGTCAGGTGCAGCGAGAACTGCGCGTGTTGTCGCATGGGGACTCCTTGCACGACACAGAGCAACTTGGGGAATAAGAGCTGGGGAAGCCTTTTTTAAATCCAATGTCCCTCCACAGCTGCAGGATGAGTGTGAAGTTTTCTACCTCGTACAAGTGGTTTTAGCTCCATCCATTAATAACCTCCATACGCTGCTGGCTGGCAAAGTGTGCTCATCCCTACAAGGCAGAGCTCTCTGTCTTACACAGCAGGGCAGGCACTGAAGTCATCAGAGTCCCAGCGTGGCTGTGTCACCCGGGACCAGGCACTGCACCTCAGCTGGCCTGCAGCATCACCAGCCCCAGGGTGACCACAGCACCCTCACCATCCACCTCCATCAGTGGCAAAGCATCAAGAACAGCCACGAACTGCTGAAATATGCACTGCAAACACAGGGAAGGGAAGGGAAGGGAAGGGAAGGGAAGGGAAGGGAAGGGAAGGGAAGGGAAGGGAAGGGAAGGGAAGGGAAGGGAAGGGAAGGGAAGGGAAGGGAAGGGAAGGGAAGGCAAGGCAAGGCAAGGCAAGGCAAGGCAAGGCAAAGCAAGGCAAGGCAAGGCAAGGCAAGGCAAGGCAAGGCAAGGAAAAAAAGATGTTTTACTAGGGTAGCAGAGTGATAATCCCTATTGCAGGACAATCCATGAGTATAAACAAGCCCGGCCTCCGGGGCATCAGTGCTGTACAAAGTGAAGGGGGACACAGGAGCAGGGATTTGGCTTAAAAAGGTCAGAGAGGAGAACACTGGGAAAAGAAACCGTTGTCCCGACTGTGCCTGCCCGAGCCAACTTGCCCCATGCCCTTGGATGGGGACCCAGGGTTCCGAAAGAGCCACCAACCGTGTACCCAGAGCACATCTGCAGCACAGCATCAAAGTCACAGCAGGAAGCAAAGCACATGCAAATACTCAAAGCTGCATTTCAGGGCAAGAGGAGATTCTCTGTCACTATAATTCAAGATAGAAAAGGCAAAAAAGGAAACCACATGACTATTTGTCTGTGCTGTGGAAGGAAACACTGCTCAACTTCCTCCTCCTTGTTGGGGTTGGTCAGCCTGGAGAAGAGAAGGCTCCAGGGAGATCTTATAGTGGCTTTCCAGTACTTAAAGGGAGTTTATACGGAAGATAATTTTTAGCAGGTGTTATAGCGACAGGACAAGGGGTAACAGCTTTAAACTAAAAGAGGTTTTAAACTAAGAGAGATTTTCCATCCACTCCAGAAGCCCTGACTTTTAGAATCATAGAATAGATTCATAGAATCACCAAATGATTTGGGTTGGAAGGGACCTTTAAAGGCCATCTTCTTCCAACCCCCTGCCATGGGCAGGGACATCTTCAACTAGATCAGGTTGCTCAGAGCCCCGTCCAACCTGGCCTGGAATGTTTCCAGGGATGGGGCATCTCCCACCTCTCTGGGCAACCTGGGACAGTGCCTCACCACCCTCAGCATAAAAAATGTCTCCATTATATATAGTCTAAATCTTCCCTCTTTCAGTTTAAAACCATTACCCCTTGTCCTATTGCTACAGGCCCTGCTAAAAAGTCTGTCCTCACTCGTTTTTTATTAGCTGCAGGAACGACAACCCATCACCAGGGTGCTTGCATTGCTTTCGATCCCATGCTGTTTCGCGATGTTCCCCTCACCACCGCAGAGAGTAATTACAGCTCTCCTCCTTTGCTTTTTGTTCAAGCACACTCCAGCGAAGACTGCCGAGGTCAGTGGGGAGAGAAATGAATGCACAGTGCATGGCGCGTGGCTGTCATAACAAGGATAGATGGAGCAAGCGCCATTTATCTAATGCGGCTGTATAAATCAAGCCAAGGAGAAATGGGAACCTTCAGGAAAATCCCAGGTGTAGAGTAAGAGGACATGAGGAAGGAGTACAGTATGGCAGAAATGTATCATGGAGCCCTTGGTTCGGTGTAGATGGATGGGAGGGAGCAGCAGAGGTGCCGGGGAGTAAAAGAGAGCAAGCAGCTGATTTGCACAAGAACTCAGAGGAGAACAAACTGTGTTGTGTGTCTGTGTGTAAGTGCCTGCACATAGAACCATAGAACCATAGAACTGTAGCATGGTTAGAGTTGCAAGGGACATTTAAAGACCATCCAGTTCCACCCCCCTGCCCTGGGCAGGGACACTTCCCACCAGCCCAGCTTGCTCCAAGCCCCATCCAACCTGGCCTTGAACCCCTCCAGGGATGGGGCAGCCACAGCTTCTCTGGGCAACCTGGGCCAGGGGCTCACCACCCTCATAGTGAAGAATTTCTTCATAATATCTAACCTAAATCTCCCGTCTTCCAGTTTGAAGCCATTACGCCTCATCCTATCACTACATGCCCTTCTAAAAAGTCCTTCTCCATGCTGAAGCCCCTCTCCTTCCCCTTGGAGAAAGGCACTGTATGAGCCTGAGAAGGATGTTAAGAGGAGGAGGGATGCTACTGTGCCTTCTCTGCGCTCTTCAGCCAAGTTTTTCAGGACTGTCTCACACTCCTCAGTGAACTATCTCTATGCACTCAAACTGCTTGATTGCTGTATTGCCTCTGAACCCACACCCTGACATAGACAGAAGGATTTAGGGTCCCTTGGACACGTGTAGAGAAGGCGCAGTGGGAATCCTTGGACTTCTCTCTAAGAGAAGTAGCATAGGGAAAGTGGCTTTAAGCCAAGTGTTGGGCTGAGCACTGCAGTGCTTGCCAGGGTGACCTTGCCCTCTGGACCAAGGGAAATACTCTTATGCATCAGCAGAGGGGCATAACAGGGTCTACAAGACAATCCAACATTCTCAGCAAAATGGTTCACCTTCCAGCAAATCCTGGCCCCATAAGCCAAAGGAATTTGGGAGGAAGGGTTTTTCCTTTCAAGCTAATCAGCATCACCTTCAGCATATCTGGAGAACCCAGGGTCTTTTGGAGAAGGGAAGGAACATGCCTGGATCTGCTGGGAGATGCCAGGAGTCCAATGAGTATCCACCACTCCCAGCAGCTAAAAGCTGAGGTCCTGGACCAGACACAGTAGAAACCAAACTGTTTGAAAACAAGTAAATCTGAATCTCTCGTGTTGTGTGGGGCTTCATCTGTTTAAATACTCAATAAAGGACTACGGACTCAATCTTGGATCTTTCCAGAGAGAAGGTGCTGATCATGGCCGAAGGCCTTGTGAGCTCTTGTTTGAAGGCTGGGATGCTCTGCACTTTGCTTGCAGGTTTTCTGTGAAGAGCAGCAGCTTGAAACCAGCATGTCCTGGGCAGCCTGAATCCACCTGCACTTGACGTTTATGTGGACACAGTCAGAGGCTTTGAGGCCAGGGCAAAAAATATTTTTTCACTTTCTACTAGATTGAGCAGGAAGAAGTGCAGTTTGATCTGTTAAGGCCACAATTAAAATCTTAGATGGATGACAGAAGGAGTAAACCAAGTGAAACCCAGGCAGGTCTATAAAGATTTCTCTATTGATCAATTACCAGCACCTCTCAGGATAAGGAATGGTGGGTTTATGTTGCGAATATGGGAAAAGTTGTTTAAAAATTAATCCTTTCTGTGATTCTGTGTAAAATCGCTGATGTTGGTGGCTCTGTGACCTGGAGACGAGATGCTGCCACTTCTCCGCTGACCACTCTGATGTCCCTTCGCTCCCAAGACCATCTGGGCTGCTGCCTTTGGCTCTATTCATCTCATAGCATGGACGGTGGGATGGGTCTGATGTAGGATCCTGAGAGCCACGGGCCTTCCCAGCCTCCACCAGATGCTGGTTCCATCCTCTCTCATCACCCATGCCACCAAACAAGGATTGTTGCTTGCTCTTCTCAATTGCTTCAGACCTCAAGAGTGAGGACATTCAGATGTAAGCAATAAAGCGATGCATGAGGCAGGATGAAGTGGCCTCCATAACTCTCTGCCCCTACCCATGCCCAGAAGAAGGAACCAGATGAGTCTAGATGCCAGCAGTGAGGTGGCCCAAATCTCACTGGATACTCACAGAACACCATCTCCATGGGCTGCATTTTGCCTGGACATCTTTGAGTGACCCAAAGTGTGAAATAGCAAAAAATTCCCTGAGGAAACAATTTCAGAGCTTTATTTATAGCTTCCCTGTTCCAGTCCAGCACTCAGCTGCAAGAGGACCTGGGGCTCCATCTAGAAGTGAATATTGCTAGCTGCTTTCCAGTAGATCTATCAGTCATACAAGCCATCATTAAGCCTCAGCATCCATCAAGTGAATGAGCTATAATAAACCGAGATGGCCGTGAGATCAGAGCACACAGGCAGCTTGTGGGAGAATAGCTCAGCAGAGAAGACCAGAAAGGAGTCGGGGTAATATTAATTGTATTCAGATTTCTTTACAGATAGCAATGAAATTAAACTCTCAGGGAAGTGTTGATAATGGCTCTGCAATCTTGGCATCGTGGTTCACAGCATTATATAGGTCAAGGGCAAGGGCTTTGTGGGCCTGGAGGGACTCATGGGTAAGGGGTGGACTGGGACTCTGTCCCTGGCTGCATGACTGTCACCTTGTCATTGGATAAGTCACTTCATCCCTGATGGCTCCAGAGCCTCCTATGTAAATATGGAGACAACAGTTCTTCCTCTGTCCTGCGGCACCTGAGAGTTAGACAATCCAGGTTCCTTGAAAACTACATTATCCTCAGGAGAATACATCCTCAGGTCTGTGCATCCCAAGCCCACCTGCCTGGCTGTTTCCCACCAGGTCCTGGTCTGTGTGAAGGTGAGAACCTGCCAATGTTTCCTAATCTCCCAGGGGTATCACATACACTGCCTTGCAAGTGACAAGCTCCACGGGAGACTTTAGGGACCAAAATACCTTGCTGCACCTTTAGTGGGACTGGTTGGGCTTAACTAACAGGGAATTTGATCCCCCTTTGCTCTTGGCTCACCTCCTCTATCACTCCAGCTGTGGTGATGGGCACCTGGGAACTCACCACCAAAAGAGAAGACCTGGAGCCCTGCTCTGTCAGGGACTGTGCAAACAGCATTTCACGGAATCATGGAATCACGGAATCTTCAGAGTTGGAAGGGACCTCTAGAGATCATCTAGTCCAACTCCCCTGCTAGAGCAGGATTGCCTAAAGCACATCCCTCACGGCTGCATCCAGGCGGGTCTTGAAAATCTCCAGAGAAGGGGACTCCACAACCTCCCTGGGCAGCCTGTTCCAGTGCTCTCTCACCCTCACTGTAAAGAAGTTTTTCCGTGTATTTGAACGGAACTTCCTATGTTCTAGCTTGTGCCCATTACCCCTCGTCCTGTCGCTGGGAACCATTGAAAAGAGCCTGGCTCCGTCCTCCTTAAACCCACCCTTTAGGTACTTGTAAACATTAATCAGGTCCCCCCTCAACCTTCTCTTCTCCAGGCTAAAGAGTCCCAGCTCTTTCAGCCTTTCCTCTGCTGCAATTCAGCCCCCAAGGCTCATCATCTAGGAAGGAAGCGCAGATCCCAGTCTCCCTGCTCCACAGAGCCCATCGCTGCCTTGGTGCAATAGGTCTGAGCAGACAGGGTTGCAGACATCCATCCTTGACCTTGGCTGGGAGAAGCTCATGCCCAAAGAGCTGTCATTCTGCCATGAGATTATTTTCTCTCCTCTGCTCACATTTCATAATGGCTATTTTATTCTTTCTTACCCAGAGGCACAAAATGCAAATAAAATGCCATTGTGCTGGGTCCAGCCCCTGAGAAAGGGCAGATTTATGAGGAAGGGTATTAACACGCTTTCTGTGAAGGGGAGCAATAGCCTTTCCCGTCATATAACAGAGCCATCCAGTGCCTGTCCTTCCTGTTTCCCCCTTCCCCAGACTTCAGCTGAGGCCAGCCCTCATCCTAAGTGGAGGGAATCACTGAAGTGCTGTGGCTGCACAGTCCTCCTTGGTGGTGTTATTTATGCATGTGTGTGCATGGAAAGTCTTTCATGAACATGAATGTGCATGAAAAGCTTTACGTAAACACAGACCAGCCTGCATCAATGGCGAATCCTCTTGAATGGGGTGAGCAATCAGGATATGTGACCAAAAGAAGCCTTTCCCCTTGGTGGCCAGCAGCTGCGGTCCTGCCAGGATGCCCATAGAATCATAGAATGGTCTAGGCTGAAAGGGACCTTTCAGATCACCGAGTCCAACCATCAACCCAACACTGACAAAGCCACCACTAACCCATGTCCCTCAGCACCACGTCTGCCCGGCTTTTAAATCCCTCCAGGGATGGTGACTCCACCACTGCCCTGGGCAGCCTCTTCCAATGCCTGACAACCCTTTCAGGAAAGAAATTTTTCCTAATATCCATCCTAAACCTCCCCTGGCACAACTTGAGGCCGTTTCCTCTTGTCCCGTGGCCTGTTCCTTGGGAGAAGAGCCCGACCCCCCCTGGCTACCCCCTCCTTTCAGGGAGTTGCAGAGAGCGAGAAGGTCTCCCCTCAGCCTCCTTTTCTCCAGGCTGAACACCCCCAGCTCCCTCAGCCGCTCCTCACAAGACTTGTGCTCCAGACCCCTCACCAGCTCCGTTTCCCTTCTCTGGAAACGCTCCAGAATCCCAAGGGCATCTCTAACTGCTCTGGACATCTCTGGTAGGCAACTGGAGCAGCATCATTTATGCAGGAGAATCTGAGTCCCCAAAGGATAAAAGCACACGTTGGGCAGTTACAACCCGAAAAGCAGCAACAGAAACTTCTCTGCAGCCCTCTGCCTCTCAGCCCACAGATTTATGAGCTTTCTGCAGCTCGTTTTCACTGCAGCCCACTTCACCACTCAGGAATGTTTGTCTGAACTGAATCGTACAGCAAGCTGTTTAATCTGCAGCAAAGCCCTGCCCTTCTCACTGCTAAAGGCTGGGTCTCTGTTGGTAAATAAGAGGAGGGTGAGAAGCACATCCTCTGCACGTCTGCGGAGATGAACTTGCTCCTTTCCTTGGCTGACCAGCTGCATCCAACCTCCGTATGTGACTAAGACCTCTGGCCCATGCTGTCCTCCAAACCACGATCAGGCATGGGCAGGGGGGAAGAGCACAACAGCATTCCAAGAATCAAGTAACAATGAAGCAATCTAGGAGATAACGAGCAAAGCCTGGAGCTCGTGGCTCAGCCCTGGCTAGTTGCTAGTGCAGAGAGAGTGCTACAAGGTTTTAGTTTTATGATATTATATTTCACTTCCATGTTTGCCTTCCACAAAGGGAAGAAGCTGGATCAAGGATACTTAATTTCCGAGGGGGAAAAAAAAAAAAGAAGAAGAAAAGAGATGCTTCTGTTGTACCCTGAAACTGCTGTGTGTCTTTTAGTCTTCTAGAATACAGCACTGGTTCCTCTGGGAGTCACCTCCTCCCAAAAGTAAGCTACAGTCTCCCTCCAAAACAAGCAAAATGAGGTCTTTTGCTCAAAACAGGGTTATCCTCCCCCTCCACACTGCCCTGGGGAGGCCACAGCTGGAGCAAGTTTGCTGATGACACAAAGCTGGGAGGGGTGGCTGACACACCAGAAGATTGTGCTGCCATACAGAGAGACCCGGACAGGCTGGAGAGTTGGGCAGAGAGGAACCTTATGAAATTCAATAGGGGCAAATGTAGGGTGCTGCACCTGGAGTGGAATAACCCCACACACCAGGACAGGTTGGGGGCGGACCTGCTGGAGAGCAGTTCTGCAGAGAGGGACCTGGGAGTCCTGGTGGACAACAGGATGACCATGACCCAGCCATGTGCCCTTGTGGCCAAGAAGGCCAATGGCATCCTGGGGGGCATCAAGGAGTGTGGCCAGCAGGTGGAGGGAGGTCATCCTGCCCCTCTACTCTGCCCTGGGGAGGCCACAGCTGGAGCACTGGGTCCAGTTCTGGGCTCCCTGGTTGCAGAAGGACAGGGAACTGCTGGAGAGGGGACAGCAAAGGGCTACCAAGATGCTGAGGGGACTGGAACACCTCTCTGATGAAGAAAGGCTGAGGGATTTGGGTCTCTACAGTCTGGAAAAAAGACGACTGAGGGGGGACCTTATCAACACTTATAAATACTGAAAGGGTGGGTGTCAGGAGGATGGGGCCAGGGTCTTTTCAGTGGTGCCCAGCAACAGGACAAGAGGTAACGGGCACAAACTTGAGCATAGGAAGTTGCACCTAAACATGAGGAGGAACTTCTTTCCTGTGAGGGTGGCAGAGCCCTGGCACAGGCTGCCCAGAGAGGTGGTGGAGTCTCCGTCTCTGGAGACATTCCAAACCCGCCTGGACGCGTTCCTGTGCAACCTGCTCTGGGTGACCCTGCTCTGTCAGTGGGTTGGAGTGGATGGTCTCCAGAGGTCCCTGCCAACCCTATGACTCTATGATTCTATGATTAGCATCCTCCCAAAGCAGGAGTCTCAAATGATGGCTCAGACAACATACAGCCCTCTTCCCTCTTGACCACAAGGACCTAGCTGAGAAGTTGACCTGTTGTCCTAATGTGTGTGGTCCCCTCTCCCTCTGGGCAACATTCCCACATCCCCAGCCATCAGCCACCCAAGAATTCAGAGAAGGGAATGTTTCCTGGCACATCTATTTGTGCCCCATCATTGCAGCCTGGAAAGGAGGAGGAGGAGGGCTAGAGTGCACACAGAGGGAACAGGTGATGCTGAAGACAGCCTGACTTTGCCAAGATAGCTTTGTCATGTTCACCTGAGCTTGTTTCCAACCTCTTCTCTCTGTGACTTCTATAATCGTCTTTTTTCTCTGTACTAAAATGGGGATATGAAAACCCCGAGGAAAGAGTCATCCTCTTTTTTTATTAGGGTCTCCTCATGACCATGGGGAGGGCAGGGAAGACTTGCCAGCAAGCTGTTAAGTATCTGGTGCCTGTCGGCTTGCAAAAGCATCAGGATAAAACTCTCATCTGGTGAATCCCCAGAAATAACAATTTCTGGCTGCTGGAGACAGAGGATGCTACTCTTTGGGGTGCTTTCCCTCTGCAATCCAGTTCTCTGTGCTTAATTCCCCCCAGACTTTTTCAGACAGAGAAATAATAAGTGAACTCAAAATCTTGAAGCCAGGAATAAATCGTGACACTTGTAATTGAGAGTTTCTTAATTGCTGTGTCTGATTAAAGAGAGCTGCTGGGTTTGTGCATAAAAGCTAGTGACTCCAGAAACCCAGGGAAGGAAGAAAAGAGGATAAGAAGACGACGGGAAGAGAAAAATGCAAGATCAAGGAGAAGAAAGACACAAGAGAAATCTTGTTCAAGTACCAGAGATAAGGGAGACAGAAAAAGAATGAGTGGTTTCCCTTGTGACTACATCTGTGTTTACTTCTGCCCTTTTGGGGCAGAAATACAGGGATTTGTGCTCTCCTGGAGTGAAATGTGACAGCTATTTAACATCATAAAGTTCCAAAGATGAAAGCATATGAAGAAGAATTAAAACTGACTGGGAAATTGCTTTTTTGATGAAAAAAAAAACCCAGGGAAATAGGAAAACCTTTCATTAGAACTTACGTGGCTGCACTGCCAAGAGATTAATGGTCCAAAAAGCCACAAGCCTGCAGCCCAGGGCAACCCTTGTGAGCCCCATGTATGTCTTCTGGTCCTGCAGCTCCAGCCTGAAGGACTCCATCCAAGGCCAAGGACACATCCATGTGCCATCGCAGGTGGTGCCAGACCTGAACGGGACCCTACTGGGAGACGAGCTGGTTCTCCTGTCCTAAGGTGTCTCCCAGGGACATTCCTCACATCTGAGAGGCGTTCATGGGGAAATCCAAGCCAGTGGTCCCCAGGGCAATGATGAGTGTAGAGATGAAAAAAGTACAAGACGAATGGGGAAAGTTTCCCTCTTTTGTAGGGTATAGAAGAAATCTGTGTCCTTCCTTCCTGGGATGTTATCCACTCACATCAAAGCAGGATGCTCTTTGCCAGGACATGGTTGCTTGGTGGTGTTTGTGTGCAGGACAAAACAAGGCGTTATGGTGAGTAGAGTTGTTGAAGAGCCCTTCTCCCAACCCAAGAGATGATGGGAGCGGCTTCCAGCCATTTTCCACCACCCTTTGATGCAGATTTTGGGCCAGGCAGTCTCCCCAAGTCCCCCCAGCTCTACATGCCTGTGGTGCTATGGTCACAGGGATGTCCTTCCCACTGTGTTGGATTACCGAGGAGAAGGTACAGCTCTTTTTCCTGATGGCTTGGAAGGGTGTTGGCCTCAGCTGATATGAAATGGGAAAATTTTTGTGTCCAGCTTTGAGAAAAGGGAGGTTGCCACAGGATGTGTGCACTTTCCTGAGACTTTACTTTCTTCTTGTTCATTGTTTTCTTTATTTCCAAGTGAATCACACAGAGTAGGAGCCTGGTTATGGTGCTCCATAGCCAGGGGCGTGTGTAGGAATGGCAATGATGCTACAGGCTGTAAGGTCGAGGCTAGTCTAGCTAAATCCTCAATCCTGTACAGATTTTTCCAACTCAGATGACCTTTTTTGTCTTTGTATGAAATCCTTAAGACAGTCCTCGTTGCTTCCAGGTGGATGTTAGAGGCTTTGCAACACTGCAAGAATAAAAATACTCCCTCTGTTTCCTCAGCCAGCGTTTCCACCTGCTTTCATTACCTCCCTGGCTTCTCTCTGCCATGTCTCCAGCCAACTCTGAGCAAGTCTATTCCCTCAATGCAAACAAAATCTCTGTTACAGATTAGTGGGAAGAGAGAAGAAGGAGAAATCTTGGTGCAGAAGAGGTTTGTAGGGGGTTTTGTGTCTGGGCACTGGCCCATGTCAGTTATTACACTGGGAATTTCCAGAAATAAATGCACAAACAGTTTCAGCTGGAACCACGATCTTCAAGAGACCCTTGAGATGGCTGTTTCACACCGAACGGTGCTGGGGCTTTTAACATATTGTGAATGCACTTGAAAGAGCGTAGTTGTACATGAATTTTGACCCTTAGAAATCTTTGTCTTGCGTGAAAACAGACTGAAGAATACAAAATTTGGTGCAGTTTGTAAAGAGCTTTTTTTTTTTTTTTTCCCTTTAGAAATCTTCAGATATATGGTATGGTTCTCATGACAAATAGCTTACCCTCCCCAATAATCCCCCTGCTCCAGCAGCACAGGCAGTTGCTCGGAAAACTTCCAGACTCATTAGTTCCTCCTATCATCACCAACAAAACTCAGGTTCAATGATTTCTAATGGTTTCCTTTGTGAACAGAGAATTGAATCTGACCTGCTTCGTTTGTACAACTGTCAATTGCTTCTCGCTGGCGGTTTTCTCCTCCAGGTCAGTTATGTCTGATTCTCTTTAAGCTTTGACAAATGCACGGGCTTGTGGCACAGATGAATGGCACATCACGCTTTCGGATAGCTCAGGAGCATCTTAATTGCCTTCCTCTTGTCATACATCCTCAGTCTTCCTTTCTGTGACAGCAACATCCTCAGTAATTTCAAGACCGTCACCACGGCTCCCTGAGTGAAACTGGTTCTGGAGAACCCGAACCTATTTATCTCCATGATCTTGCAGCGTTAAGCCTTGTTGGGAAACCTGTGTGGTGTAATTCCCAAAAGCAGAGTCCTCTTTTCAGTACTTAAAGGGGGATTATAAGAAAGATGGGGACAGACTTTTTAACAAGGCCTGTAGTGACAGGATGAGGGGGAATGGTTTTAAACTGAAAGAGGGGAGATTCACACTAGATATAAGGAAGAAACATTTTACGCTGAGGGTGGTGAGACACTGTCCCAGGTTGCCCAGAGAGGTGGGAGATGCCCCATCCCTGGAAACATTCCAGGCCAGGTTGGACGGGGCTCTGAGCAACCTGATCTAGTTGAAGATGTCCCTGCCCATGGCAGGCGTTTGGACTAGATGGCCTTTAAAGGTCCCTTCCAACCCAAACCCTTCTGTGATTCTATGATTCTTGCAAGCCAGCTCCTGGTGTGCAGGAGCAATACCACCCTGTGGCATCCATCAGGATTCATTTACCCTTTTCAGGCATGCACAGACCTCTGGGTGATCTCTGTGGGACTGACACAGTGAGGAGGTGACAGCAGAAGTGGCACTTTGCCTCTTCTCCACTTACAGACTGCGTCTGAACCGCTGGGTCCGGTTTCAACATCTCACTTCAAGGACAACCCAAAGAACGTTCGCGTGACACTAATAAGTATAATCAGAAGCCAGGAAAACATGAGCTATTGGGAGGCAATTGGTGTCATTTAATCTGGAGGAAGGACGGCTGCGAGGAGACACAATAGCAGTCTTCAATTATGTAAAAGGTCGTTGCAAAGAGGGTGAGAATAAACAGCTCTTCCAGGGACGGGACAAGAAGTCATGGACTGAAATTACAGCAAGAGACAAGCATGCTCAGATAGTCCTTATAGCTAGAAGGAGAGAATGGAATGGAATGGAATGGAATGGAATGGAATGGAATGGAATGGAATAGAATAGAATAGAATAGAATAGAATAGAATAGAATAGAATAGAATAGAATAGAATAGAATATTCTAAATTACAGCAAGGGACAACCACACTAAGATAGTCTTGGTAGCTAGAAGGAAAGTATGGCTCAGGGCTGAGTGCTTGCAGAGGG
Source organism: Larus michahellis (assembly GCF_964199755.1). NCBI lineage: Eukaryota > Metazoa > Chordata > Aves > Charadriiformes > Laridae > Larus > Larus michahellis. Next base: position 214,361,753 of record NC_133896.1, read on the forward strand.
AAGGATGCTCTGTCACTGGAGGTTTTTAGCCAGGAGGGGTTTCATTGCTTCGACCCTCTTTTGGGGACTGTAAGTGTCTAGCTGAGCTCTTCCAGGCCCTCCCAGTCCTGTTTTCTGCTAATCAGATGTCCGCTCTGGTCTCACAGATCCTAAACACCCATAATGGTTTGCACTATGTCCATTACAAACAGCCCACGAGCTGAGCACCACGTATTTTGGGGTAACCCAGCTCTGGGATGTGCTAAGAGGAGAAAGTTGTGCAGAAGCCGGGAGGTGCTGTTAGCTCTAGCTGCACTCTCCAGAAAGTCATTTTGAAATGATGGATCTGTTCCTGCATCCAGGCTCTAAAAGGGCAGGGAAATAAATGGGAGAGGCTGTGGGGAAGAGTTATACGAATGATTCAGGAGCTGGAAAAGCACGTGATACTGCAGGAGATGAAGGGAGTCCTGGCTATGGAGGTTATTACAGCAAAGGTTAAGAGGCTGTTAAATTGCTTTCTGTGCTTGCCAACAAAGACAGAGAATGCCTGATAGGAAGGGAAGTTTACCTGTAGCCAGCTGATGGCTAGAAGATAACAAGGACCAAACTCTGCATGTTCAAACTGCAAAGAAACTGCACATTTTTAACACTAAGAGTGATTAACCGCTAGAACAGATTATGGAAGGATGCAGAAGTTTTCCATTGCTTTGAAGAATTATGTATTATTCTCAAAATGCCACTGTCGCCCTCTTTGATCATAATGGTCTTGTATCTGGCCAGCAGGACTGGGGCAGTGCCCCAGTACTGGGCACTGGTGAGGCCCCACCTTGAGTACAGTGTCCAGTGTTGGGCCCCGCACTCCAGGAAAGCCATTGAGGTGCTGGAGCGTGTCCAGAGAAGCGAAATGGAGCTGGTGAGGGGTCTGGAGCACAAGTCTGGTGAGGAGCGGCTGAGGGAGCTGGGGGTGTTCAGCCTGGAGAAAAGGAGGCTGAGGGGAGACCTTCTCGCTCTCTACAACTCCCTGAAAGGAGGGGGTAGCCAGGGGGGGTCGGTCTCTTCTCCCAAGGAACAGACCATGGGACAAGAGGAAACAGCCTCAAGTTGTGCCAGGGGAGGTTTAGGATGGATGTTAGGAAAAATTTCTTCCCTGAAAGGGTTGTCAAGCATTGGAAGAGGCTGCCCAGGGCAGTGGTGGAGTCACCATCCCTGGAGGGATTTAAAAGCCGGGCAGACGTGGTGCTGAGGGACATGGGTTAGTGGTGGGTTTGTCAGTGTTAGGTTTACAGTTGGACTCGATGATCTTAAAGGTCTTTTTGAACCTAAATGATTCTATGATTCTAATGGTTCCCCACGATCTTATGAAAATGACGGAGCCCATGATCACCTCGAGGTGGGACAAGAGGGTCTCCCTCGCTGTCTCTCCCATGCTAAACTCGGGGAGATGCTCACCAGCCCCAAGGGCAGGCAGCATGGCTGATGAAGCCCCTCCTCCCCAAAACCCAGAGAGTTTGTCCACTTTGCCTCCCAGGAGCAATCCCTGGTCTCTGCCACTCTTCTCCATGTCTGGGCGTGATTTGGAGAGAAGACCTGGCTGACGCAAGCTGGAGGAGAGCTAGCAATTTAGCAGCATGGATAATTGCAGGTTGCATTCCTGAGAAATCTGTAAGCACTCACTAACCCTGAAGGAACTGGATATTTCAGCAACGTTTCAGTTACAGACATGTGTCCTCCCTGCTGCCCTGAGGATCCTTCTCAAGCGTGTTTTTTGGTAAGTACAGACATTGGAAGCTGCAAGTGATGGAAATCCCCAATGGAGGAGGAGGAGGAGGTGGGATTTACCTCTTCAGGGAAAACCAGGGGAGAACCAAGAGGCAAAGGGGCAAGGAACGGGACAGATAATAGCACGTCTGTTTAGGGGCAGTACTGCTGGGTGCTTGCCTCGCTTGGCATCTCTTTAAGCATGGGGCATTGGGCTGGGGAGACCTTTGGTCTCAACCATGCAGTTATGCCTATGGGGCAGGGTGAGAGAGAATGACCTGGTGGAGATGGAGATGTCCTGGGATGAAGAAGGAGCTCGGGCTGAGAACCAGGGCTGCAGGGCAGAGCAGTGGGAAGTAAGAGAAGGGGGAAACCGTGGGGCATTTGAGCTCTGGGACAGGACAGGTAAGAGCTGTGGGCTACAGCCTTGGTGGGGGTTCAGGTAGGAGAGGTGCAGAGTATTAGCAGATGGGCTCCCACCCAGCAGAGAGCATCAGCTGGTGATGGACATGTGCAGGGTTCCTGCTTTCCCCTCTCCTGTGCTCCCAACATGAGCTTTTTCTCTTCTTTCTGTTGGAAACACAGCAGCCTTGCTCCAACAGAGTGGATTAAAGAGCCACACAGCAGAGTCCTGATGCGAGTTAGACAGAGAGGGGCCATCTGTCCAGCTGGGCTCTTTTGCCAGCATTAATTGCACCATTTGCTTACCTTTTTTACAGCTGACATCTCAGTTTTGAGTCATTCCAGCCACTCTTTTCCTCCGCGTCCAGAGCCAAACTGGACGACCCTGCTGCAAAAGGCAGAGCACAACTTTGCTTACAACTTCCTAACCAGGTTTTGACTGTGTCCATCATCAATTAAAACAGAAATGAAACCCGCCAAAAAAGTCATTAGCAGTTTAGCAGAGGGTCAGAAAACAGGTCATTGACTTGCTTTATCACGGCTCCAAAATTCTCCTAAGAATAGAGCACTTTAGATTAATTGGGGGGAAAATGGATTGGAAAGTTGCAATTAAGTTGATGTCATAATTTTGAAAAAATCAGGTGCTCTGTAGTTCTCCTTTCCCAACTTTAATTGGTGTTCCAGTCCCAGTTGGCCATATTGATAAAATGCTGCCCATAAGAAATGTATAATTAGCGTTGGTTTAAGAGGTACAGACTTTTTAAAGAAAAAATGATTAAGAGCTAGGCAAACTGCAACGCTTATTTTTTTTTTTTTTTTACCTTCTAGAAGCTGTGGGTAATTGTAGCAGGTCTATGCAAGAGTGAGGTTGGATAAACAGGGGAGAAAAGCATGATGCCTAATTGCACAGACACTGGAATAGTTTGGCAGTGACCTCTCTCAGCTACGTTGGTTGACACCAAGGAACTCATTAGCTGGGTTATCATTTAACCGTGATCTGAACAGCGCATAAAGGTTTTGCAGCCCTCCAAGACGCAGAGGCGAACGCGGCCAGCAGGAAGGTGGGAAAAGCGGTATTGCTGGAAACAGGTAATTCTGCAAGACAGGAATCCAGGATTTCTCATGGCGAATAGGGAGGAAACACAGCCCACCCACAGCTCCTTTGGATGGACCTTGCTTTTCACAACCCTGCACGAGAGGTTTTTTCCACCCTGGATAACTTATAGCTTCCCGGCGCCGCATTTACCTTGCTCTGCAGACACAGCGCCTGACCAACACACACGGATTGACGTTTCTGATGGAGCAACCCTATGATAGCAAAATCTAGTGCTTCAGATGAGAGCAGATATTGCTCTCTGTGCCCCTGCCTCGACCCGCATCTGCAATACTTGTTCAGGACAAGTCTGTAAGGTCCTGAGCGGGTCCCTGCTTTCCCAGTGCTCAGCCTGGAGAAGAGAAGGCTCTGAGGAGACCTTATAGCACCCTTCCAGTGCCTAAAGGGGGCCTACAGGAAGGATTGGGAGGGACTGTGGATCAGGGAGTGTAATGATAGGAGACGGGGTAACGGCCTCAAACTGAAAGAGGGGAGATTTAGGTTGGATATCAGGCAGAAATTCGTTACTGTAAGGGTGGCGAGGCACTGGAACAGGTTGCCCAGGGAAGTTGTGGATGCCCCATCCCTGGAGGGGTTCAAGGTCAGGTTGAATGGGGCTTGGAGCAGCCTGGTCTATAGGGAGGTGTCCCTGCCCAGGGCAGGGGAGTGGAAATGGGTGGTCTTTAAGGTCCCTTCCAACCCAAACCATTCCATGATTCTATGATTCTGTGATTCTGTGAAGATGCAGAAGTGCTGAGCACTGAACAATTTGAGGCACTGAGGAGCCCATGTTGGAAAAGGGCAGGAGAAACTGAGTTTCTGGCCTTCTAACAATGTCCCTGCTGCATTTGAGCCAATGATCCGTCACTGCATTTAAATCAAAGGAGCTGATCTGGAAATGTGGCCCCTGATGACTCCAGGCTTGCAGAGAGTAATTGCCTTTTCTTGCCCCGAGCCTTCCCTTTTTTTTTTCCCGGCTTTTGCTGAAATGCCTCATCTTAGCAGCACCACCACTTCTTTTTGGGTGTTTATACCCTTCAAACTACTCTGCACAGGCATCAGACTCTCCTTTGCCATCATTCATTTGAGCTTTGCATATTTAACTCTTTTAATCTTCCGCCAATAAATCACTCCCTTCTAACCCTTAATCGTTTTCAACGCTGTCCTCAAAAATCCCTTCAGTGTGATGACACCCGTCAGGTACTTGTGTTAATTAATAGATGGCAGATCTCTTCCAGTGCCGAGCTGCACTTCTGGAAAACAATCTGAAAAGAGCAAAGGAAAGAGAAGATTGGGTTTAAGTGTTGGATGTGGCACCCACAACTGTCTTGAGAGGAAAAACTCAGGAGCAAGTGGAAGAGAGGAGAACCGCATTCACCTTGGAAGTGGCATGACCAAAGGGGCTGTAGGGTCATAGAATCATAGAATGTGTTGGGTTGGAAGGGACCTCTGAAGCTCATGTAGTCCCACCCCCCTGCAGTGAGCAGGGACATCTTCAACTAGACCAGGTTGCTCAGAGCCTCATCAAGCCTGGCCTTGAATGTCTCCAGGGATGGGGCCTCCACCACCTCTCTTGGGCCAGCGCCTCACCACCCTCAGTGTAAAGAACTTCTTCCTAATGTCTAATCTAATCTTGCCCTGCTCTAGTTTAAAGCCATTGTCCCTCGTCCTATTGCTACTTACCCATGCAAACTTGTGCTGGTACACATCTGGGTATGGGCTCTCTGGAACTGGGGCAGCCCCATACATTGCAGGTCAGACCTGTGGTGCAGAGGTGGGAGAGAGATCTGCAGCAACTGTAACCCCACACAAAGGTTTTTATGGCATGGAACAGTCTGGGGGATCTCATTTTGGTGGAAAATATGGGTACAGTTTGGGTCCAGCATGTAAACACATTAATGGAGGTGTCTAGAAAGAAGTGCCTGGGTGAGTGCTTGGTGTCTAACCTCCTGTTATACTGAATGCAGATATAGTCATTGCTGTTGGTGAACTCTGGAGAGCAATTCTGCTCACCCTAAAGTAAGCACCTACCTACCAATAACCCTGTCCTCCACTGGACTCACTTCAGCTCCCTTAGCATCCTGCTTTGCCTCCAGGTCTCTTCCACGCCTGGGGCATCTCCAACGCAGCTCTAGACACCCATATATGCTATCAAATCCCTTGGCTCAGTCCATCTGCCTGTACATGAGCACCTGAAACCATGTGAGATCCATGGGGTATCTCAGCCAACCATCCTCACAGGGGTGACAGAGAGGGCACAGGACCTACGGAGACATGTGCCATGCTAGACTGTGGGAGGCCAGGTGGGATGCAGGAGGACAGGGAATTCTGCTGTCTTCCCCGAGCCCAGGTTAAGGGCATCACCAGGAGACTCCCTAGTTTGATACAGTCCTCAGACTATTACCCATTACTGATGTTCCACGTAGGTGGAGACGAAGCTGCGACTCGTAGACCAAGAGCAATCAAAGGGGACTTCAGGGCCTCAGGAAGGTTGGTGAGGGAGTCTGAGGCACAGGTTATTTTCTCCTCATTCCTTCCAGTTGCAGGCAGTGACATTGGAAGGAACAGACGAATCCAGTCCATGAATACATGGCTCCGTGGCTGGTGTCGCCGCCACAGTTTTGGGTTTTTTGACAATGTGATGGCCTACATGGCACCAGGCTTATTGACATCAAATAGGAAACACCTTTCTCAAAGGGGGAAGACGGTCTTTGCCCGAGAGATTGTGGGGCTGATCGACAGGGCTTTAAACTCAATGTGAAGGGGGAGGGGGATAATAATATTAGGCTTGCCTGTGACAAGCTGTGGGATAACACATCAGGGTTAGAGGGACGGGGTGCTAGGAAGGGCCTTCGACCTGTTGCCCCGAGGCATGCTGGGGATGCTACGTCGCAGTCAAGGTCTTACGGAGACGAGCCAGCGGCTCCTGAGGTAGTCAGAGTCAACAGGGAAACACCCGTGAAACACCCAACAGGGTGCTCCTCTAAGAAAGCATCACAGCCAACAGCTTGGTCAAGTCCTCTGTCTACTGATGGACAAAGCTTCAGCCCTGCCCTCTCCTCTTGGCCACAGGGATGTAGTTTATCCCAGGGGTGGTGATGACAGGTTCATTAGGGTCTCTATGCAGCAGCTGTGGCTTGAGGAATGCGTTAGCTGCACCAAGCCACAGAATCACAGAATCGTAGTGTTGGAAGGGACCTCTGGAGATCATCCAGTCCAACCCCCCTGCCAGAGCAGGGTCACCTAGAGCAGGTTGCACAGAAAGTCAAGACTTTGCAAACTTCCACAGTGGTTAAAACTGCCCCTGATGCTTCAGGATCGTGCTGCTCTGAAATGCCTCTGCTTGGGGTCACGCTCGAAGACTCAGGTGACAATGGCTGCCCCTGCAGTCATGAGAGGCCGATGATGTGTGCAGAGCCTGTGTGACCTGTGCTGGGCTGATTGTCCAAGGCTGCTGCTGGAGTGAGATAGGTGTGGGGGGTAGACCCCAAAATGTAAGGATCTAGCCGTGAAGTTGTGCATCCAGCCTCCTGCTGAAGCCAGTGGAGATCTTGGCACGGTTCCTTTCTCACGCGGAGGAGCCCAGCACCACCGGAGATGCCCTTGGGCATCTGAGACATCCACATGGGGCTGGTAGACGTGGCACAGGACCTGCAAGACTCCTGCGTCCCTCTAGATCAGTGGCTGGAGATGAGGAGGAATAGAACAGGGCATCTCAGAAAGTGCATTAAAAATCGATGGAGAATTTACACACAAAAGATTGGTGGAAAAAAGTATTTCTTTAAAATGCTGGTGTTTCAAATTCAAGCAGTTTTAAGGTTTCAGTTATAAAAAAGTGATAAAATAATTTCCCACTTTAAACACACTTTAATTTTTTTTTCCTATAAATATTTTGGTACAGCTGGGAGGAACTCATGACACATGAAAAAATCACTGAATGTAGATACTTTCCCCCCGCCCCCCCAAATGATGTCCTGACTTTGCTCAGCTTCTGTATGGGGTTTGTGGTGTGATTTGGCAGTTGCTGGAGGACTGTGGTCCCTTGCAGCCCGTGTAGTGGTGAGCACAAGGACCATTTGTGCTTGCAGGACGGTACGAGCCCTGCCACTGCTTTCAGGTCCTTCTCACTTCTCCTTGCCCATGGAGGTGGCCGGGCTGATAAACCAGCTGTCTGCCTCGTTAGCAAGCTGGTCCTTATCCCTGGCAGCTGGGCTTTTTTAAAGGTCACCTGAAGGCATGGGTGCAGCACTGGGAGCCTGGCAGGCAGAGAATAGCCTGTGTCCGTGATGCTCCTCCCCCGCCCCGAAATGGGAGTGGGGTGGGGGGGCTGATCCCACACTGCAGTATCGATCCAGCCACCCTGCAGCTCTCTGAGCAACCTGTAGCGGCCCTGAGCTCTGAGCTTTGTGCAGAAATCCCAGATACCCGCAGTGCCTGCAATTCTAAAGAAGCCTGGTGGAGTGGGGCCAGAGGAGGCCCCGGAGATGCTGGGAGGGCTGGAGCCCCTCTGCTGGGAGGACGGGCTGAGAGAGTTGGGGGGGTTCAGCCTGGAGAAGAGAAGGCTCCACGGAGACCTTGGAGCCCCTTCCAGTCCCTCAAGGGGCTCCAGGAAAGCTGGGGAGGGACTCTGGATGAGGGAGGGGAGCCATGGGACGAGGGGGAAGGGGTTTCCACTGCAAGAGGGGAGATTGAGCTGAGATCTCGGGCAGAAATTCTTGGCTGTGAGGGTGGTGAGCCCCTGGCCCAGGTTGCCCAGAGAAGCTGTGGCTGCCCCATCCCTGGAGGGGTTCAAGGCCAGGTTGGCCGGGACTTGGAGCAAGCTGGGCTGGTGGGAGGTGTCCCTGCCCAGGGCAGGGGGTGGCACTGGATGATTTTCAAGGTCCCTTCCAACTCTAACCCTTCTATAATTCTATGATCTCCTGTTTTGGCGTCTGCAGCTGGGAGCTGGTTGTCAGCCCCAGGTGGGACACAGCTCCTTAAGCCCTGGTACCCAGCACCACTCCTGCCCCTGCAGAGCACCCCATTTCCACTCCTTCCCTGCTGCTGTCTCAGATGCCCCAGCAGGTTCATTTTGGCTCACCCTGGGGAGCTGCCCTCCCCGCCCCGGAGCTGAGCTGCCGTACATCCCCACGGTGCAATGAACAGTGTGGGGCTGCGCTGAGCGCAGGGAGCAGAGGGTCAGAACTGGGGCCTGATGAGATTTCCCCTGCAATAACTCATCCTCAGCGTGATTCCCCTTCTCCCAAGACATACCCACAGGGCTTTGCAATGTGGCCGAGGAATAAGTGGGTGTCACATCTCTGTGCAAGGCCAGGAATGGGGTAAGGACACTGGAATGGATACCGCTAAGAGGAAGATTTATTAACCTCTTGTTTCCTTTTTTTTTTTTTCAGCTCTCTCAATGTCACCTATGCGCTTCTGTATCACTTCCAAAAAAAAAGTTGCAGGTGCTGATAACATCTGACATCTCTCTGATTTACTGACAAACGGCTGGGGAAAGCAAGCAGAGATAAAGGAATCTGATTCATCCAGCTACCCCGTGCAGGTCCTCTGGAGACTACAGAGCTTCATACCATTTGCTGTAAATCATCCAAGCAGCCTTCCCTGCGTCAGGACCTCTGGGGCACAGCTCTGCTATAAGCCCCTTGGCTGCAAGGAAAGTCCCTCCTTGAGCGTCTGGGCAATGTCACTGCGATGTGACTCAGCCCTGCCTTCCCTTTTGCAAGGTGCAGATGGGCAAAGAGGGGCTCCTGCTACGCAGTGGGTGTCACAGAACAGGGATGAGGCTGTGGATGAGCTTGCTTCTCACATTTGCACCATGTGGTTGTCCACAGTGATCTAAATGCCATGGATCTGGCCTTGAAGTGCTCAGTGGAAGGAGATCATAGAATGTGTTGGGTTGGAAGGGACTTTTAAAGGCCATCTAGTCCAACCCCCCTGCAGTGAGCAGGGACATCTTCAACTAGACCAGGTTGCTCAGAGCCTCATCAAGCCTGGCCTTGAACGTCTCCAGGGGTGGGGCCTCCACCACCTCTCTGGGCAACCTGGGCCAGTGTCTCACCACCCTCAGTGTAAAGAACTTCTTCCTAATGTCTGATCTAAACCTGCCCTGCTCTAGTTTAAACCATTGTCCCTTGTCCTATTGCTACATGCCCTCGCAAACAGCCCCTCCACAGCTTTCTTGTAGGACCCCTTCAGGGACTGGAAGGGGCTCTAAGGTCCCCCCAGAGCCTTCTCTCCTCCAGGCTGAACAACCCCAACTCTCTCAGCCTGTCTTCATAGGAGAGGGGCTCCAGCCCTTTGATCAGGGCAGCTTTGTGCATTGGGGGGTGTTGCGGCTGCACCAAATGCTCTTACACCTTAGAGTCCAGGATGCTCATTGGATTGCTCATGGTGGCCACCACCAGCTCCAAGACAGAGATGGAAATCTGTAGACTTCCCCTGATCTCTCCCCAGCATCTGCCACCTGTGCTCTGCCTAAGTCTCCCCACAGGCTCACTCCAGCTTGCCATCCACCCCCAGTTTCCCTGCCCATGTGGGCAAAGGAGGAGCAGGCATGTCCTGGGTCAGTATCCAGTCCCAGGGAGGCCCCTGGGAGAGCAGGTAAGATGCAGGGTAGGGCAGGGCGAGGAAGAAGCTCCATTCAGCTCCTGGGATGTGAAAGAGCTATACGTGGCTTGACAAGACAGCGATAGGGAGAGACAACACCAGAAACAGGGCATTGCCATCTTCTAGTAGGTTCATTAAGGAAAATTGGCCATAATTTGGTGGAGAGGACCAGTCTGGTGGCTAACTAGCTGACAAGAAATTGCAGAAACATCTGAGAGCATCTCCACTTGTCCCTGTAAGATCCCTACCACAGCTTCAAACCTTTTACCCTTTGATGAGTATGAGAGGAGGAACATGTTCATGTGGTTGTTATCCGTGTCAGTCATAGAATCACAGAGTCACAGAAGGGTTTGGGTGGGAAAGGACCTTTAAAGGCCATCTAGTCCAACCCCCTGCAATGAGCAGGGACATCTTCAACTAGACCAGGTTGCTCAGAACACCGTCCAACCTGGCCTGGAATGTTTCCAAGGATGGGGCATCAGCAACTTCTTTGGGCAACCTGGGCCAGTGTCTCACCACCCTCAGTGTAAAACATTTATTCCTTCTATCTAATCTAAATCTTCCCTCTTTTAGTTTAAAATCATTACCCCTTGTCCCATCACTACAGGCCCTGCTGAAAAGTTTGTCCCCATCTTTCCTATAAGCCCCCTTTAAGTGCTGAAAGGCTGCACTGAACGGCACTGTTGACTTTGCACTTGACAACTCCTCAGGCATTAAGTCCATATACTTGCTCTGTGGGCTCAAGTTAGTACAGATGATAATCTTCAGAAACAGCGTATGAAGCAGTTATGCTTCTTTCCGGTAAAAGAGAAAAAAAGTCCTCAAATAATAGCAGCCAGGAGAAAAGCTCCATGGAAAAGTCAAGGACAGGCCGTTTTGCTGGGTACTGAAAGCAACCACAAAGGATGAGTACGTGTGAGCAAAGCTGCAAGGCACTCGAGAGCTAAGGACAGCCAAAAAACCACTTACGGCTCGCTCTGGAGAGAGCTGTGGGAGAGCATTGGTGATTCATGACTTGCTAGTACTGAATACCAGGTAAGGACTTTGCCCTTCAGTATTTAAGCTGAAAGCAGTGGGTATTTAGGAGGTCCTCCTCTGCTTGGGTCTTCTTGGTCACCCCTTCTTTGCAGCTCAACTCTTGTGGCAGCAAGCTGGACCAGTGAAACAAAATGATAGAATCACTGAATGGTTTGGTTTGGAAGGGACATTTAAAAGTCATCTAGTCTAACATCTTGCCATGAACAGGGACATCTTCAACTAGACCAGGTTGCTCAGAGCCCCATCCAACCTGACCTGGAATGTTTCCAGGGATGGGGCACCTCCCACCTCAAAATGATCCAGGTTAAGAGAAATCCAGTCTCAGTAATCTGTTTTCAGAAGGAAAATCACAGAATCACAGAATCACAGACTGGCAGGGGTTGGAAGGGACCTCTGGAGATCATCCAGTCCAACCCCCTGACAGAACAGGGTCACCTGGAGCAGGTTGCACAAGAACGCAACCAGGCAGGTTTGGAATGTCTCCAGAGATGGAGACTCCACCACCTCTCTGGGCAGCCTGTGCCAGGGCTCTGCCACCCTCACAGGAAAGAAGTTCCTCCTCATGTTTAGGTGCAACTTCCTATGCTCAAGTTTGTGCCCGTTACCCCTTGTCCTGTTGCTGGGCACCACTGAGAAGAGCCTGGCCCCATCCTCCTGACACCCACCCTTTCAGTATTTATAAGCGTTGATGAGATCCCCCCTCAGTCGTCTTTTTTTCCAGACTGAAGAGACCCAGATCCCTCAGCCTTTCTTCATAAGAGAGGTGTTCCAGTCCCCTCAGCATCTCCGCAGCCCTTTGTTGTCCCCTCTCCAGCAGTTCCCTGTCCTTCTGGAACTGGGGAGCCCAGAACTGGACCCAGTGCTCCGGCTGTGGCCTCCCCAGGGCAGGGCCGAGCAGAGGGTGAGGATGACCTCCCTCCACCTGCTGGCCACGCTCTTCTTGATGCCCCCCAGGATGCCATTGGCCTTCTTGGCCACAAGGGCACATTGCTGGCTCATGGTCATCCTGAGCTCCCCTTAACTCTAAGGGGAATAAGACACCCTCAAAGGTCTATTGTGCAGGTGAGATAAGGGTGCATTGGGAGGTTCTGCTTTAATCAGACGATGGAAAAACTGTGTGTGTGCTTACACTCCTGTGAAGGCAGAGGATGAGCTTTGCAGGCAAACAGGGTTATGTCAGCATTATGCCTGGTTCTCCCATCAGTCTTCCCTCCTCTCAGAAAATAAACACCAAAGCAAATATTGGTTTGCTGGTCAAAAGGAGAATGGGTCTGTCTGGGCGTATCACTCCTGTTAGCCTTGTATTTTTTAAAGAGTCATGTCATGATACCGTCAGAGAAAGCCAGAAATAGAGCAGGAGCATTTCAGGTAGGCCTGGGTTGATGCATGAGAAGGTCTTGAGAAGGGATAAGGAGGGGACGTCAGCTGGCGGGAAGCAGGGAAGATGTATGCTCAAGGAAGGAATAATTATCTGTCCTGCAGAAGTTAAGCACTGTGATGTGGACATGGCTCAAGACAGCCATTCCAAGAGATTCCCACTTCTGCTTGCACCTCCAGATTCATGAGCCCACTGCGGACCCTGGCTGCTCATTGGGAATATCTGCTCTGAGGGGAATGAGGAGACAGGAGATGTGTCCTCTCCTCCCGGGCCACCACTGCCCTGAAGGGTGATGTCAAGCCTGGTTATACCTCATTTAGCTGCTTTTACTCCACTCTTACCTTCTGTTTCTCTCCACTGTAAGACCCCCACGGCAGCTGGTGGCTTCTTCTTTTACTCCACATAAAGTACCGGGGCAAAAGCCAAAGAAAAAGTCTGTTAACAGCTTTTGGGATGGAAGCTGCCAAGATGATGGAAGAGACTGCCCGACTCCTTGCAGGTGTGGGTGTGCACCCATCCCTGCCAGTGCGTCCTGCTCCAAGGATGCACAGCACCTACATCCCACGTGAGATGTGCGCTTGCTGCTCTAACACCACTCTTGGCTCCCAAGAACCCTCCTGATCTCTTGATTTCACAAATGACCACCATTTCCCACAAAAAATGCTCTTGCTTTTGCTAGTGTTCCCTCACTCTGACCTTATTTTCTCCTTTCTCTGGGTACCCTCCAGCCTCTTACCCGGTGGAGAGCTTTCTCGGTAGTATCTGCTGTAGAAATGCTCCTGCCTTTGCACACTAGGATCTTAAAGTGTCTGGGGGAAACTCTTGAGGACTAGAAACTGGACTGTTAACCTTGAGCCCCTTTTTGGACACCCCATACCTCACAAATATGTCCAAGCCAGACATGCACACACCTTCCTCCTCTCCCGACAGTGTTTAACCAGGACAAACCCTCCCTGGCTTCTGTCACCAAAGAGAGCAGCAGGTCCACATGTGCTCTGCTGTTTGTGTTTGACTCCGACAAATATTTGCCAATGGCTGCATGACATCTCATCTGTTTAACCCATGAGCTGCTGCAGTCGGTGCTGTGCCTCATGGTGGTTTAGAGACAGGCTTGGCCCCTGTCCGAAGCAGAGCCGTGCTTTTTGTAGGGACACCAGGCTCTTCTCCCCACGGAGAAGGCAAAATACCAGATGAAGACAGAGGTGGTGACTGGTTTTGTGCTGGCCCCTCAGGTTATGATATCTGAGTAAATCGCTTCCCTCCTCTCTGCCAGGTTTGATGAGGAGGAGAGAGCAGGCAGCTAAACGTCACCTCTGTTGGCGACTGGGATGACAGGTTGGGTACACAACCCAGGATAAACCTCTCTGCTCCTGGAGGGTCTGCTGAGTGGCGGGTTGGCTGCTACAGGGCGTCTCAACCAGCATCAGGTACTGATGTTTAGATGAGGAAGACCCAGGATGAGGTCTGCCAGCCCTCAGCCCCCCTCCACACACTGCGTACCATATAGAACAACCCCCTCACCTCAGTTAAACCTTTTACACTTGGGTGCTCACCCTTGGTTTGCATTTGCCTCTTATCTCAGCTTCTGAGAGGCACCAGAGGACGATGCTGCAGCTTTGGAGCGCTGCAGTGCAAACCTTTCCCCGGGAATGCAACACCTTCTCCCCTCCAGCTTATTAAAGCCAGGGCTGCATCGGCGCTGTGCTTTGAAGAAGGTGGCTTAATCCTTATCAACAGAGGAGAATTTCATCAAACAAGCAGCAGTGGGTGAAATGGAAATGCAAAGATACATAATTCATGCCAGAGCGGACACAATTTAATAGGTGTGCTATGCGGCAGCCAGGCTCGCCCCCTTGTTCTCCACACTGAGGATGATGTCAGGTCATATGGGATTAGGCAGACACCAGGTTTTTTGAAAGCCCTTTGTTCTCCCAAACTCGTTTTTGCACGTTCAGAGTCCTCAGCTCACAGCCCCGGTACAGGACAAGGTCCGCACCCAGAGTTACTTGCAGAACCTGCTCTGTGTCAGAAAGAAAAGGGCTTATTTACACATAAATGAGAAAGGCAAAACTCAACAATAGGTGCCAGTGGTGGCAAGGAGCAAGGTGTTATTGGCAATTTCCTTCCCTGCTTTGCAAAGGTGGAGATAACCCTCAGCTTCTCCCACCTTCCACCTCACCAGGGCAGGGATACGGCCTCAGGAAATGGCAGGAATCTACAGGAACTCTACAATCTCATCCCATGGGATAGCTTTATTCTGGGACTAGGATGTCCACAGAGAATAAGGCAGAGGCTTGGTGCTGCCCATGCTGGGGGTACAAGGGACTGGCAGGTGTCCCTGAGCATTGCACAGGGCAGAGCCTGCACAGAAAATTGCCTAATTCCTGTCTGGGCTTCCCCATCCCCTCTCTTGTGTTCCTAAATTGACATTCAAAGAAAGCATATATCTCTCTGTCCTCATCGTATGGATGAGACCCAAAACACAGTGAAGATGCAGGCTCGCAAGGGCTGCGGATGACCCCATGGAAATGTGGATCCCAAGGGAGTCAGCCCTCCCAAGCCCTGTATGGGAAACCCACCACAGCTTCTTTTGGGTATCTCTCCCACATTAGGGGAGGCAAGATCTGGTTGGGTTTTTTTCCAATGGGGAATGTGGGAAGGATGAAAAATCCCGTCTGGTATCCCCCTCCCTCAACTCCCACTTGAAATACCAAAATAACCTTCCAGGTTCTTCCCAACACATCCCAAGGGAGGGGGGGTTTCTCCTTCCCTTGCTCAGATTCGAGCCAAAGGCAGATGGCAAGCCCCTGCAGGCGGGGATGGTGGGGTGGGAAGGGGAGGACCCAGCATGACCGATCCCACAAGATCTTCCAGTGCTCCGTCACCCACAGCACTGATCCCTGGAGACAGGCTCGCTGTGTGAGAAAACAGAGCTTTTTCTTTTTCCTTTTTTTCTTTCTCTTTTTCCTTTTTCTTTTTCTTTTTCTTTTTCTTTTTCTTTTTCTTTTTCTTTTTCTTTTTCTTTTTCTTTTTCTTTTTCTTTTTCTTTTTCTTTTTCTTTTTTCTTTCCCTTTTCCTTTTTCTTTCCCTTTTTCTTTTTCTTTCCCTTTTCCTTTTTCTTCTTGCTTTTCCTTTCTTCTTCTTCTTCTTCTTCTTCTTCTTCTTCTTCTTCTTCTTCTTCTTCTTCTTCTTCTTCTTCTTCTCCTCCTTTTTCTTCTTCTTCTTCTCCTTCTTCTTTTTTTCCCCCTTTTTACCTGAAAAAGATGCTTAATTCCTCAGGTAGTTATTGAGAAAAGCTTTAGCAAAACAGCCAGGCAGAAGTGGAGTTAGCAGGGAAACCTGGCCGTACTTAATCACACCGTACCTTTCTGGCAGCGACAGGGACAGCATTTCACTGGGGAATAAGGTTCCTCCACAGCAGAAGTAAACTCCTATTAGCACCATCGCTATCTCCAGCAGCTGATTCATTGCATCCTGCCCAAATGAGTTTCACAGACTGGCCAAGCGCACATCGAGCATTCTCCCAGCTGGGCGTCTGTTCTTGCTGAGGGCTCAGGAGCCCTCTACTGTTCACCCCTCCAGCCCCCTGGACTTGTACCACACGTCATTGGGGGTTTACTGGTCCCCACCGGCTCTGGCCACCTCTCCAGAGCCTAAGACTGAAGGTTTGGGGTGGACACGGTGAGTGGAGATTGCTGCGTTAGCAGAAATTCATCAGGTCCCCAGCAATGCTGCTTTAAAAGTGGGTCCATGTGGCTTCAGTAGATCTGAGATTGGCAAGGTTTTGGCAAAGACAGGGGAGGAGAGAGACAGATGGGGCTTTCTGGTGTCCAACACAAAACCCTCCAAATACACTGAGGTCCAGGCAGTTCTTTCTCCTGCACAAACATCATGTTCCCTTGTACCCAGTCGATCTCCATCATTAACCATCTGCAACAGCTACATTCCAGCCATGCAGGATTCTCTACAACAAAGAGTTGACGAGCCTCTCTGGGCTATCAAGGTCATCCTGGGCTTGGCAGACACCGTAATGCATTCTCCTTTGGACATGGACAAAGCTCCCTTTCCAAGGCAGGAATGCTTCTGTGCTCGCCACCTTGCTCAAGCCACCAAGGCTTTCCTGGCTGGAAATCTGCCCCCAGTGTCAAGACTCAACTGGAGTACTCTCCATTTTGCCTTATGCTAGATAATCTTAGAAATTAAATATGAATATTGAACACAGTGTTTATCTACAGCATAATGAATGTGTATAAAATGCTAATATTACATGTAGAGGTGCTATGAAAGTTGGATAATCTATACGTTTACCAGCACAAAGGTTGTAAACTCATTCTAATTATTATATATATCATTTTAGCTCATTTATATGCCCACAGAAGCCCCATTGTTGCTGTAGTTGTAGTAGTGTTACTATGAGTCTGCTGCAACAGAGTTTATGGCTAGCTGGAGTGTAGGGCAGGTTTGGCTGGATTCAATAATTCATATCTGTATAAAACTGGCCTAAATGGTGAGAGGGAGGATTAAACACAAAGTTGTCCCCAGAGCCAAAATTACTTGCTCATGCTGGCTGCGTTACCTTAGACAGCAATGAGACTTTTACTGTTTGTTTTATTCGTAGTCCATAAAAGCCTCGTTACACAATTACGCTGGTAATACATTATTGATATGTGACACCTCCTTATTTGGAGTGATCGGCTCCCTTTTCTGGCCCGTTTTGGGTGCGTGGGATTTCTATCCCTCTGGAGCCGGGGTTGCTCCTTGGGTGGAGGGATTGCCCTGCTTTGTCCAGAGGGACACAGGACAGGACAGAGATGTTCCAGCCCCACGGTCAGGACACTTCCAGAGCCCACGTCCCCCCCCAGCATCAGCAGGAGGATGGCAGGAAGGATACAGGGACAACCCCTGTGAGACCCCTTGGAACCTCCTTTCCCCCACACTAACTCCCCACTGCAGCAAGTGGATCCTGGCAAAGATGCTTTGGGAAAAGGAAATATCCATGTTCCTATGTGAATAGCAGGGTTTGATGTTGTTTCCAACTAGACGTGGAGTAATTCTTTGGGTTTATTATATAATTTTTGTTTAAGTAGGAACAAACTGGACCCCATGGCTGCGGTGACTTACCCAGAAAAATGGGCAGCTCGTAGGTAGAGTTTTTCCAGAGCCAAAATCTTCCCATGCCTTTGCTCATCCCTCAAACCCTAGTCTTGGGAAGATGCCTGTTTTTCCATCTCAGCGTCACTTAGTCATTTGGGTCATGGGAGCAGGAAGTGGGTTCCCTACCACGGGAGCAGACCTGCGGGGATCTACCTGGACCACCCCATCAGCCAGTGTGGGTGTGTCCCTGATGGAAACTGGAAAGGGAGTATGGAGCTATATGGAGGAGAAGGAGAGGTTGGTGTTCCCTGTACAGGCACTGGCCGCTTGTGCATCTGGGATCCAGTGCCTGCTTTTGGGGGGATCAATTATCCAATGGTATTGAGATCTTGCAAAGCCGGGACCTGAGTCTGGGCTCAGGTTGGAGCAGACACCTCCACTCCAGCAACAACTCTGAACATCCAAGAGCCCCGGAACTTCACACTTGCTTAAAAATCCAGCTCTGCTTGCAGTTTTCCTGGCCAAATTCAGCTTTTCCTAACAGGTCAAGGACACCCTGCCCACGCAAATTGGGCCATGTGCTGTGCCACCATTTCTGAGCCTCTGGAGTCAGACAAACCCAGCTGAACAGGGGGGATTTTTTTCTCTCCTGCCTCTTGCCCTGGCACAGATCATATCCCGAGTACTAGCCAGATACGTCCCAGTGATCCCAACTACAGTCGCTTCTCCAGCCTTGCACCAAATTCAAGCTCTTGCCTTCACTTGCAGGCACTGCCTGGTCCATGCCATGCAGTTTGCCCTCCTGAATGCTCCTGGAGGTCAGTTCCCACCCTTCCTCCTCCTCTTCCTCCTTCACCTGTCCCTGCTCTCCATCACTCACCACCTCGGGAGGCCATCCACCTTGTTGTGACTCACAGCTGTGTTCGCACCCCAACCAGCACAAGGTTTTGTGCCTTTCCCTTTGCCCACCCGCAACAATGCATTTAATGCTGTTAATAAGAGCTGGGATTAGAGCAGTATAAATGAATGGGATATTGCCTCTCACCTGGGATGTCCTGAGTACCTTTCCTCAAGGGAAAATGAAACATATTGCAAAACAGGCACTATTTTGGTCTCTGCCCTGGTTCGGGTGGCCCCACACCAGATGCCACCAGGCAAGAAGTCTCCAAAGTTGGAACCAGGCTGGGGCTTTGCTCTGGCTGTGGAGAGGAGGGAGAGGAAAAGGGGTGAGCAACCACATTTTACCTCCTCTGAATCTTGCTGATTAGCGTTCAAAATCTAATGAAACTGGGAGGGGGATCTGCTCTTGTTTGTACGCTGTAATGGATCATGATGCCGAGGTGGCTGGGCTCTGGATGTGGAAATGGAGGGTTGCGGTAATGTGACAAGAATTAATGAAACGTAACCAGACTTTCATATAATTAAAAACAGGAATTGCTGGAAAGATGGCTCATGCAAAATGATGGGCTGGGGGTGGGCAGTGTTGATTAAAACTGGTGACTGGCTACAAATGATTAGATTAAAATCAATTAACTGTAGAATTGCTGTCTGGCATATGGAAGGATAATTCAGTTACATAACTGGCAGCGGGATTTGCACTTTGCAAATGTTGTTTCAGTACATCAGATGAAGCTTAGGCAACCTGGCCGTTTAACAGGACGCACTTCTGATTTTGGGGTGGGATTTGGAAATGCACCGCAAGGAAGGACCCACAACCCAGGGTTGGTGTCTCAGCAGTGGTGACCAAAGAGCAAGAAAGTCCAAAGATGGCTACAAACCTTGCTATGTCCTGGTTATTTGTAAACAGGAGCTCTTTTCATTACACTTTTAAAGACCGGTTGGATTAAGGAAGCATTAGAGGAATTCAGCGTGGGTCGGCTCTGTATCCTCCCTCCTCCCGAGAGCCTGCTGGTGGTGGTGCCCATTAGCACTAATGCAAACACATTAGCATATTGAAAGGATTCCTGTGTTACAGCATCCCTGATGACTTCATTTCTTCTTCCTTCTTTAAACACCGGCAAAAGTAAGGGGAAGAACGCCTGCAGAGTGAAAACAAATAGCTGCTGGCTGCCACAGGGTGAACTTCGGCCACCGGTCCTGATCTCCTGCCAGGAGCATCGCAAGTGACCCTGCAACACACTCCTGCTTTGGGGGTTGGGGATGAATGGTTCAAATAAACCCTACCTCATCTTTGTCTGAGGAAGGTGGCCTCAGGTGCTGTCCCATCTCTGAGGATCCTCTGAGGATGAGCAACTAGGGCTGGAGATAAACTAGTTGAAAGACAGAGCTCAGAGAGCTGTAATTAGGGACACAGAGTCTAGTTGGAGGTCAGTGACGAGTGGTGTTCCCCGGGGTCAGTGATGGGTCCAGTCCTCTTCAATATATTCATCAATGACCTGGACGAAGGGATAGAGTGCACCCTCAGCAAGTTTGCTGATGACACAAAGCTGGGGGGCGCGGCTGACACACCAGAAGGCTGTGCCACCATACAGAGAGACCCAGACAGGTTGGAGAGTTGGGCAGAGAGGAACCTTATGAAATTCAATAAGGGCAAGTGTAGGGTGCGGCACCTGGGGAGGAATAACCCCCTGCACCAGTCCAGGTTGGGGGCTGACCTGTTGGAGAGCAGCTCTGCAGAGAGAGACCTGGGAGTCCTGGTGGGCAACAGGATGACCATGAGCCAGCAATGTGCCCTCATGGCCAAGAAGGCCAATGGCATCCTGGGGGGCACCAAGAAGAGCGTGGCCAGCAGGTGGAGGGAGGTCATCCTCACCCTCTGCTTGGCCCTGCCCTGGGGAGGCCACAGCTGGAGCACTGGGTCCAGTTCTGGGCTCCCCAGTTCCAGAAGGACAGGGAACTGCTGGAGAGGGGACAGCAAAGGGCTACCAAGATGCTGAGGGAACTGGAACACCTCTCTGATGAAGAAAGGCTGAGGGACTTGGGTCTCTTCAGTCTGGAAAAAAGACGACTGAGGGGGGACCTTATCAACACTTATAAGTACTTAATGGGTGGATGTCAGGAGGATGGGGCCAGGCTCTTCTCAGTGGTGCCCAGCAACAGGACAGGGGGCAATGGGCACAAACTTGAGCATAGGAAGTTCCACCTAAACATGGGGAGGAACTTCTTTCCTGTGAGGGTGGCAGAGCCCTGGCACAGGCTGCCCAGAGAGGTGGTGGAGTCTCCATCTCTGGAGACATTCCAAACCCGCCTGGACGCGTTCCTGTGCCACCTGCTCCGGGTGACCCTGCTCTGTCAGGGGGTTGGACTGGATGGTCTCCAGAGGTCCCTTCCAACCTCTACCATTCTGTGATTCTGTGATAAACCCCCGGAGGTTCCTGTCCAAAAGGCAGTGCTTGCAGACAAGAAGCATTACATTTTATCTGGTTTTAAAGTTCCTACTGAGATTGTGGATTTGCTCACCTCGGATACAGCTGCACTGAAGTTGGAGATCCACCTTCTTCATACATATCTTGCTTTTAAGCAGACATTTTACCAGATGTTGGTCTTAGCATCTCTGTGGCCAGAGCAAAGGCACTTTCACGTCATGACATATGTGTCATCGACATTGCTGTGGAGGTGCTCATGCAGGGACAAAGTAGCTTCACTTCAGGTATTTTTGGTGAGCCAGTCTCCAAGCTCATTCCATTCCCAGAGGCTTGAGATGCCCTAGAAATGGTTACCAAAACATTAAAGTGGTGCAGAAAGATGTTCAAGCAGTGCAATAAATTTGTCCCAATTGCAGCCATGTCCTCAAGTGGGGGAATCCATTGGCTGTAGTAACTGCAGAACACCCAGCATGGTCTCCAGGATGAGTCATTGTCCTGCCAGGGGATGGCAGTGGGCTTTGCCCCCTCCTTTTCCAGAAGATCTGTCCTGGAAGAGCTCTGGAAATCTCTCACACCGGCAAAAATATGTGTGCTTCCCATAGAAGAGGCAAAAGTAGATTTAGGTCAAAAATTACTATGTATAGAGCTGAGAAACATCTCCTGAGCCATCTGCCATGCACCAAAGCCAAACTCTGCTTAGAGCCTGCTGAGGCTTTAAAAAAAATAAAAATCGACTGGCTTTCATTCAGAGCTTTCAAACCACTTCTGCTCTTTATAAGGCTGTTTAAACATGGCTCCGCTAAGCTGCTGTCCATCATAAATAAGCTCTTGGTTCTTGCTGTCAAGAAGAAATTTAACCCTACTTCTTCCTCTCTGCTCCAGGAAGGCTGCGTCCAGCATGGGAAGAGCTCCTCGGTTCAGGTCCCCGCGTCTAACCTCAGCTTTGGCTGAGTGAGCACGTCTTCCAGTTTCTGCTGCACTCCCCAAAGGTCCTGGGGGAAACCTTTGCAAAATGTGTAAAAACATTCTATTTAATGAGATTAATGAGTAATCTCCAAATAGATCCTGCTTCTCTGCCCTTTGTCTATTCTTGTGCTTGATTATTATGCACTGGTGCAAAATCCCTCTTTTCCCAGCTCTGGGGCCAGCACGCTCTCCACTTTATCTCTCCAGGCCTTGTCCATATCCCACCTATTTCTAGATCTCAGCTGAGATCTTTCTTCTTGCATGCTTTAGTGGCAGAGATTGTAGGGGTTTTTTTTGCATGTGTATGGTTGGACTCGATGATCTCAAAGGTCCTTTCCAACCATGAAGATTCTATGATTCTATGATTCTCACTTCTTTTTCTCCTCCCCATGGCCAGCATTAACGCGAAATCACCTGGATGCCTTTTCGGGGACACGGAAGTGCCATGCATCTGCAGCCTGGCGCGCGGCTGTGTTATTGCTGTATAAATCCCGCCCCGCCGCGTGGAAGATCTGCAAATCACCGACACGGTAGGCTTCCAAATAAAATCTCTTTCATTACAGAGAGATGGATAATCATTTCCCTTCCTGAACGAGATGCGGCAGATTTATTGACCTGACTCAGCCAGCAAGTTTATGCGAAGGAGGTAAGGTCAGGACAGAGTTTATAAACTCTGTCAATATTCCTCCTCTAGGAGGTTTTCTTCTCTCTGACAAAGTAGTTCAGCAATGCTGGTTCCTTGTTTGATGCCTTTAATAAAGCCAGAAGGACACAGATGTCTTGAGATAATTCACTCTTCTGCACTGAATCAAGTGGTGATCCGCACCGTGGAAATGTCTGTGTGGTCTCACGGTTGATGCTGGAAAATCACTCAACCAGCCCCAGATATGGACAAAAATGATTTCCTTTCTCTTCTGAAATTCTATATTTTTTTCCTGTTCGCAAACATTTCTAAAAATTTGTCAGGAAACCAAACGATCTTGTTCCTTTTTTGATTTAGAGAGGACAATACTCTGGTTTGGCTGGTCTGGTTTGGGACTTTTTTATTATTATTATAACCTGCTTAAATTAAAAACCCCAAAAGCAACTCTAAAAGGGAAAACAAGCCTGCTCTATTTCAACTTTATAAGAACACTCTGCTCTGGGGATTTTTCCTGAAACAACGATTTGTTGAAATTAAATATATCTGTGAAATGTTGCTCATTGAATGAGCCCAAATTCCCCTACAGGCACAAGATCGTTATGAAATTTCTGATTAGCCTTTTCACGTAGCCATATTTAGATGTAGCTGGCATTATCATGGAAATAGGCCCTGGAATGTCTCCACCAGAGATGGCAAAGCTCCAGTGGGTCACCTTGTCTCCATCTCCATCTTTTGGTACCTCCCCCAGAGAGGAAATCCATGGATATTTGCATTCTGCAGGCTCTTGAACACCTCCAGGCGGGCAGACTTATGGTACAACTTTTTCCCAACTACAACGTGCCTTGTAGGGGGTCTCTTCACTCAGGACAGGACATTTGCAGGGCAAAGACCTCTTCTAAAGCCAACTGGTCCTGGATAAGGCAGTAGGCTTTGTCCCAGGTGGAAGGCCAAGCAGAAGGTTCCTCTGGGACCGTGATACTCCAAGGTAGACTCTGCAGGTTGCTATTTCTAAGACAACTTCATACCCAAAAAGAGGAGCTCCATCTGCCCTCTATTCTTCCCCTCTCCTCTCCAGGGGGCTGCTCAGGGACCTGCACCACACAGCTGGGGCTGAAAATACCCTCTGGAAAAAATACAGTCTTTGGCCAAATTGAGTGATGCAACCAAACAAACCCCTGCAACCAGACCAGGGATGGGGTGGGAGGCATGGCCAGGGCATGCCAGGATAGGAGATTTTCCAAAGGCAGAGTCCATTACTGTCCATGCTCTGCTACCATTAGCTCAAGCTCACTGCGAAACCTCACCTGTAGAAATTAAGGGCTTGTTGCAAAGCTCACC
Source organism: Larus michahellis (assembly GCF_964199755.1). Lineage (NCBI taxonomy): Eukaryota > Metazoa > Chordata > Aves > Charadriiformes > Laridae > Larus > Larus michahellis. Next base: position 214,385,377 of record NC_133896.1, read on the forward strand.
ACAACCAGTGGAAGGACTACCCTCTAACCAGTGGCTTTGGAACATGCTCTCAGCTTTAGCCCCAGTTTAGTCAGAGAGCAACCACCATGGACATCTAGCGTGCTTTTTGTTCTCGGATCACCAAACCATAGATATTTAGCATCCTTTTGCTCTCAGGTCACCCAAGCACGGACATCTAATGTGCTTTTGCTCTCAGGTCACTTCAGAGCACACTTGCTATTTATAGACATCCCAGAACAGCTTGTGGAGAAATAAACACCTGACGCTTCCCAGTTTCTGATGTTTGCTAATGATACCCCAGCAGCTCCATGCTGAGCAGCTCAGCCAAGGAGGAGCACACCTCTCTCCAGATGGCAAGGGCTGCTGTCAGCTCAAATAGGGAAATCGCAGCTGAAATGAAGATACAAACTGGCATGCGGCAAGGTAGACAACGGAATTATTTGTGATCGGTGAGGTCTGTCACTACCTATGAGCAACAGCCCAGTGATTACCTGTCATAAACCAGCGCCTGCTGAACTTAATTGCAAACCTGATCTAACATGTTTTGAACAAGGCTGTTGGCAGGAACAAGGAAACAGGCAGTTGCACAGAAGTGCCAGCGAGCTCTCCGGGATGAGGGGACACCAGGTTTCCGAGGACTGCAGTGGGTTCCACGTCAGGTCCTGGGCAAACACAGGGCTGAACCAGTGCTTGTGGCTTGGAGTTGGCAATGCAAGGGGACTGGTGCAAGCTCAGCAGCTCAAGCTCTGGGGAGATTTCCCCTTCTTGTCTTTCATCCATCTAGAGGGACTGAAGAGGAGAAATGAAGCAAAGCTTGGTTCTACTTTTGTCCCGGAATACCTGTAACTTGTGATTTCCCACCATGATCCCAGAGATGGCCTAGGATATTCAAGAAAACACTATACCCTCCTGACCACCTGATGTGCTGGACTATCATTTCTCCTTTCTTCTGCAGATGTTCGACTCCACACCAAGTCCGAGACTTTGGCACTGCTTCCAAAGCAAAGATGGAATTGATTATCATGATTATCATTGATTATCATGATATCATGATTATCACATAATCATGATATCATGATACCGTCATTAGGATAGGTCTCATCCAAAAGAAATAGCCACAGCTGCACAAGTCACCAGAAAAGTGTTTGCATGGAAGAGAACACGCATGGGGAAGAGCAGAGCTACAACCAAAGAGGTCAGCACACATCTGAGATGTCCTACCATGTCAGCCTGGTCACACAATTCCTTACTTAAATAAGCATGATGAAAAAGGCCAAGTCTTTTTCTTGCTACCATCTACATCTTCCTGCAGAAGGTGAACTTCCCTGGGTTTCTTGCCCAAGTTTGCCTGTATCCCTGGAGGTAGGTCCTATCAGAAATAGCTGCTGCCCATGGCATGGCCAAGATGCATAGTGCTTTCCTTGACTCTGTGCTCAAAAATATGCCCATTTGACATACAGCTTGAAACCCCCATCCACCTCTGTCTGGTATGATGGCTCGTATCAGCAAAGAGCCACCCAGCAGAAGACGGGACATCCTGGGAAGGCTCTGTTTACGGAGATGTGGTCATCTCCACTTGGCAGATAGGCTCGGCAGTGCTTGGAGAGCATTGCCACTGGCAAACCTGCAGGTTTGGGGGCCAAACCACTCACCAGCCACGCTCACAAGCCTGTTCCCCCATCTGGTGCAGGTAAATGAAAGTCACTTGGAGCTTGCAGAAGGGAAGGCACTGGTATGAAAGGACTCAGAGTAAGTGTCATCCAGCTCCAACTCTTCTCTCTTAAGAGAGAATAGGTACTTTATTGGATGGAGAGCAACTCCCTGATATGGTGACTCACCAACCCTTATGTTACGCTTCTTCTTTACACTCCCCAGTGCTAATGTTATGATACTTAATGGCTTACAAGGTACTATTTCATCTTCTAAATATACACCCCCATTGTACTGCCTGAACTCCCTTCATTATATCATGAGCTGACTGCAGGCATCAATCACGGCTGTGATAAACAGAAACTGCCCTAATATCATTTCACAGGCTGCGAGGAGTCTGATCTCAGCTGTGCTGGAGCCAGATGGAAGAGGGAGTGTGGAATAGAGACGTGCGCTCTGTTAAATATATGTGACATTTAATTATGATTGCAATAGCTTCTCTCTCATCCAGGGTAACAGGAGACTGAATTCTGAAAATAAGAAGAAAAACCCAGATAATACAAGCTCTGCTGCTTCCAGACCCAGCCTGGGCATTCACTGGTGCATTCTGCAGCACAACCCTGTTCAAGGAGGATTTATTATCTCAAATGCTGCATCACACACACACACAAGAAGCTGCTCAGGTTGGGAAATAACTTATCTGAGTCCCTGATGAGTGCATACAGTTTTGTAGCCCTCCCAGGACCTGGTGCATCGGTGGTCTGGCCACGGAAGCCTCCAGAGACATGCAGAACCTCTGGGAGATTCTGCATCAGATCTCCAGGCTGGGGCTGCACCATAGGCAGACCTGAGCAGGTCTCAGACAGAATAGCTGCCAGTGGGCAGAGAAAACCAGCCCTTCTGCATTCGAAATGGCATGTGTCTCTTCACCAGTGGCAGGGTTTAGCCTCAAAAAAGATGAGCTGCCCATGGACAACGGAGAGTCAACTATAATGCAATTATTTCTGCTGTTGCAGTGCTGAGGAGCCGCCTGGGGGACTTGATCCCATCACCGCATGCTGTGCAAATGCTAGATGGAAAAGCATTTTCCAGTTTTAATGAACAGCTAACGTCCCAGATGGATGGAGATGGCATCTTCAGCCAGGTGGAGCTACAATGAGGCAGTTTTGGTCATCGGTGGGAGCATTGGTCATACATCCCTCTGAACCCAACTGCTGTTAGGACTTCAGGAGTCGTCACAGCTCAGGACTCACCCAAGGAGGGACTTAGGAGAGACCAAGGATGTGGCTGCACTGAAGTTTATGCAGAAAAGTGAGGGAAAGAAGAGAAGAAAACCCAAAGGACGTTCTCCAGAAACTCATCCATGCCCACCACCTCCCAGGCCAAGCTGAGCCAGGTTTTCTACACCGCAGAAACAACGGTATAGAGAGCAAGGATAGACAATAAAGGGACTTAAACCAAGGATGAGCAGCTTGTGGTGCTTTGGCGAGGCAGAACAGTCAAATCAGAGCTCTGGGAAATGGTGCAGCAGTGTCATGCATGGGTTGGCTCAGGCATGACACATGCTAATTGCCATTATGAAGCAGTGCAAGAGGATTAGACCTTGATACAGCTCCAAATGGTGGGGAAAGACATTGCAGAGGATGAGTGCGTGAGAACAAGGCACACCTGGAGGTGAGGACTCAACTTTTCTGTGGTCTGGGACCACGAATCCCTGAGCAAGGGGTGACACTTTCTCTGAAGAATATCTTCAATTCTTAATATAGTTCTTGACTTCTTTGTTTTAGGGCAAAAGCGGGACGAGTGACCTCTTGTCTCCCAGTGTGTCTCAGCCCATCCCACCTCAATCACCTGCTTGCAGTAATGTATGTTTAATGAAAGGTTGGGTACTGGATGATCAACAGGAGCATGCAGCTAAAAATCTTATTGTCAAGTTTATACTTTGTACTGATATCCTTTGTTAAATTGAGGTCTTTTTTTTTGCCAGGTGGAAAGCATGAATATCGGTAAACAGAAGCCCATTTAATAGCAGAGTTTTAGCAATGGGTAAGTCTCTATCCAGCTCTTAAATTCTGATAACGATCTCCTCCCTGAAGCCCTGCTTTCCAAAATAACAAAGCCCTTTTCTCCAACAGTGCGGAGCTTTTAGGCAGCAAAGGATTGCTTTATGGGTTGAGGGTACGTAAATAGGACCAATTTGTTTCATGCCTGGAGGTATATTTCTTTTCTGGCAAAAAAATGTCAGAAAGACAGTGTGTGAAAATGCAGTTTTCCCGCATGTGAGCTGCTTTCCCTTCCCAGCTAACCCCCCCTGCCCTTGCACCACATAAATGCTAACAGCCCAGTCCACTCTTGGAACGGGTACGGCATCGTATTTATGGGAAACTGGAGAGAGAGTGGATTTCTCCATAGCACCAGGCAGTGATGTCCTGGAGGAGCTTTTTCTGTAGAGGAGGTCATTAAAACCAGCCCGTTCCCACAAATATCCATTGCTTGGGTTAAGTCCCGGAATACAGGATAAGCTTTCTCTGACCGTGGGGTGGTGGTATAACAGACAGCAAGGGGGCAGGATGGGTGCTTGGCACCCAAGGGCACGGCATCTTGCATGGGAAGGACTTGAGCACTTTGCAGTGGAGCTGCTAAAAATTAATGTGATGGGGAGAAACGGCCCCGTGCACTTACGTCGGGTGCTGCCTGTGCTGATTCCCCGGCTTGATGAAGAAAAGCTTCCCCATTACCATCTGAGTAGCGCATACTGGTAGATCAGAACAATACCCGAAGTCAGAAATAAATGGGTTGAATAATTTAGTGGGCTCCGGAACATGGGAATGGCAGAGCGCATCGCCAGAAATAGGAAATCACGGCTAATAAAGGCAAGCGACAGTGGAAAATTCATTAAATATTTTTCAGACAAGAACATTTTGCCACTCGCAGGAAAAAAAAAATTAAACTTGAAATGAGGGAAATTTTGTTCTACAGATGGGTTTTTTTGATAGGAACTATATAAAAAGCTGAAGAAACATTTGATTAAAGATTGGGAGAGAAAAAGCTATAAAAAAATGAAAAGAACAGTCTGCAACTGTTAATTTCAATTTTCTGAGGCCTGAATCCATTCCTTTGGGTCCTGCCTATGCAAAAAAGCCTGGAACTGGTGACTTTTGGGGTGCAATGAACTCCAACCCCCTGGAGCTGGGGGGGTCACCCTGCTTGGAGGCTGGGGTGGTTTGGAAGTTGGGTGCTCTGCAAGCGTCTCGGAGCCATCGTGTCCTTCTGGGAGTCCTGATCATCTCGCTGTGATTTATCTGTTGTCATCTCCCTCCATCCCACTGCCCTTCCCTGAGCCGTGTCGTTATTGTCTCTGTGAGGGACATTTTGCAGGTTTTCTACCACTGCGGCACCCTTAGAGACATGGGTTGGACTCAACCCATGCTGAGCAGAGCCACGCTCGCTCCCACATCTTGCAAAATGCAATAGAGAGAGGGAAAAGGAGTTGTCCCTCTGCCCTTTGGCTCCCCATTGCATCTCGCATCCTTACCCAGCCCTGACCTTGGAGCCAAAGTCCTGTTTTGCACATTTGTAACACCTTTTACCTGCGTATCCCCAAGTGCTCTGCTGCATCAGTTATTAACCGCAAGCCACTCATGGTGATGCAGCATTTTGGGATGATAAATCAAATGTCAGGAAGCTCTAGGAGACCCTGCAGCGCTCCCTTCACCATGCAGCATTGCTGGGAATCAGGGCAGCCAAATTTCATACCTTGGTTTAATGGTGACGGAAAGGGAAGACACATATTTTTAGAGGTAATGAGGCTTCTTGGTGGCAACTTAACCCAGACGCTGCTGATGCTGGTGGTTGTTGACTAAGGTCAATGCTGAACCATATGCAAGGGACACATGTTCCTCCATCTCCATGTGACAAAGTCCTTCATAAGTCCCCCAAGATATCCCTCTTCCAGCAGCCCACCATAGCCCAATGCCATCTCGTAAGGTGAATTGTGCTGGTAACATCCCCATGTCCTTAACTGTCTGTCCCCTGGACAGGTTCCCTCTCCTAACAGGACCAGCTTCACTATTGTCCACTCTTTAGCTGTCTTGGAGGTTTCCAGACTTCTTGTTTTCCCACCCTGGGCATAGCAAGTCCATGAACTTTGAGTGAATTGAAGCCACAGGAGCAATTCCCCTTGAGGCCTTTGACAGTAGGAATGTAGTTTCAAAGGGAAAAAGTGGATTTAAAGGCAAGCAGTGCTCCCATCTACCCGCCACAGCTTAGGCTGCAGACTTCAACCCCCCTCCCACCACAGATGGGTGCGCAGCACCTCTGCCTGCTTCCCCAGCTCCCCTCCAGCACCCCTCCTTCTGCACAGGCAAAGATCCTTCCCTCATTTCTAAAGCCATCCGGGTCCTTCTTGTTTCCTGCGTCAGAAAGGTCTGAAGTCCCTTTGCAGTCATCTCACAAGGGGACAGCTCGTACAGCACGTCCATGAACGCCCAGGAGGACCTGGGGAGGCGGATGGCTGGGCAGAGTGAGGGTACCCATCTGGCGTTACTGTTTACTTGGAAATAAAGGACTGGCTTGAAATCCTTCAAACACGAGACTGCCTGACACCGTGACAGAGCTGACAGCCATCCATTGCCTCAAACCTGCTCATCTGTGTCCCTGATGTAAATAAAGCATATGGTGCCCATCCATCTTTCTAACAGCCCAGGTCCAAGCTGGCTGCCTCGCCAAATCCTTTTAGTTCCTGAGCAGCCTCCGTGAGCTCCTATTTGCAAGCTGAAGGAGCACTGCAAGAGTCAGGTTCATCTTCTTCCCTACGACACTTGATACAGGGCTACAGCCACACGTTGTTGTTGTCCCTCTGGGATGACACAGCCCCAGAAATGATGACAGTTCCCGATTGGGGGATGCATCTCAGCTCCTGGTTCTCTGCAAGGAGGAGATGTGACTTTTCTCCTCTAGATGATGACACTAAGACAAGATATCGACCCAGGATGAGCCCCAGGTGCTGCTTCGATTCTGAGAGGGGTCTCTTAGGTTTGCCTGCAGAGGCTATGCATACACAGAGGTATTTGCTGGTAGGATTGTAGCATGGCCAGCAGGTTGAGGGAGGTGATTCTACCCCTCTACTCCACTCTCATGAGACACCACCTGGAGTATTGTGTCCAGCTTTGGAGTCCTCAGCACAGGAGAGGCATGGAGCTGTTGGAGCGGGGCCAGAGGAGGCCCCGGAGATGCTGGGAGGGCTGGAGCCCCTCTGCTGGGAGGACGGGCTGAGAGAGTTGGGGGGGTTCAGCCTGGAGAAGAGAAGGCTCCGTGGAGACCTTGGAGCCCCTTCCAGTCCCTCAAGGGGCTCCAGGAAAGCTGGGGAGGGACTCTGGATGAGGGAGGGGAGCCATGGGACGAGGGGGAAGGGGTTTCCACTGCAAGAGGGGAGATTGAGCTGAGATCTGAGGCAGAAATTCTTGGCTGTGAGGGTGGTGAGCCCCTGGCCCAGGTTGCCCAGAGAAGCTGTGGCTGCCCCATCCCTGGAGGGGTTCAAGGCCAGGTTGGCCGGGGCTTGGAGCAAGCTGGGCTGGTGGGAGGTGTCCCTGCCCAGGGCAGGGGGTGGCACTGGGTGGGCTTTAGGGTCCTTTCCAACCCAAACCATTCCATGATTCTACGATTCTATGGTTTTTCATCTATATATTCTCTATGTACATTCTATATTGCATCTATACGTATATATATTCTATATATATTCTATGATTTTTCAGTTATATATAATTATATTCTATATATATTCTATGATTTTGCATTTATATATAATTATATTCTATGATTTCGCATCAACGTGTTCCAGCTCAGTCACTTGATGCTTTTGAGGCATTTTTGACACAGGTCTCACCTCCCTGTTGCCCAGGGGGCAATGCACTGGTGTCCCCCGAGTGCAAACTTGCTGAGAACTTGTTAACAGGAAAATCCCTCGTTAAGTGCAAAGATCATAAGGTCCTTCTTGAAGCGCCAGGGGATTTACTGGCAGACCTAGCAATTATCTGCCCTGTATTCTGTTGTAAGAAATTTTCTCCATGTCTCTATCAGATACTACCACCATTTCTCCTCTCTCTTGTCCTCTTCTTGCCCACAACCCTTTCTCTGAACCTGTAAGTCTCTAAGTATACTTCTAATTCCTGGCTTTAACATCAGGATGGGCCATTTGTGCCACCCTTCCCCTCTCTGTGTTTGCAAACTGCACCGATTTCTTCTGACATTTGAAAAAATAAACAAACCAGGCTAAAAGCTTCTGGTCCTTGCAAGAATAATGATTACCGGGGTCTGCCTGTGACCAAACTAACTGATGTTTGCAAGAGAAATACACATGAATAATCCAGAATGCTTGCTGGCAGCCTCGTAAAGACAAATCAGAGCAGTTGTGGGCTAGAAACGAGAGGCGGTACAATTAGACCATGTAAATGCCTGGAATAAAGTCACCAAAAGACACGAAAACGGGTCCGCTAGGAGCAACAGCTTCTCCCTTTGCAGCAAGAGGAATGGAGCAGCTTCGTCTCAGCCAGGGCCATGAACTTCCAAGAGACCATGGCTCGTGGAGTAGGGATGAGTGGGAGGTTTAATTGGTTGCAGATTTATTACTTGGGCTGGCCTGCGGGAAAATGAGAATTTCTGTCCCTCGGGAAATTCCAACACCCACCTTCACCCCTAATGGAAATGTCAAAATAGAGAAACTCCCCATGGAGCAGGACAAGGACAAAATATTAAGCAATATCAGAAAGTCTGGTTTTTGCTTATTTGACCCTGAATGAAATCGGTCTGACTGCTCCAGCATGTCATAGGAGGACAAATTCAGGTGCTTCATAAATTTTCTGGGTTTTTCTCTCTGTTTCAGAGTACTCCACATCATCACATGGAGCTCACTGCAGACCAGCCAGGTACCCTTCCTGGTCTAGGGGCAAAGAGGAGCACCAAGCTCCTCCTCTCCTCCGACGTCCTCACAGCAAATATTGCTGATAAATGTCAAACCGACCCAAAACAAAGGACTGTGATTCAGCAGACAGAAGTGACTCAGTTTGGGTCACCTCAGCCTGTAGTGAAAAACCTCACTTCTCTTTCTGTGCTAAAAGCAAAAGCATTTCAGCACAACACAAAAATCCGCAGGGACAGACGGGATGTTTTCCATTGGAAACACCTCTGGTGGCACCGTGGTCAAGGGGCTTTGCAAGCTGAGCTGCCATGTGTCTCCAAGGCTGTTGGTGGACACAGGTCATGATGTCTGCATGCCCCTCTTTGGCTTCCTCCTGAAGGGTGAGCCTGAAACCTTTCCACCTGGAGGACACTTCACCCAAGGTAGCCCCACAGTGAGGTGTTGGCAAATGGAGCACTGGTGGCTTTCACCCTACGGGGCGGTGGAGAGAAATCAGCTCCGGTGCATCCATTCACCTCTCCAACGTGCTCCCAGAATTCATCCACCCAAAAGCATTGAGTCCACGAGCTGGTTGCATTTCCACCGAAGAAAGAATAAATAGGTCACATCCCCTGCTGAGCTTCATTAACACGCACAAGGAGCTCAAAAATAGCCCCGATGAGGACCTGCCCCTCCTGGGCAGCCGTGGCTGGTGAGCGACAGCAAAACTGTGGGGAACTTCATTAGTTAATGAGGCTGAGAGTTGAATTCTCCTCCTTTGCCAAGATTTTAAGTGAATATTCAAGGCATTCTCGGAATGAAAACCACCCTTTTTCTTTCTTTTCTATTTTTTTGCAAAACTGAAGTTGGAGGGGTTTTACAAAGTAGATTGTACTCTCTGCTCAGGTCTCTAGAAGAGAGAGGGAATGAGGAGGAGATCGGTCTCTCCAGAAACCTGACCCAAAATGGTACAGATATGCTAAAGCCAAAGCACGTCCCCAACCCATCTCTCTGCTGTGTCCCCAGATTTGGAGATCCCCCTGCCCCTCGTCCAGCAACTGCAGGAGGGGGAGCGGGGTGTCCCAGGGACCCCTCTATCTACCTCACCTACTGATGGAGCAACTAGCGCATCTTCTATTTTTGAACTTTTTTTATGGAAAAGTGATCTCATGGTTAAAAGGACGTGGGGAAAGAGGGAATTAAGGATTTGCTTTCAGCTCTGCCGCTGGTACTGGTAAAGCACTGAGGTCTCCTGTGCCCCTCAGCAGTAGGGCTGTCTGCTGATAGCTCCACTTCCAGCCAGCAGGTCTACAGGAGATAATGATTCAAATTTAACCAAATCTGACAATGATGCTTATTTTTTATTTTCTCTAATAAATAGGGAGCTGCATCTCCCAGATGTTCTCAGAAAAGCAAGTTCTGGGGACGATAGAGATGCGGCTGCTCTGGGGGAGCAGGAGCAGCTGGAGTCCAAGCAGTCCAAACCTGTGGACTCTCCATCCCTGGAGATGTTCAACAAGGTCCTGAACAACATGAACCAGCTGGTCCTTCCTTGCCCTCAATTATCCAGTGATTCTGTGATGTTTCCACCGGGGTCCCTGCCAGGTTCCCAGGAGATGGTGGTGCCCAGTGACCTGAGCTGGAGATGGCACCTGAGCATTTGCAGCACACTGCAGCTCCAGCCATCAGACGGGACCACTGTAGGCTTCCCTTGGAGAAGGCATCCAGAGGAAAGAGCAAACCAAGTTCATGAGAGCTGTGTGGGAAGTGCCTTCTGGTTTCCACCATCTCCTGACAAGTTTGTGAGATCTTTTCTCTCACTGGTGCTGGTTGGGCTGTAGATCTCCTGAGGCTGCTCTGGGGGTTTTTGCAGGCTTTCTTTTGAGGCAATATCATGCTCTTCATTTTGCACAGACACCAGAAGTGGGGTGAACTGACATGTGCTCTATAACATTCCCAGCCCCAAGTCTACCTTCATCTCACATGGCCCTGAAAACTGCTTCTGACAAAGTGCATTGCTGTATTTCAGGGAACAGCAGCAGTGTTTTTTCTTCCACTTTCAAAAGACTTTATTTGAATCCAGGAGCAGAGTCCTGCCTCCCTTCAGGTGAGCTCTGGTCAAGCATTCAGTGCTCCTTTCCTGCCCTGACGTACCAACTGGCTTAAAGGTCCTGGTTCGAAGAGAAAAAGCTGATCTCTTCTTGTCTTCCCTCCTCCCCGTGGGACCTGAGCAAAGACAAAACCTTCTGATACTGCAGCAACTCTTGAGGACAGAGCTTGACCTGGAAACCAGCAAGAAAATGCATTTTGCATGCAGCGAGTGGCTTGAAGGATCAGTTACGGGCATCGGAAGGAAAAGGAGGGGGAGGAAGCGAATGGTTAATGTCCCTCTTTGAGCCAGTTCCCTTTGCAAATAGCTGTTTGCGCACTGATGGAGGTGGAAATGAGAGCTCTTCATCAGCAGTCAGCCGAGCAGCTTCTTCCCTTGGTCGAAATTCTAATTTCTAAGCAAGGCTGGTGCTGTGGGTGTAATTTCCCTGGCGATGCTGCTGTCGCAGGGCTGGTCTGACCCATCTCAGACCAGTTTCCTGCATAGAATAGGGATGAGGGGATGGGGGAAGAGCTGGACACTGCTTGCACTGGAGGCTTTGGTGGTGGTTCCCATCACTGGCACTAAATGACATCAAGTGGGTGATGATTGCCCCATCCCTCTGCCTGAGCTCAGGGTGGACTTGGGCAGTGCAAAGGCATGTCCTGGTTTTATCCGGGGGCTTGAGCACCTGCAGGCAGTGGGGATGGCACAGCCATAGGTTTGGGAAGCCCAGGAGCTGGTTGGGTTTTCCTCTGCGTGGACACTGCTGCCATGACTGTCAGGCTTAACTCAGGAGCTTGAACACCAGTGCTTTCGGGAGCTAAATGCTTTGGACGCCCTCCCTGCCGGTAAACACGATGCAGAATATGGGTTTATCGCTGCTCTAAAATGCACATCACTCTTTTCTCTGCCTCCTGAGATGATGCATCCCCATGGCTGTCCTCCTCTCTCCTCAGTGCTTTTCCCTACCTGCTCCCTGCCTCATTCCCTATGCTGAACACAGCTCTCCACCTTGTTCGTGGTGGCAAACACACCAGCGACCCGCTGGGGCTCACCCTCACCATGGGGGCTTTATGGAGAAGAGCAGAAGGGTTTGATCTGCCCTGGGAAAGGAGGGATCTTGCAAATCCTTGTGCAGCCCATGCGTGTAGAGTTCCTCCAAACCGCTCTGTGAAGGCTGCTGGCACTCTATCGGATAACGAGGATTCCCCGCCTGGGTTATCAATAACTCCAAATAGCTTCTGAAAAGTTCTCCCTCAGGCTGCATCAGAAACATGCCGGGATGTTCAGCACCAGGAGTGACACAGGGGTGCTTCCAAGGACCACGTGTGAGCTGGATGCTGCACAGACCTCTTTCTTTGACGACAGTGTCCCCAAGTCTTGGAAAGGGTGGGAGCCCCAGGACAACATCGTGGGGAAAAGGGAAGGAAAACCCAGCCTCATCCAGCACCTGCTCTCACCAGCAGATGCAAAGCAAACTGGTGGGACTGATAAGCAGGGAAATTCAGCCTGGAAAAGACAGATCAGGCTGTTGCATGACACTTTGCTGAGGCCGACATTGTAAATGACGCAGTCTTCACCAGGACATGCAAAGCATCAGGTAGACAGAAGGCAATGACCCCATCCTTCTCCATCCCTGTGTGCCACCACAGCTGTCCACGTTGTTTCTGGGAACGGAGATAAGCCTTGGCAGAGTTAGACATCAGAGAGGCGATGCCCTGGGAAGTGGTGGAATCACTATCCCTGGAGGTATTTAAAAGCCAGGTAGATATAGTGCTTAGCGCTATGGTTTAGTTATGGTTTTTGTCAGAGTTAGGTTGATGGTTGGACTCAATGATCTGAAAGGTCCCTTCCAACATAGGCAATTCTATGTCTCTATGACTCTCTGAAACAGGGTTTTCTTTCCAGCTGAGCAGGGCCGTCTGGGCTTTCAGCCACTTTCAACAAGGCTCAGCAAATAGAATATTAAAGTCTGTGTTTGTAAATACCTGGGCTCAGCACACCAGTTTTCTCGGTGAGTTGTAGATCTGCCTGTAGGCAGAGTTATGCATTTATTTGCTCCATTCTATGAATTAATGTCATGGTCCAGTCATGCCAGGGGAGAAAGACAGAGAAAATCAACGATGCTACCCAACCAGCCCAGTTCAGCTGGGATAAACACCTTCCTCCCATCAACGCAATTCAAAACCTTCACCTGCCGTAGGCAGTTCAGGTGCAGACTTCCCCTGGAAGGGTGACAGGGACCAATTTTGGCAGGGGGACCAGATTCTATCCCAGGTGAAAAACTCACCCTGGGCCAGGGTTGTGTGCACCCTGCTGGGTCCAGGCATGTTTGCCACTGGGTCCGAAATACAGGGGCAGAATCAGGGACAGAAGAGGATGGAAGGAGATGCTCATGCAACACTTAGATGCTGCACTACAAGCTGCTCCATGGACTTTATCTGTGCTTTTGCCAACCCCAGGGAATGCAGTTTTCCCAAAGGGATTGATTGGGTTTGTGCTGCTCCTCAGGTCCACAGGTGATCCCCCCGGGACTGACGTTTGCTCGGCGGTGTGTCTCTGGTTCTGTGTGGCCAAGATCTTCCACCAGCATTTCAGAAAGAGAGCGAGATAGAGCCTGCCCCACACGATATCCAGTCTTTTCTTGTCTTTCCTTCGTCTGATGAGTGATGTGCAATTTCCTCCTGTTTGGTAATTGCCAACAAGTTTCTTATCCAGGCTAGCCGTCTGCAGCAGAGCAATAGAAAGGCAGCAGCTCTGGGCTTGCTGAAGGTGGGAACTGAAAGCTCAGGCAAGCATCAGCTGGGCAGCCAGGTCCAGGCAAATGCATTTCATGGACTGCTCCGTGTCACACGACACAGCTGGGCCCAGGGACAAGATGGGGACAGAGCCAAGGAGAGGGGAGGTGTGATCTGTGGGTATCTATAGCTCGTGGTTTGCAAGATGTGGGAGACTAGACCAAAGGGGCATCAATCCACCACTCTCCATGTGCCTCCTGGACCAACCTGAACCATCGCCATGCAGGAGCATGAGACCACACTCCTGGACTGTCACAAACTGCATTACAAAAACCTGGCTTATAGCAGCAGCTCTGGGAGTCAGGGGGTTACGTGAGAACAGCAGTGGCCATGCCAAAACTATTATTCTCTCCAGCCCTCCTGCTTTCAGAGGAAAGCCTGAGAACATGAGACACAAAAGGCATTAATTATAAGTCAGTAAGAATTATTCCTTCACTGTTTCCAGGCCAGGCTGGTGCTGGCAGGGTACGCTGCGAACTCCTGTCCATGCCTTCGGGGAAATGTTTGCCTCCAAAATTTATTTTCCAGTGTCCCCAGAAGTGCCCAAGGTCACACCAAGACTGCAGGCTGCCCCAAGAGCCCAGCAGCTTCACTGTCAACCCTCTCTGAAGGCAGGTAGTGGTCATAAATTAAACCTTGAAAAGAAATGAGAAACAAAACCAGGAACAGGTCTAGGGTGAGTGTCGGGTCTGTATTTGCTTTATTTTCAGTGATTACAAGCAGCCGTCCTAAATCCTGACCCTTCCCAGCAGGACAGGAACCCCCCAGCCAGGCCCAGGGCATCAATAGCCCCCACACAACCACATCTAAAATGACTATCTGTAAAATCTCTTCATTTCTCACCCAAATCCCTCACGGGGATGAACAATGAACATTTTGGGAATTGGCCCCTTGCACCAGGGAAGGGTGATGATTCCTGGCTCCAGCTCATCACTGCAGCTGGTCCCAAGGGAGCAAGGTCAGGACTCCATCCCAACCCCGACACACCAGAGCGGGTGGACCGACGCCACAGTCACCCTGCTTAGCTTTGTCCTTCTTAATTTATCACCCGAGTAATATTTCTTCTTTTGCTTTCTGTCTGGAAAGCTCTTTTTGGTCACTCCTGCAACGGGCACTTGAACTTCATCCCCAAGGTCTCATGCTGAACCTTCCTGTTCATCTCCCCAGCCACTTCCTATCACTCTGACCACCAAAAATCAGAGAAAGCCTGAGGGCACGGAGCCTGGCAAAGCCCCCGAGTGAGATGCACCAAGAAATTATTCACCCAGGATCCTTTAAGTGCTACCAGCTCCGTTCCTGACAAGAAGGAGATCTTTCATCAGCCTCTTTTCATAATACTTGGTTCCCAGCAAAATAAGGCACCAAGAGGCTTCATGTGCACCCACGACACATTGAGGTCAGGCTGGATGCTGAAGAACATCCTTGAAGCAGTACAGCAATGCAGTGCAGAGAGCCCCAGGGTGTCCCCACCACTGATGGTGGCAGCAGTCCAAAGCCTGACTGAGATGGATGGACGCGGTCCACTGGAGAAAAGACAACTACAGGCAGCTCCATCACAGATGTGTCAACATGCAGGCGAGAAAAGGCCTCTGGTGTTTCCATCATCACTGAGATTTCCCTCCATGTGAATCCTCATGCATCAGACCCCAAGAGTCAAGGGGTCCAGTACCAAACACACTGACTTTGGATCAGAGAAGAAAAGTGGCCAGAAGCTGCTTTAAGCTCTTCTGGTCTGAGCACATGTGGCTTCCAAAATGGTCTTTGCAGAGTCACATGGACATAATGGAGAACAGAGTTGAGCCCCTGCCTGTCCAGCTGAAATATGTGTTTGGCTCTTCGACTTTGCTAGAAAAGTTTTTTTTTTATTTTCTTGACTAACCACCTTGCTGGTAGGGAAGAAGCACGGCTAAAAACAGAGACAAGAATTTTCCACAGAAGGCACATTTAAACATAATCTTCCAGGCCATAAATCAAGGTTTAATCCGACATAAGAGTACAACTCAAGTCCTCATCAATTCTCCTTCCTTGGTTACACGTGAACGTGAATATAAAGGGCTCCTTGATTTATCCAGCCCAGAGAAACTGTACGGTGTTTCTTTTAATAGCTGATGCTTTATCTATCAATTCCGCACTCCCCCATGTCTATTCCTGAGCAGCTGATTAGAATTTATCAAGATCTATAATGCACCGCAAAGCAGACCCACTTCCTATTACAGTTCTAAAGCACAGTCTTTTTATCAAGGGAAATGCGAATATTTATCAGCCCCCGGATATATAGACATGAGAAAAATAAGACATTACCATTTTAAAGCTTCTTTTCATTGCTTTTTTTTATGCCACCTTTCTGATAAAGCAGGAGCAACAGCCCTCACACAACCGTGCTTCTTCTGCAGAGCAAAAGGAAGGGCCGGTCGTACCCGGACCTGAGCTTAATTCCCTGGGGTCCCATCCAGGGGGAGGCGGCTTGTGGGAAAACCCTCCCCGGAGGGGTTTTTAACTTCAAGAGACCCCTTTACTACACGCAAAGCCAATTAACTAATTAGCTGGGTCATTCTGCTAGCAGAGAGTTGCTGTTTGAGGCTGACCGCACCACCAAGGTGACAAAGTCAGTTTGGGCGACGTAGCTCCCGTTCCCCCTTTAGCTGTCTGAGCTGTGCCAACACCTCCTCCGCAGTCCAGCATCTTCCTTGCTAAGCTTTGCTGACTTTAGATTAAACATGGGAGCAAAATAACATCGAAGTATATTGAGTATTAATTGCCCTCTGAGGGGACAAGGAAGACAGGCTTCTCTATAAGGACAGGCTGAGAGAGTTGAGGGGGTTCAGCCTGGAGAAGAGAAGGCTCCGCAGAGACCTTGGAGCCCCTTCCAGTCCCTCAAGGGGCTCCAGGAAAGCTGGGGAGGGACTCTGGATGAGGGAGGGGAGCCATGGCACGAGGGGGAAGGAGTTTCCACTGCAAGAGGGGAGACTGAGCTGAGATCTCGGGCAGAAATTCTTGGCTGTGAGGGCGGTGAGCCCCTGGCCCAGGTTGCCCAGAGAAGCTGTGGCTGCCCCATCCCTGGAGGGGTCCAAGGCCAGGTTGGCCGGGGCTTGGAGCAAGCTGGTCTGGTGGGAGGTGTCCCTGCCCAGGGCAGGGGGTGGCACTGGATAGTCTTTAAGGTCCCTTCCCACCCAAACCTTTCCATCATTCTATGACAATGCTGTTTGTGTGGCCATCCATTGCTTCCCCCCATAATCTCAGCGCACCCCTTGATTTCTCCAGCTTCCATTTCCAGTACCTGGCCACCTGTCTTCTCTTTCTCTTTGCCTGACTTCCTCCCTCCCTCCCTCCCTATCTTTTCCATTAGCAGCACAATGCAAACATGCTTAACTCCTCCACCCAACTGCCTGTCACACTCCGCTTTGCAGTAAATTGCCTTTGGATGTGGGATCCCAGGGACATTTCTCTCCCGGACGGGCCACCACGGTGTAGCTCTTTAGGGGCAAAGCACAGCACATCATCCCCATTTCTGGGACAGTTTCCATTGGGGCATCTGCCAGCAAGAGGTAAGATCACTGGGCACTTCACGATGAGTCCCCTGCGTCCCATCCATGCGTCGAAATCTGCCGTGTTCAGCTGTTATTTCTATTATCCAGCATTTAAGTTCCTCATTAAGACGTGTTAACTCCCATTTAATTCCCTCTCAGGATGGCAAGCGCTCGTGTTTAATGAACTCTGCAGAGCCATCTGGGGAGATTTAAAACAAGCCCTCCAGCGGCTGGTCAGGGTGTGATTAATGATGGCTGTGGACTCAAGAAGGGCAGAAACAAGGGGACAAGAGCTGCAAGACTCCCACAAAGAGGTCCCAGCTCTGCCTTGGTGAACGTAGCTTGTTCTTTCCCAAAAAAAATGGGACAGCTCGAGGTGAGGGATGCAGCCAGCACCACCTCTGGATGCTTGCACCAAAGGGTGTGGAGCTCCAAGCAGAAATGATGGCCTAGGAGGAAAGGACGAAGCCCTGCAACAACTTATTTGGGGACTGGACACACAAGCATTTTCAAGCAATTAAAATAGGCAGACTGGCTTCTGTGGTCCCCCTAAACCATGGAAGTTGTCTTCTATGGCCACCCTCAGAGAGGAGGATCCTCTGCGGTAAATACCTGAGCCATGGTGCCACGGCATGTTCCTGGGAGGGCATCCCCACTGTCCTGGTTTGAGCAACACAGGACTAATTTTTCTTTTAGTGCTAAGGAAAACCGCACTTTTAGAAGACTCTAGTGTCTGAATTTGTGAAAATATTTACTTTATAGCCAGCTCTGGTGTGCAGGTCTCAAGGTCTCGGTGTTTTTGAGCCTTGCCAGTTGCTGGGATGAGGAGGAGCGAGACTCGGGCACTTGACCCAAGCTGCCAACAGGATTATCTCATACCATGAGCATCATATTCAATATAATCAGAAAGTTTGCCAAAGAATTCTCTCTCTCCCTTGTTGCCTGTGATCCTGAGAACTCCTTGCCCCGGAGCCCTGAGCCCTTCCCTTCCTCCCAAAGCCGCAGCGCTCGCAGTGTCCCACTTTTGCTGTCCCCTGCTGGGAGTGCACAGCTTCTGCTGATGGAATGGGCTGAATATAATCCTCGTGTACTTTATATTGGTATCAGGATCAATATTGGTTCTTTAATGTTAATTATCTAGTCTTCTTCTATTAAATCTGTTTATATTTCAACCCTCGGGTTTCCTTATTTTTTCCTAATTCCCCTTCCCAGGTGGGGAGGGGTCATCGGGTGATAGAATAATTATCTAAACAACAACAAATTGTTGTGGGTTCCTCAAACCATAACACTCACCTAGATACTCTCATTCCCACTGCCTAAACTCCTGAAGGTATAAAGCAAGCCCAAAGGTGCTTTCAAACCTTTTCTCACTTCGTTCTGCTGCTAAGTAGTTAAGTCTCCGCATCCTCCACTATATCCCCAGATGGTCCCTAATGCATCTGTCTCAGGAAGAAACCTGTACCGAAAAAATCGCTGTACTCTTCCCCCCGCTCCCTCGCCCGTAATCCCCTCTGCTATGTGACTGCCCCTGCCGCGTCCGCTCCCTGTCAATTAGCCAGGGAGGGACCAGGGTTTGCTGAAAACATCTTCCAGCTTCGCACTTGCGGTCTTTTGCAAGGAAAGCTCTGACAGCTCAGGAGCCATCAACGGAGCAAGGAGTAATTTGGCAATAATCCCACGTCAGGAGCAAAGATGACAAAGCTGCCTGCAGCTCCTGACAGATAATGTAGGGAAATTCATTTAACAAGTCATGGCTGCTTACAAATAACTTTCCTAGCACCTGGGGCACACTCCATCTCTCTCTACACGCACACTAGGCATTTATCAATTTTATTCCCCCCCCCCTTTTTTTTTTAATGTTAAAACATTCTTCCCAGCTGTTTCTTGCCACACTACATTGTACAGCCACAGACCACAGCCACACTCCTCTCCTGCTGCTCAGCAGCCTCGGGCTTCAGGGGATCCCAGCGTTCAACTGGTGGCACTGGAGCATTGGTGGGGACATGGGACGTGGGACGTTTGCTGTTCAATATGTGCTGATCTGAATTTGGTCCTTTGCTGCATGGATGAGGCTCTTAAAATCCTCCTCCAAGTTAAGACTGTACAACTGCCCCTGAATTTCCGGAGAGGCCACTAGACTTGACCGTCAATGGCATTCACCCAGCACTCTGCCAGGGGAATACTGAAGGTCCAGAATGTCACGGCATTATGTTAAGGCTGTAAAAATACGTCTTTCCCCCACATAAATCATATTTCTATGTCAGAAGCCAGCCAGTGAGGGAAGTTGTTTAACTCTGCAGCCTCTGGCAGCTGGGTCACCTTGCCACAACACCAGCTGCAGAGCCAAGTGCAGTCATCCCTGCCTTTTCCCTCACGACCCCAAGAGTTTTTCTCCCATTCTTATGCAGTAAATCCTTTCAATCCACTTATCTGCTTCTTTTTCCCCTTTGTTATCTCTCCCTTGTGTAACCCGGGCTCCGGGCTCCGGCTCTGGGGAGGAGACACTTCCAAGCGTGCCCCTTTCATCACAGCCATCCATCACCCGCCAGCACTTCTAGCTCTCCTCCCCTGACGCCCATCAGCATCACCTCTCCCTCAGTACACAAACGCTCTCCTTACCATCCTCATCCGTTTTCGGAGTCCAACAGACTCCTCTTAAAGAGCAGCAATCACTGGGAAAATGGCCAGCATGAAGCAGGGGTGGGATGGACGGGAATAATTCAGAAAAAGACGGGAAGAGATGGACCACGACCAAGTTGAACTGGGTGACATGAAATTCACAGTGTTGTACATTTATACAGGAATCTTAGTATGAAGGTCATGCTTAGGTATCACTTGAACCCAGCTGTGTCCTCCCTGTGCTCCCCCTTCACTGCTCATGCTGTAACGGAAGATGATGAATGAGGCTTTGTTATGATACTGACCACAAAGGGTTTCCAATCTACATAAGACAAGAAATAAGAGAGCAAAATTATCCCCATTTTACAGTTTGGGAACTGAGTCCAGAAAGATTTCGCAGTTCTGATCACACCGTACCCCACTGGCAGAGCTGGAAATTGAATCGTATCTCCACAGTCTCCAGGCAGTGCAATTACCCTCCCTTAAAATGTCTGAATATTTATTTCAAGTCTCTAGAGCTCAGTGATTGAACTCGTGGGTCACTGAGACTTGCCGACGGTTTTCCTCCAAGGTAATGGAGGAGTCAGGACTAAAGCTACTATCTCTTTATGTCTGCTCACACATGAATCTGAAGGCAATTCTGCATTAAAGGCGTGTTTTTGCCAAGGCAGGACCCAAACCTTCAGGTTGGCATCCTCATTCATGGCATAAACCTCTTTGCTTTGAGGCTGTTGGCTGGAGCAAGGTGTCTCATGGACCCCTTGGATGAAATCAAAAGGGGTTGGTTGTCTAATCCCATCTACGAGATGGCCTCATGGCTCCTGCTCTTGCATTCCCTTTCCACTCTATGGGCTGTGCTCTCAGTCTCTCCCGGACAGGAGCTGAAAGGTGTTTATTTGTCTGCTCTGCTCCCACGAAACACACCTAAGACGGCTGGGTAGAACTTCGTAGACGATGTGTGCTGGACAGGAGTGAAAACTGAGAGCCAAGGAAGCTGGAGGACATTGGGAACAAACCAAAGGAGCTTTTTGCTTCCCACGAACCCACAGAAGAAGAGCCGGCCAGGATGATGGAACCCAGCCCATCTGGATCATCTATATTATTTTGCAACTGTTTGCTGTTAAAATCTCCTTATCCATAAATCTCAGAGGCCGGCCAGGACTGGAAACAGTGCACCATGTAAACAAAAACACATAGTCTCTGCCTTAGAGGTTTTCTGCATCTCGGGCTGCATGTGACAGCGTGCAATGAAAAGTGACGGGGAAACGGAACGACATGGTCATCAGCCACGGGGACATGGGGGTGCACAGAGCAGCTGCATCTACAGGAGGAAACCAGATGGGCCGTCTTTTGTGTCTCTTAGAAGGTAGGATATGATGTGACTGAGCATGTCACGTTAGAAAAATACTGGGCAGAGCTCGGTGTCTGAGAAGAAAACGCTACACAGCCAAGCGTCTCCTGGGAGCCCTCCATCCCAGATGTTCCAGCCATGCTTGGCTGGGATTTTAGCTGAAGTCCATGGGAACAAAGCCATGGAGCTCTAAGTCAACTAGGAAACCCAGGCAGTTATAAAAGGGCCAATACACCCTCTCTCCAGCAGGGAGATCCTTTCTGTAGAGGGGTCTGTTGACACCAGTGTGGCCAGGGAGGTGTTTTGCACCTGGTAGTTTTTCACCCAATCACCCCCACAACTCAGGAGAGGCGTTTGTGACCAGGAGAGCACTGGGGAGACCTCATTTGAGGTGGTGGCATGTTTCCCCGTACGCATACCGATCAGTCCCTCCGGCTGCTGATGGAGCCATCAGACTGATGCAGCATTTTCGTTCCCTACAGTCAATTGCTCCCTTCTCCCTCATCGCTCTTTATAATACAGAGGAGTTTTTTTATTTTCCCCTCAGTTGCTTATTCATGCCTTAATGGCACTTGATTTTCAATGGGCTCTTAGAGCCCTTTTCCGTGCATACTATGCAATGCTATTAGGCTTTTCAGCGCTCCTTTGCTCTTTAAACAACCTTTGCCTGCTTTTCCTGCAGAGACATCTAAGTGTGCCGGGGTTACGAAACTCCTGACTCCTGTTGATATTACCATCCAGCTGAATGTGGCTGTTCTCAAAACGGAACGAGAACAGCAGCAAAATCTCCGGAATATGTAAACATGCTGAGCTGAGCCTCTCTTGGTTGCTGCTCAAAAGCATTTACGTCGGTGGTGCCTGCACTCAACGGGGGACTCGGTCTTCGGTGTTTATGCAGCACAGCTGGCGGAGCAGTAGACCAGCCATTGCTTCAGTCAGCCTGAAATTGCTTTCCCCTTCCAGTGATTTCACAGTGAAGCTCAATGCTGGTTAATTTTACAACGCAGTGTTCAACGGGAAGGTTGAGGGTCAGTGAATAATGGACCTTGATGGGAAAGATCCCAATGACCTCCTGCATGGAGGGTTTGTGAGCTGGGTCTTATGAGATTGGGCTGGCAAAGTCCTCTGTGCCCGGACCCTTCCCATGCAGCCCATTCGGAGGCAAACAAGGCATCAGGTTGCTCAGGGAAGTGGTGGAATCACCATCCCTGGAGGGATTCAAAAGCTGAACGGACGTGTTACTGAGGGACATGGGTTAGTGGTGGGTTTGTCAGTGTTACATCGATGGTTGGACTCAATGATCTGAAAGGTCCCTTCCAACCTAGACTGTTCTATGATTCTATGATCTCTGTCCCTGCCCGTCCTTTTGCATGTCTGCTCTGTGCAAAGTCCTCTTCATCTTCTCTCTCTCAGAGGTGTTTTCTGAAGGTATCTTGTTTGTTAAGCCTCTACATTTTCCCTTCTTCTTTACATCAGATGTTCTGCCTGACTTCCTTTCCTGGATGACAAGGAAAAAGTGATCGCAAGCTCTCTAGTGAATATTGATACTGGTATTTGTTATTCCATTTAACAGGCAATCTTTCCTTGAGACATTTGCTTTCCAAGGCACTTAGCTGTTGCTGTAAGGTCTGGTGCACCTCCAGCTTTCACATCCATCTGCTAAAAAAAGCAATAGCATTTGAGTCCCTTTCATCATTACTTTGTTGGGTTTTTCACTGATCGGATCTTTCCTACAACGGCAAATGCACCGGAGTGTCAGTTTCTCCTTAACCACGTCCCTGCACTGTGGCTTCTGTGGTCTCCTGCCGTGTCTTGCCCATGATCCTGGTGGCAACCAGCCCCAAAACATCTGCACAGGGATCAGGAAGAGCCACGTCTGGGGTATTTGCAGGGCTCCAGCCTGCCCTGCTCTGCCCTCTCCATCCAGAGTGCATGAAGAAAACCTTCAGCCCTGTCTGAGTCAGACCTGGTGACCAACCTCATCTCCTCCTAGAGCCCCTGGAGCTCCTCAACTCCGGCTGAGACAACAACTAAGCATAGGTCTACAAGACACCGGGGCATGGGTAGGTGAATTTAGACCTCGGGTTGAGCTTGGACCTTTGTCTGCCAACGTAGGCATACGTAAGATGAGCTTGAGTTTAGAAACCTTCTGTGGAAGCAAGAGTTGAGCCATAAATTTGCCTTTGCATGTGCCCATGGATGCCCTTCATTTTCAGTGGGGCTGACAGGAGGTATGGATGAAGAGGAAGATCCTACAGGGACAGCTGAAAGGCTCATCTAGACTAATGTGACTTAAAGCTTACTCGTTGAGGCTGTTTTTTCAGTGCTCAAAGCACAGATATTTTAACTTGTTCTTTAATTTGCTCCTTAAAGCGGTTAGTAAAATTCCTACTATCAATCAGTGCATGGCAGCCTGTCCAAAAGGCATGGCCAGGAACTGCGCATTAATCCTGAATGCTTTGCTGAATTTACTGCACGGCAGGACCAAATTTTTCACTCTGAGATGAAGCACAAATACACCATTTGGCACAATCAATACTTTTCTAGATTGCTAGGAAATTGTCGGGGCTACAGAACCCATGCGTGGAGTGTTGCCACCTCTCTTAGGCAATGCGCAGAAGTATATAAACTCTTTCCCTGCAGTAGAGCATCCGTGGATCAGCATGGGAAATAAGCTGGGGATAAAACGGGACACCTCCATGCCTGCAACAACATCTCTACGTTTGCCACACCAGCCACAACAAGACCATTGTCCTTCCCAGAGATGTGCCCGCGAGATGTGCTGCAGTCAAATTAGTTTTCATTAGTTTAATGGGAAAGGAGGTAACTGGGCAACATTGTAAGTGGGAGGTGGAAAGACACAACCAGCTTGATCCCATAGTAGGGATAATTTTTACCTTACTTAGATGCAGATTGGATGTACAGTGATATCTGGCTGCCCTGTGTCGTGGTTTAACCCCAGCCAGCAACTAGGACTACACAGCCTCTCGCTCACCCTCACTTTCTCCCCTAGAAGTGTAGAGAGAAGAGGGAGAAAAGGAGGGGAAAAGGGAAAAAAAAACAACCCTTGTGGGCTGAGATAAAGAGTTTAATAGAACAATAACTGAAAAGGAAAATAACAATAATAACAACAACAATAATAATAGAATATACAAGACACAAGTCACTCACACCGCCCAGTGAACTGGTTGCCCAGCCTGGCCTGAGCAGAGATCATGGATTTTCCCCCCTGGCCAACCACCGTTTATATACCGAACATGATATCTATAGTACGCCATATTCCATGGTTCATCCTATTGTTCTGTCTATGCCCCTTCCCAGCTTCTATGGGAAGCTGAAAAAAGTCCTTGACTAGTATAAACGTCACTCAGCAACAACTAAAACAATATGCATTATTGACATTCCTTTCATACCAAATCTGAAAACCACCAGAAAGAAAATTAACTCTATCTCAGCTGAAACCAGGACACCTGATAAGGATTAAAATCATTATAATAGAGATTAGGGAGAAGGAGGATTTAGCATTCCTGCAGCTCCAAACCAACTTCAAGCAGAGGGTCCCACCCGGGGATGCCCAGATTTTACCTCCTAGTAGGGTAACTCCTTGTCAGGCCTCTTTGCAATAATCTTTTCTATTAATTCGAAGCATTTTTTCCTTCTTCTTACATTTATTCATCATTTTCCTGTAGTTTCCATACATGCATTCCGAAACGCAAATGTGTTATACCACTGTATTACATGGATTTCTGTGGTCTTTATTTGCTTGTGGTATTGAAAACCCTCTGTTTAGGTAAAGTTCCTTTTAAGGGACAATCTTGAACTCCCTTGGTTTGCAGATAAGGTCTAGGAGTCAACACAAGGGAGAGAAGAAATAATAAATGGGAGAGAGAGGGAAAAGGGAAACTTTGGGATATGGAAAGGGAACAGTTAAAGTGGAAAGATCCTGTAATAAAATAGTATGGCTAATTAGTACATGGATACAATAGGCTAAACTGACAACTGGCGTCCTTCTAAACACCTGCAGCTAGCGGTGCCTCACTGTTGTTGCCATCACTGGAGCTTTACTGGCTCCCTCCTTCCCCAGCACAGCAATAAATCAAAACTTGCTTTTAACGCACTCTCCTCTCCCCATTCCCCAGCAGAAAGAAATTGCCATGGACCGTTAATGCACCCATCTTAGCAAGAACTTGATGCCTGCAATGTTGCACCTCAATGTGGGGAGAGGTGGGGAGGAGAGCAGCCACCTCCCAAGGACACTGCTGCTGTCACTTGAGCTTGGTTGACGGCTCTGCCGGGACCCCGTGCCTGGTGATGCATGGGACCACCACCTCCTCCACATCACATAGAGCAGGGCAGACTGTGGCAGCACTGATCACCCTGCCCCACTCCTCCGTAGGTCTGGGAGACCTCAAGAAACGAAGGAAGGATGGGTTTGGGTAAGGTACACCCAGGGAACCCCGACTGCATGGGAAAAAATCACCTTTATCTTGAAGGGCAGTAGCAGAGCACACAGTGCCAGCTCACAGAGCCTGACCCACCAGATGCACCACCATGGCCACCACGTCACAGCCCAGCTTGGAGCAAGGCCACCCCTCTTTGTAACCTACCCTCTGCAAGGCAGCTGTGGCTGTCTTATACCCAGGGGAGTCTGCTATAATATATTACTGTGTTCAGTTTTGGGCTCCTCACTACAGGAAAGACACTGAGGTGCTCGAACATGTCCAGAGAAGGGCACCGGAGCTGGTGAGGGGTCTGGAGCACAAGTCTTGTGAGGAGCGGCTGAGGGAGCTGGGGGTGTTCAGCCTGGAGAAAAGGAGGCTGAGGGGAGACCTTCTCACTCTCTGCAACCCCCTGAAAGGAGGGGGTAGCCAAGGAGGGCTGGTCTCTTCTCCCAGGGAACAGGTGGTGGGACAAGAGGAAACAGCTTCAAGTTGTGCCAGGGGAGGTTTAGGATGAATATTAGGAAAAAATTTTACACCAAAAGGGTTGTCAAGCGTTGGAAGAGGCTGCCCAGGGCAGTGGTGGAGTCGCCATCCCTGGAGGGATTTAAAAGGTGGGTAGATGCAGTGCTGAGGGACATGAGTTAGTGGCAACTTGGCAGGGTTGGGTTACTGGTTGGACTCGATGATCTTAGAGGTCTTTTCCAACCTAAATCATTCTGTGATTGTATATACATGCTCTTGCTATAACATATACTAACTGGGTCTGGGTGAAGAGCTTTCTCAGCTCAGAGGAACACCATGTGCTTAAAAGCCCTTCAGACCCATTCAGCTGTTGGAATAGGGATTGTCAGCAGGTGGAGCATCCCAGCGTCACAGAGTCACAGACAGGTTGAGATTGGCAGGTACCTCCGGAGGTCACCTTGTCCCCTGCTCAAGCAAGGCCACATAGATTAGGTTGCCCAGGACCACGTACAATGTCCCTGTGTACCCTTGCTGTTTTCTCCCAGTGTTTTTGTCACTGGCTCGCTACATCCTGCCCAATTTAATCTCCAGGTTCCTTAGTGCATGGCAGCTCATGTCCTTCCCTCTGGTCACCGTGCCCAGCACACCACAGGGAGGCACAGCCTGTGTCTGGAGGAGATGTGTCATGGATATCTCCTGCACAACCTTTCTTTGGCTGTCACATTGATTTTTGGGAAGTCAGCATGGGCTGGGGTCAGCAGGGTGCACTCAGTGGGTCACTCTCCTTGGAGGTGCCATGGCTGCTGATAACAGATTGCTGCATGGGGTTTGCAACATCTCTCCCTCCCACCTCCATCCAAGGATGCTCGGCCAGCTCGCCGTGGCTCTGAGAGGCTCAGACATCATCTCTGAGGAGGCAGTTGCCCTGTTGGGAGCCGTTTGCTCTAAAAAAAGGTTTAATTAGCAATAGTCATTGTTCATGCTGAGAGGTTAATACGGTCCCAGTGTGGGTTATTCATGAGATTTTAGAGTAGCTTCCATCAAAACCTTTTTTTATTCTCAGCTCAGCCTGAGCTAAGATTAGTGATGGCTGGAGAGACTGGAAATGGGGGCTCGAGGGGTGGCGTGGGGCTGCAGAGCAATTCCTTACAGCCAGAGTAAGCCTCTGCTCTGTGCCAGGGTGCCAGCCCCTGAAGGACACAAGGTCTTGAGGACACAAGCCCACCTCCCTTCCCCTCCTGGGAATTGTCTGCCTGCAGCTGAACTCCAAACCCAGCCCTGATCCCC
Source organism: Larus michahellis (assembly GCF_964199755.1). Lineage (NCBI taxonomy): Eukaryota > Metazoa > Chordata > Aves > Charadriiformes > Laridae > Larus > Larus michahellis. The sequence continues at coordinate 214,412,500 of NC_133896.1, forward strand.
TCAGCCCCGGGACACTGGACTGAGCCCTCAAATTGAGACCATCACAGAGCTAATTTCCCTGACGACTCAGCTTCCACCATGGCACATGCTCCTCCGGTCAAGAGCAATCCATACTTTCATGGAGGTCTCTCCATACTTCTGTGGAGATCCTAAGGTCGAGCAAACACCCCGGCTTCTGGTTTCTGAGACCCATGGCTGGATTCGATCTGCATGATAATCTCATTTGTCCAGTTTGAAACAGGGTCTCAAAGCCCAAGGATGAGCCCAGACGGACACTATGGATGATGATCACATTTACCCCATTCAAAGAGGGGTCTTAAAGCCCAAGGATGAGCACAGATGGTTGCTCTGGATCAAAGGGATTCCTCCCCCCAGCTCCCCAGAACCAACTCCAGTTACTCAAGGCAAAGACCTAGGAGACAGGATCCATCACAGCAATATCCTGTCCTCATCCTTCATCCTCATCCTCATCCAGGGATCAGACCCTGGATGCCCAACCTGGTTCCTGCAGCCCTCCATTTTCCCACCAGACCTACATCACCCCAGCAGCTGCCACCATTGCCGTGAAGCCTTGTTGCAGCACTAAAATTGCAGTGAGTCCCTTGGCCAGACCCAGAGCACCGCACTGAGCTGCAATGAGTCCCTACATCCCTTGGTGGGGGATGCCAAATCCGGGCTGGGAGCAAGACTCCCCCTCTGGCCCCAGCAAGGTGTGGATCGCAGAGGCAGGACTGCCGTCGTCAGCACATGGTCCCCTGAGCCAGAAAAATGCAGCACCGTGTCCTTTCACTGCTGGAGAGAGAGCTGGGACCTCTCTGGACGCAGATTTTCCCCTCCCTTATAGAAGAGAGCCCATGATGCGTCCAAGCTCTCAGGTGGTGCCAAAGAAGCTCCTATCATGTCATGGATAGGCACCAAGGTGACACCTTAGCCTCACTTATTATATTATTGCTATTTTCACTGTGTGACACAGTAAATAATAAATCAGCTCTTGGGATCTGGGCCAGCACTCCTGTGATTCCCATCTGAGCTTTCCACCTCCTCCTGGGCTGATGGATGCTGCAGAGGAGGGGACCCAGGATGACCCTTTGCAAGAAAACCCAGGGGGGTCTTACCTTTCGTGGGAAAGCACCATCAAATTTTGATGTAATTGCACTTCTTTCCCCACCCCGCGTGGCATACGGCGCCGCTGATGAGGACTGAACCCGAGCAGCAGTGTCTGCATGAGAAGCTGCAGAGGACGGTAAATCTGCCGGCTTGTACTATGCACATGAACAACAAATCTAATTGCCGCTTCAGAGCGGTGATTAGCGCTGCAGCAAGCTGTCAGCCAGGGATGCCAAATAAACAGGGCTCGGCAAAGCTGCCCTGGGAGGAAAGTTCACGAGGGAGGAAGAGGGGAGGAAGGACGGAGCAGGCGACGAGCGCAGGGGAGGGACGCGAGATGCCACAGGGTTGGGTGGCCTTTGGTGCCACCTCCCATGGGGAACCTCTCCTGGGGGTGGTGCGGGATCACAGCCCGCCCCAACCTCTCTCCTTCCCATGCCCTGCAGCATTACGGATTCAGATGAGGTTTAACTATCCCCTAAACCCAATTAAGAGGAAAGGAAAAGCAGCCCTGGGATGCATCTCCCCTTGAGTCACGCACGAGGCTCCGGCCTCCACTTCTCTGCCCTCTGCGTGAAGCATCTGGGATTAAAGGAAACTTTATTAATGGGCATTACAGAGAGTAAAGCATGTGGCAGGAGAGGCGGTTAATCCCACACGGCCGGAGGGATGAGGGGGCTGTGGTGCACAAATCACAGCATCTGTAGTTTTTTTGACGCTGTTGGAACAGACGTAGCCACGCATGTAACAATCGAGGTTAACATTTCACGCCATACCCAAGTAAACCCCATTTTCCCCCAAAATAAAGACTTCACATTTGCAAAGCCCTCCGATTAATCTTGGCACTTGACCCCAAGCTGCAAAACTTAAAAGTAGGGAAGGGGGAGCATTTATTTCTCGTAACTTGTGCTCAACATCTCCTGCTCTTTATCAGCAGATAAGACCTTGACGTTGGATAAGAATCTGGCCCACAGACTCCCAGGGTGATCCTGGACAAGGTTTTTGGGCCCAGTTCTTAAAAATTGTCCCCTTGATTTGGGGCCAGTTGCCTTAATACCTTGAGAATGGGTCTTTATCCTTCAGGAGTCTCAGCGTTATCCAGATATTTCCCTCTTTCCAGGTTTCTGGAGGTTTGTGCTTTGCTCGTAGTGGTAACAAGCTGAGAAAGTTCCTGCAGAGGTTAAAATTTGGCACCCAGATAAAATTTTAGGAAAAGATAGCAGCTCCCCAGTGGTTTTAGGGTGGAATTGAGGGCGTTCTCCCTGCTTGGATGGGCTGAGAAAGGGAGAAGTTTCAGACGTCACCTGGTCACAGTTGCAGGCCTGCTGGTTTTTCTAGGACAAACACCAAAAATCTCGCCTCCTGGAGACTTTTGGGGGGGATTGGTGTTTTTCAGTGAGATGTTGCTACTTGTTGCCTGGAAGGGAAAAAGGAACCACGCTCACGACTGAGAATCAAATAGCTCCAAAAGCTGTGTATATCTCGAAATTCGTACAGGTCAGGAGCTGAATCACAGAACGGTTCGGGTTGGAAGGGACCTTAAAGATCACCTTGTTCCAACCCCCCTACCCTGGGGAGGGACACCTCCCACTAGACCAGGCTGCTCAAAGCCTCATCCAGCCTGGCCTCGAACACCTCCAGGGATGGGGCATTGGGTCTGATCCAGCAAAGTCTGAAGTTTCAAGCAGTCCCACAGCACCTGGGAAAATCCTTTAGGCATGTGCTTATGTCCCCTGGATTTTCTGAAGTGTAAATGCACCTGAAGTCAGACCAGGAATAGCCTTCAAGCACCCTGGAGATGTGGAAATGGCTCAGTAAAAATGCCTCTGCCTTGGCACAGGGACACAGGTGACACAGGTGACACCAGTCTTTCCCAAACACATGGGTTTATGCACTTGCACACCCTCAGACCAGCCATGAAGACGTGCTGCTCCGGCAGGAGATGCTCACACGCGCTCCGGAGACATCATTCCCTTTTAAGGAGGCTCTGTTGATGGCTATCTCATTTATTTTTGTTTGTCTTAATTGAGCTGCATATGATTAAAGTCAGCTTCAGTTAAAAATATCCCACGTCTCTGATCAACTCTGAACTGCTCCCTGGCCACCACGGAAGCTCTCTCTCCCCATGGGTCTCTAGCATCTCCTGCTTGTGTTGGCATGTCCCATAGAGAGCTGCGTGGTCCTCAGTAGCTCTATCACAGGTGGCCCCACAGGTCTACTTCCATGTAAAAGAGGGGACAAAGTCCATGTTCTTCCCCCCAAACCCTGTGCATCAGAGGCCAAGGAGTTTTCTAGTCCTGTCTCCACCACTTCAACCCCTTGCTGCTCAGCCTCACAGGAAAGAGCATGTGTTTTTCATCCTTTACAGTAAACAGAACCTTAATCCAGGCCTTTAAGTCTGTCTAGATTTCGAAATAATTACAAGCAGCCTCCTAACTTGTACAAAGTTTGATTTAAGCCTTAATTTAATGGTTTATCTGGAGAGCAGGAAGTAAGCTGGTGCTGCCAATTAGGAGCCATCTGTTTTCTCCTAATCTTTTGCAGGCTTCAGACCAGCAAACAAGAACCACCACCGCTGAACCGTCACTTGTGCCAGTCACAAACAACCTGCTGGGTCTCCATGGGGGGGCTTCCTCCAGGGATGAAGTCCTGGGGTCTTCAGGGATGAGTGGTTCCTTCCAGCCCTGGGATAGTGGTGACCATGGCAAGGTGTGGGTGGGTTGCTCTGCACAGAGGCCAAGGACCGGCATGGGTCAGTGCCGGAGAGGAGGGAGATGCTTCCTCAACAGAGATGACAGAGATGGTTGCTTTGAGCAGGATGCTACACCCTGATGGTACCTGGAGAAAGACTCTTAGAGCGTAGATGGATGGGACAGCCCTGGGTGCAAAGAGGGATGGACAGATTCCTCTTGCACAAATAGCTGTTTCACACATCCCTCCTTACAGCAGCCCAAGGAGAAGATGTCAAGGAGCATCTGTAAGCCCGGGGAGGTGACCATGGCTGGGAGAGGAACAGGGCAGCCAAAGACTAAATAATTCCCCTGGCCCAGAACAAGACACTAGGGAC